>NC_137831.1:21454167-21801667 GCF_963921795.1 Nannobrachium achirus
ATTTAATGACGTAGGAAAACCAGCCCTTCGGGTGTGTCTCCCTGCAGCAAGGAGCGATAAGAAAACGAGACACAAACAGCCCATGGGGGCAGTCTGGTCTGGCATCGCTCGACCGCGGCTCGTTTGGCGCGGACGTGTGTGGCCCACGGCTTTGCGGTGGCTTCTGGCTCCTGCTGCTGTTTGGTGCCTTGGTGGCTGTCGCTGTGAGGCGAACACCTTGTGCTTTCAGAGACTATTCTCTCTTTTATAGGAACTGAGTGGAAGAACTGTCTGGAACCACTTTTGGAACTGCCAAATCAATTTGGAATTCAGCCTATACTGCCTATAGGCTACAGGTTTTCAAAGTGGGGGGACTGTGAAAAGGGCAATTGAAAAAGATGTGGGGAAATCATAACAAAAAGCTATTTCAATTCAGATAAAATTAATATTCATCGCTGTTTTCGTGTTTTTTTTTTTTGTTTTGTTTTTTAAGCCATTTTACAATAGGGGGGCAGCAGCAGTTTTATAAAATGTATAAAAGTATTTTGAAAATAGCAGATCTACAAGCTCACAATTGCAATGCAGGCCAAAATGTATAGGGTTCAAGTGGTTAAAGTTTGTTTTGTAATAATAATCAAAATCTACAAATTAACTAACGATGTAGTGGAGTATAAGTAATGAAAACTGGCAATAAGTAAAGTAAAAATACAAAAATCTGAGAACACATTAATTGAGCAAAAACAAATTAACAAAGGCAATGAATAAAAGCAGGCTGATTGGAACAGAAAAAGAAGAGGAAAATAAAATAAAATCATGAACAGTCGCCCTTAGACTAAGCTAAAACTCCCTGCTTCCTCCTTTGGTCTACGTTTTCTGTAATTTATTCTTGCTATTATCATGTGTGTAACTTGCCTTGTGATTCAAAGAATTACAATAGAATTAATCGTTGGGAAACCTTTCGGTCTTCTATCTTATTATCTTTTCCTTGAGGGTTTCCTTCTTGTTCCTTGCGTGCTCCCCTTGGTTTTACGTTTGGGTCCCACCTTCCGTGAGGTACCCCTTATCAACTGCGACAGGCAACTTGAATGCTATGAAATGAATCGTATTAGAATTAGATTGAGGCATTTAAAACCTATTGGCACTTCATACGCTTTTTGAAAGTGAAACCAGGAGGGATTTAATTCTTACAGAGAGCACTTGTGTTGTGGTCGTTGTTGGTGATAATAATGACTCTATGAAAAATATATTACCAGTTCCTGAAGTGTTTGCTGTGCTTGATACAGGCCGCTCCTAATCAGAAGGCTAACTGCTTACTCTAAGCAGAATCTAATCTCTTGCCATTAGCGAGTCCAGGAAAAAGCTCAGCTCGTTATGTTATATAAGCTATTACACCGAGGCGGTGCATTGTGACAGGCTGTGCCGCTGTTTGCACGACTACAATCTGTCATATCTGCAGCGGAACGGTGGTGTTCCTGAAGGTTTGGTTGTTTACTACAGGTGAAGTTGGTACAGACATTCAGGGGTGTCGCACCAAATTGTGGGCCCTGGGTACAAGGATTCACTGCGGGCCCCGCATGAATGTTCTTCATAGGGGGAGGGGGTTTAACCCATTTAGACTGGGAATGCATTATTACGCATTATTTTGTGCTTTAACTATTGAAACATAGCATATATACAAGCTCACAGTGCAACCCCCAAAATGATATGTATTTGACCGCGGACCCCCATCTCAAAATATTTAGTTCCAGGGACCCCCCATAAGCAAATTTTGAGTTACAAATGTTCGCTTAGAAAATACATATATTCAAAGATTTGCACACATTTTCACGACTTTTCAAAAATAGCAGATCTACATAGCTCGCAGCGCAGCACTCGGTGCCGCGCTGTGAGCTTGTATATCTGCTATTTTTCAATAGTTAAAGCATAAAATAATTAAGGCCCCCCCTCCACCTTGGGCCCTAGTAACTCAGTCCCACTTTTCCCCCCTTGTGACGCCCCTGGACGTTGGTGCAGACATTCATCCTCATCAAACAGTGGAGGGTGGTGGTAATGTTTTCTAATGATGGCTGGATTCCTTGCTTGAGTGTCTGCCTGGCCATATTTTATTATGATGCGCTGTAGTGAAAAGTCTAAGTTTGGCTGTATAACCAGGTGCTCGAGGAAAATAACATCCCTCCAGTGAGACTTCTGTGATTAGTTTATCTTGCTCACAGCTTGCTAACTTATATTGAAAAGCGATGTAGAAATGGATTGATGAATGATGCAGTTACCTTCTATTGATTTATTGCTGTCTGATCCGTTTTAGGAAGTAATGAATTGAGGGCTGTGCACTGAATTGGCTACAAATTCAGTCAATCAAATCTAATATTCACTGTAACATTCTGAAGAAATGCATCATTTGTAGCCTATTATGCTCCATGTGGATGATTTAAACACAGTTTATTCAAACACAGTTACTCTCTGGCCAAAACACCAGTGATGCATTGAGGAAGGTCCTTACAGAAGCAATGTACATACAGTATTGCTTTATTTTGTAATTATAAAACGCTGTAAATATTTGTTACTTTGGGGTATTGAGAGACCAGCCGGGCGAGTCAAATCCCTTGCATGCCTAACCACACTTAATAATAAATACATCATACCTTCATTAAAATGAAATTTAGTTATGTAATCTAATGAAAGGATGGAGATTTCTAATGAAATCTCCATCTACTAACATAATTATTTCTCTCAGTTCCTTTTTCAAATTGGCTGCAAATTTTGAGAACACAGAGCTAGACGGTATAAAGCCAAAATATTCTCTCATCATCATTGTCTACTGCCGAAATTAACATTTGCATGCCTAATCCCTTTTACTTTGATCTTTCTTCATAAGCTTCAAACATGTCTCTTTGTAAAAGTACATTTTCTTTTCAAAGCATGTCTTATCTCACTGCTGTCTTGGAATCAAGATGCTATTATCCCGCTGCATCGACTAAAGCCCGAGTTATACGTACACGCGTGTGTGGGCATCAAACGTGCGTCTGTACGTGTATGGATTAGCACAGTTATGATGCGGCACAATAGATACGAGCCCCCCCCCCCCCCACACACACACACACACACACAAATCCGGCATACGTGCTTCTCACAAGACAACTGCACTCGCAGACATGAAATGATGGGAGGATTACATGCAACAGGAGATATTGAGCGTATGTTAGCTCACGTCACTCACTTTCTCCATATACCACCAACAGATTAATAGAGAGATGACTCTGTAACTGTGTTTGGAGATTATACTGGCTCTATATATTATTAGGCCAGGGGCATACATAACATGGCGGATGCATGGCAGCTGTGTTATTGTGGAAATTCTCAGAGTGAATGATCACATTAATAAAATTAATAGTTTCCCAGTAACCTCACATCACCAGGCTTTCTGGGGGAAAGTATTCGTTACTAAAAAGGTTGGTTGATCCGGTCTAGACCCAAAGCAAAGCTACTTGCGCATGCGCTAACTACTTGCCCATGCACTAACTGGGTTAAAACTGATTCCGGTTTGGTAGTTCCTGCCAAAGTGTACTCCGTTTAGAATACAAAATGGCGTAAGACGTCATCCGCTCCCAGCCGGATCAAAAGCCGAAATTGGAAGCGATCCCAGGCTATAGTTTCCCAGCTACAGTGTCTAGGAAATGGCTTGTAACATTGTTCTTTGTCATTCTCACTGTCTTCGCACTGCATTCTCTCTCTCTGTCTCTCTTCTCTTTCTCTCTCTCTCTCCAGCTCAGCTAACCATAAACGTAAACCTTGCCCTGAGAAGATAAATCAAGCCCAAGTACTGTAGTAGGTCTCCCAGCATACATAACCAATAAAGTATTTTCAGACACTAAAACGCCACAGCAGTCCCATGATGCAAACCTCCGTGGTAGCGGCATCAAGTTTAAAGAGATTGCAGAGCTCTTAACTCCCAGCAGTAAAATGTGACAGTAAGCGAGAACACCCAACATGCTCCCTCCCCCGATGCATACATAATTCATAACAGGGGATTCTGAGTGATGCAGCCAGCCACCTCCGACTGCCTGGGGTTTCTACAATTGGCCCATCTTATCCTAAACTAGAGGTTCAGGCCGCTACACGGCCCTCACACCTCCAATCCGGCTGATATGCCTAGGGCTGTCACAATTATTACATAATCGTCTAATCGTGATTATTTGACATAATCGTGATTATTTTTCATAATCGTCATAATCGTTTCTATGTTGAAAAACGTTCATATATTTAAAAATGAGTCAAAAATAGTGGAAATAGCAGATCTACAAGCTCACAACGTGTCGCATCGCGACGCGTTGTGAGCTTGTAGATCGGCTATTTCCACTATCAATGTTCTTTTTTAAGTATCGGTATAAAGTTGTCAAATATGTCAGTAATTTCTCTGTATATTTAGGTTATGTGTCATATCTACCATGTGCAACTTCAAAGCCTAAAAGCCAAACAGAAATGTAATTGTCATTGAGAAAAACACAATTAACTCGTTAATCGCAATTATTTGAGGGACAAATAATCGTCATGTCAAATGTCATAATCGTGACAGCCCTAGATATGCCCATATAGAGATCTCTGCATCAGACCTTGTCCCTTTTATGTCCCTTTATGCCCATATTTGGAGATCCCTGATGCCAGATTTTAGGTCTTATGTTGTTCCTAGAGTAGACCATTGATCACTGAATTCAAATTGATTCTAAAAGTTTGCTAATTAATTAGAAAATATTATATTTGGTTAAAGTTTTTACTTTTTTTTTTAATGAAACTTGAATCTTAATATCACTCTCTTTTGCATAATGCCTCCGTGGTGGATGTTTGAACGACAGATACTGTAACCATTAGGAAAATGACTGTCGCTACTCGCTAATGGGTTGTTGGTGAGTCAGCGAGACGGTGGCCATCTTGTCACACCTGTGCCAACGGTTGAAGTGCGCTGTCCTCGATCGATTTGCAATCTGTCCTCAGAAATGCAGACCCGAAGCAACCACAAACCAGCCAAGAAACACTAGCTCAAAAGTGTGTGTGCGTGTGTGCATGCGTGCGTGCGTGCATGTGTGATCTTTGGAAAAATGAGCTAGACATTTTTTCTCCTCTTGTCCTGTCACCGAAATTGAAGTCCTCATCCGTCTCACTTGGCGATATGAGAAGACTATCCAAAGTACACACAAGAAACGGCACTGACCACTGCCTATGACATTCAGGAAGCAGAGACACTGGAGAATGGCATTCTGGAATGGAATTCAGGGGCGTCACAAGGGGGGGGGGGGGGGGGGGGGGGGGGAGTGGGACTGAGTTACAAGGCCCAAGGTGGAGGGGCCTCCATTATTTTATACTTTAGCTATTGAAAAATATCAGATATACAAGCTGACAGCCTGCAGCTCGCAGCTCACAGCTCACAGCTTGTAGATCTGCTATTTTTGAAAATGTGTGCAAATCTTTGAATATAAGTATTTTTAAGCCAACATTTGTAACTCAAATGTTGCTTCTGGGTGGTCCCTGGAACTGATTATTTTGAGATCGGGGTCCTTCACATAAAAAGGTTTGAACACCACTGACAAAGAAACATAGGTTTTTCAAAAAACCATAGAAGGATTTGAAATATTCAAAGACTTGCACAAATCTTCAAGATTTTTCAAAAATAGCAGATTTACAAGCTTGCAGTGCAGCACTCAGTGTCGCGCTGTGAGCTTGTATATTTGCTATTTTTCAATAGTTAAAGCAACAAAATAATGCGTAATAATGCGTTCCCAGTCTAAATCCCCCTATGAAGAACATTCATGGGGGGCCCGCAGTGAATCCTTGTACCCAGGGCCCAGCATTTGGTGCGACACTCCTGGCGACACTCCTGATGGAATGAGTGTGGGGTGGGTGGGTGGGTGGGTGGGTGGGGGGGGGGGGTAATGGATCCGAATGCAGGCCAGAGTGCGAGAGACCAGTGTTCTCAAGCTGACACAGGTAATCTTTGTGGGGGGAAAAACTAAAGAAAGAAATGCAGTCCCCTGGGTCCTTGAGTACATTTACTTGCCATCTACAGTAATTGTAGTGTCCTGGGAGGGGAATTTGGCAGAAGGAACTGCTTTGAATGTCCTCTCTAATCTCCGCTTCTTCTCTCCACAGCTGCCCTAGTTAAATTAAATCACAAATGCCCTAAAAAAGTATTATATTACAAATAGCCCAGTATGTGTCCCAACAGTCAAGGACATTTTGATGGGTTCGCGATGGCTGCTAGCAGCGATGGCGAGTTTAATTCAAATTCATTACTGTACTGTAAGGGAAATAAATAATCCAAGGAGTCTGATTTAGTGCAAAATTCTAAATTGGCTTATCTTTGCAAAAATGCATAGTTCACTTCCTACCATAAGCTATGATGTTACATCATTTTTATGTGAATATTACTGTATGTCATCTAATTGCAGCTCTAACAGGGATGCTGTGGACAGTGCAGAATGCAACCATCCTCTCTCACCATATAACACTTTAGAATCACTGAGACCCAATTCGCCCCTGGAGTGAAATGTGTCTACACAGACAATGAGAAGCTGTTAATGGTCACAGATCGCCATTTGTGGGGATTGCGGGAGGTGCAACAGATCAGAGTTACCGCTCTTTCAGGCGGTGGGAGCCAGTCTCTCCTGCTGATAACAAATGTTTGATCGTTATTGAGATCAAGTGTTAACACACAAGCCTCTGGAACCCGCTGCTGGCTGGAATTGAAACCCCTCAATCCCCATGGCCAAAAACTCTTGAGTCTATTAGATTTTTACTACATTGTAATACTTTTCCTCTCAGGAGTGCCTGGCAATGATAGACTTAGACGACCCCCTGCCTCCCTAACCATTGAAGGCTGTTTTTCATCATAACCATATGCACCGCCCAATTCAAGAGCACCTTGACAGTATTTGGAGTTAAAATGACAGTAGACTTTTCGGAGCACTCTCTTCTCTTCCGGGTACACAAAGCACAAAGGCAGCGATGGCCTTAAAAGAGAGACTATGAACTATGAACCGTGGCTACGGTTTGATCAGTAATTGCGGTTTCCGGTACGGCAAACTGTGACCGCAAAAAAAAAAGGAAATGTCTCACAAGGACTGTGCGGTGCAGCTCTGATGTTTTTTCAGAGAACGTCGCTGACGGGATGAAAGTGGCAGATATTTCTCCGCGAGACATCAAAGGAGGAAAGGTGACAGATGGAAAACGAGTGGAATGAGGACGCAGAGATAGAGAAGATTCAATGCAAATAGCAGGAGCTTGAAAGTGTTTTTCTCTTTTCCGGCTGCTCATTGAAGGAGATGGATCGAACCCTTTATACTTTAATTATCAATTCGCTCTAGCTTTACCCTTGTCTTGATTTAAAAGGAAAGAAAAAATAGAAATTCCAGGGGAATCTTGGCTCCTTTTAATATTTTTGACATTTCTATTTTTTATCTCCGTCTGGCCAGAAGGCCAGGAGACAGAGAATGGGTTTTCACTCCTGTGTGTGTGTGTGTGTGTGTGTGTGTGTGTGTGTGTGTGTGTGTGTGTGTGTGTGTGTGTGTGCGTGTGCGTGTGCGTGCGCGCGCGCGCGTGTGTGTGTGCGCACGTGCCTAACTGCCTGCGTCTCCGCGTGCCTGCGTCTGCGTGCCTGCGTGCATGCAAGCAACTAATCTTGGAAACTGTTAGACTAAACATTAAAAACTGAGCACTGCTTCTCTGTTCTCTCATGGCTCAGAGTAGAGGAGAGGTTGGCATGTAATTTAGTGAGTTTCTTTTGGAATATTTGTCATAGTAAGCAACCAGTTTGTCTGTACTCACGAATACGATATGTGAGAGATCGTCATAATCATGCTACCAGGCAGGCTACTAGGGGTGACATGGTTAAAGAAAAACCAGAACAAATGCAGTGTGCAGATCTGTAATGTATAGGGCAATTAATATATGGAACACGTTACCAATACGATCACTGAAGCACCCAGTAAGGCTAGTTTTAAGAGACTCCTTAAAAGACATTTGACTAATTATCCTCATTTTAGTTTAAATTAATAGACCTGTAGTTGGTTTCATTGTCTTGAATCTTTTTTTTTGTAAGACTACATGTTTTATTGTATTGTGTTGTGTTATGTATTGTATTATGTATTGTTGTGTTTTTGTGGACCCCAGGAAGAGTACAGTAGCTGCTACTTTGGTGGCAGCTAATGGGGATCCGTATGAATAATAATTAATAATGTTCGACATTTTGGCTCTAAACCATTCAATGCTTTAGAAAGCAACAATACTATTTTGAAATCAATTCTTTGACAGACAGGGAGCCAGTGTAGATCTGAGAACTGTAGGGATATTATCAACTGTCTTGCACTGTATGGACTCGAGCAGCAGCTTCTGAATCGACTGCAGTCATATTCTTATCGATTTGTTTTTAGGGAGATATCTAAATACAGCGTTACAGTAGTCGAGTCCGCTGACGGTGAATGCTATTCTTTCCATCACCATCATAGACTTCATTCACTTTAACATAATGCTCATGCATGTGTGTTGTTATAGGCTGGGTTGTTTGTGCGCGACCCTCGCATTTGATGTCCTAATCATACCGAGAAATGATTGTGCTCATCTGTTTGTGATTGGCATTGACGACTCGATCCCTGAGCCTTGTAGGCAGTCTGGTGTGCTTACATTTGTGTTTATAGGCTGTTTCGCTCAATTTTTACCTATCCATGACTTATATGATGAGCTACTGTATATGGAGCCCTGCTTTAGTTGTCTCTATTGTATCCTACTGCGATGTGATGCTTGCGTGGAGGATTTAATGCGGTGACACAAAACAAGTAGGCCAACATGTTGCAGCCATGAATGTGTCTTTGCAACAAGAGTCACAGACAGTCCTCTTCTTTGAGGCACGCACAAGAGCCAGGTTGTTACACGTCTGACTCATAAAAATATGGATGATGCGAAGCCGTTGGTTTCTATGCTGCGAAAATGAAGTTTTTTTTGTCCCTTGTATGGGTGTCGCCATCATTGTTTTCATGGTACCCCAGGAATCACAAGGCATGCTATTGGCTGCCAACGGTCACGTGGAACCGCAGGGATACATGATGGGAGAATGTGGTGTTGAGCCTCCCGAAATAAAGCACACGCAGAAGAACACAGCAGGCTAGTATCAGTTTAGTTGGCCACCCCCCCTGCAAATGTATCTTCAATTTGAACATAAATGGGACCATATTTGCACAAAACGCATGTCATGGTGATTGAAAGGGAGTTTTTCCACTATAGCGACAGGAACCATAAAGTATTTATGACAACGTTTATTAAGGCTAGAAAATCAAAGGGGGAAACAAATGGGGTCCAATGTAGACAAATTCTTTTTGGTACCTCGCGGGGGGAAAACAGCGCAACTAGCGGCCAAACATAGGAAGTTTTAGTTCCGTATTGGATTTGTTTTAAATCGGTGGAACTATGCCCCTGGTCTGATTTTGTACGGTTTAACTTCTGCTGTGGTTGCTGGTAATGTGACGCACGCTTCGTTGTACGGCGCCACTGCGTACAAGCCTCAGACTCTGGATGGGAGCACCGGTTAAATAGCTAAAATGTCACATGCAAATTGTAAAATGCTAATGTGCGCTCTAAATCATCCACTATAGTGCTCGTTGACCATTTTTATTCAAACTCTTTTATCAGTGTAAAACTGAAGGACGAATGGAGGAGATGTTATGTTGTCACTGTCAGGTGGAAACCTATTATGTTCAAAACTGAACCCGTGTTCCGATGGATCATTGAAGTTATTTAGTCACAAGCTCTAGTTAATATTTTTCATTAGTTCAATATTTATAAAACTGACACAGACAGACTCAACCACTTTCACAAAACTTGTAAAATAGAAAGAAATACACAAGCTCTCAAGTGCGTCGCATCACAACGCGTTGTGAGCTTGTAGATCGGCTATTCTCTCTACTTTTATGTGACAAAGTAAGACATTAACTTAAAGGTCAACAGGGTTTCATATTCTAGATTGTAGTTGGAGAAAAGAAAAGAAGAGCGTTAAAATGTTTTCATTTTCTATCGTTTTAGCGATTTTAGCGACTTTGATTTCAGTGGGTGCGTACAAGTGGCTAAATACTTGTGACTTTTTAGACACAATAACAATAAGTAGGGGATTTCTTTATTACTATTTACTATTATTACAGTAACACTACTAGCCAAGTCATCTGCCCATAAAAGATTGCGGTTCATCTTGGGAATGGGCTCATTGTGTATAAAAAGACATATTTAGCCACTTGTACGCATGCCCCCACCCACTGAAATCAAAATCCCTAAAATCGCTAAAACAATAGAAAGCAGTGAATGAAAACATTTGAACGCTCATCTTTTCTTCTCTCTTATTACAATCTAAATAAAGTTGTCCTTTGACGACAAAAACATAAAAAGTTGAAACATAGAGATATGAGGTTTCTACCCGACTGCAACGACATATTCAGGCCAAAAAAGAGGAAAGGAAAAAAACAACAAGCTCAATCCTCCAGCTGACATTCACATCCAGAACCGCCACCCATCCCCACATACAGTATAGCACATGCGTCCCGTACCGTATCGAGCACACACCCACACACCTTCCTGGAGCTTTGCACACACACAGGGGCGTCACAGGGGGGAGTGGGACTGAGTTACTAGGGCCCAAGGCAGAGGGGCCTTCATTATTTTATATACTTTAGCTATTGAAAAATAGCAGATATACAAGCTCACAGCACGGCACCGAGTGCCACGCTGCGAGCTTGTAGATCTGCAATTTTAGAAAAAGTCATGAAAATGTGTGCAAAAAAGAATATATGTGCTTCTGGGGGGGGGGGGGGGGGGGGGGTTCTGGAACGAAATATTTTGAGATGGTGGTCCGTGGCCAAATAGGCTACATATCATTTTGGGGGTCCTTCACATGAAAAAGTTTGAGCACCACTGACATAGGAACATACAGTAGGTTTTTCAAAAAAACCTATTCAGACTCCGCACAAATGTTCACGATTTTTTCAAAAATAGCAGATCTACAAGCTCGCAGTGTGTGAACACTGTGAGCTTGTATATCTGCTATTTTTCAATAGTTAAAGCACAAAATGTGAGTGAATCTTTGTACCCAGGGCCCAGAATTTGGTGTGACACCCCTGGCTTCGCACACACACTGTATATCTGTGACAGGGGCGTCATCCCAGCTGGCAGCATGGATCGATCAGTCCCAGGGGGGAGACGGGGGTCCGGTCCAGCAGCTAATTCCACAGATGGCTCTCCGCCTCTGACAGCCATCACAAGCAGTGAGACTGGTGCTGCATCACTGTCAACTGTGACACTGATGCACGCACACGCAATGCTGGCCCACATGCAGAAATAGATACAGTACCGTACATGCGCGTGTACACACACACACACACACACACACACACACACACACACACACACACACACACACACACACACACACACACACCAGGGACGTGCTGGGCCCCTGATTAAGCCCGGGAAAAAGAGTTGGAGAGGCCCTCATTGCGCGCTATAGAGAGAGATAGCGCTGCTGCTACTCAAAGATTTGTGACAAAGTGACAAGCCAGTGGGCCAATTACAGGAGTTATATTTCGTCATTGTCGGGTGGAAACCTTGTATGTCCAAAACCGTTTGTTTTGTATTTATCATTTTAAAAATTATTTAAACTAGTGAAAACAGCCGATCTACTGTGCTTGTAGATCTGCTGTTTTCACTACTCTTGTGCAAAAGCCTTGTATGGTGAAGCAGGGCTTTACTTTTAAAAATGTACAAATTTGAAACTTGGAAATACAAGGTTTCTGCCCGACAGTGACGATTTACTTTGTTGGCCGCCCAGCTCCCAAAATGGAATGAAGGCCGACATTTTATTTTTTTCCTATTGGCCAGCCTGGACCGGCCGGGAATGAACCGGCCGTTCGGGAGTTGTTCCCGCTTTTCCCAATAGCCAGCACGTCCCTGACACACACACACACACACACACACACACACACACACACACACACACACACACACACACACACACACACACACACACACACACACACACACACACACACACACACACACAGATGCCAATACACCCCCCCCCCACCCCCCTTAATTGCACTCGCTCTTTATCCTTGTTTCCTTCTCTCGATTCTTCCCCTCAATTTTTATTGCTCTTTTTATGCAATCTCTCTCTCCCCTCTGTCTGTCTGCCTGTCTCTTTCTCTCTCTCAGTATCTATCTTTCTCCCTCCCTCTCTCTCTCTCTCTCTCTCTCTGAAACTTTTCTTTGCGGCTCTCTCCATCTCTGACTACTCTGTCAAGGGCAAGGCTGGAAGTGTGAGGAGTCAATGTGTGAAAGGCTCTCATTAAAGTAACAGCAAGGCACTGACTGGTCCAGGCATCCACCTGGCGCTGCAGGCCCGTCAGTCCACACTTTGCTTAACCTTGCCTGTTTTTGGACAGCTATAGCACTCCGGGGTTATGTCAGCAAGTTGGCTGCAATAAGAAGATAAAATAACCAATTTAGGCCTAGGATTATTGAATGCTTTAACCGGTGAAAAATAGCAGATATACAAGCTCACAGCGCGGCACCGAGTGCCGCGCTGCGAGCTTGTAGATCTGCTATTTTTTGAAAAACTCGTGAAAATGTGTGCAAATCTTTGAATATATGTATTTTCAAAGCGAACGTTTGTAACTCACATTTTGCTTCTGGGGGGTACCTGGAACTAAATATTTTGAGATGGGGGTCCGTGGCCAAATACATGTCATTTTGGGCGTCCTTCCCATGAAAACGTTTGAGAACCACTGTCATAGTAGTCTCTCAAGAGACTAACTGAGCTCCAGTTAAGTGAAAAGGACCTTTTCTTTGACGATGGTTGGCCAGATTGATGACATAGAAACATAGGTTTTTCAAAAAAAAAAACCTTAAAAGGATTCAAAAAACACTTATAGAATCGGATCAAAATTCGAATTTTTACGATTTTTTAAAAATAGCAGATCTACAAACTCGTAGAGCTTCTATATCTGCTATTTTTCAATAGTTAAAGCATTCAATAATGATACACAATAATGTGTACCCGTTCTAAATGGCATAAATGAACTCTACGAAAAGGTCTTTCAGTGAGAAAAAAGATAACACCAACTTTGCTATAGCTTTTATACATCCGGCGTTTTCAAAGCTCCGGTGGCCGGGCTTCAAAAGCCCAATTGCCCCAGGTAATGAGTTTTTAGGAACAACTAAAAGAGGCCCTATCTGAGGATCTGAGGAGCTTCACTCAGGCTCCTACGGGACAAGCATATCTAAAATGTAACCAGGAGCCTGGCTTTGTAAGGCTTTAAAAAGTCATTATTCAAATCTTGAAATTCAATTCCGGAACTCGCAGGCAACCGGTGAAGAATAGCAAAGAAGCAACCATTGAAGGATGCGTGGTTGTCAATAATCACTTCCAGATTACGGGGCTGTGAACATTGTTGGACGTGATCCAGCTGCAAACAATAGATCATTGGTGACCTTAACCCATTATGACCTGAGGCTAAGAGTTTGCTGCTCTATACTAGATCCCCTCCTATTTCCCCCCCACAAAAAAATCAGATCAGCAAGCTCACAACAAACTTGTTGGTCTGTTATTTTCACAAAATGTTCACACATTTTTGCTCAATGTTTGCCTATTATTATGAATGATGTGTCTGGAATAGGGACACTAGGGTTCACGTGGTTAATATCATCTGTCTCTGTGCTGTGAAAAGCACCTAAGCCAGACTGAAAATCTTCAAAAATGTCAGTGAAATTCTTAAAAGAAATCAATTGAGTGGAAACAATCTTGCCTTAAATGATTTAAAACCAGGGGTTCTGACGTTGGCATCTTAGATGTTGAACAAAGACAGTATACTGCTGCAGAGAATCAAACCATGCAATGAGTAATCTATAGACTCTATATGGGTCCAGGACCCTTAGGAGGTCCTCAGGTCAAGTTTACTAAGTACAGCATTGAAGTATTGAAGTACTACAGTATTGAAGTACTGTATTATTCAGTACTATTTCTATGTATTTGACATATTACCTTGCCGCCCTTGCTTATTGTAAGTCACCCTCGATTAAGAGTGCTGCTAAATGCCTACATTTAAATGTCCAACATATTAATAGAAAAGATTATGCGTAAAACAAACACACGTTCAAATATGATTATTCTGGGGGGGTCACGGCCTGAAAAGGTTGAGAACGTTATTTAAACTCTGAATATAATTGAGGGTCAGGCCCTACTAACCCTAATAGTATATACTGTAGGGCAATCTACTGTAGATTGAAATAGAGCAAGGGTCTTCAACAGGGGGTCTGGGACCCCTAGGGGGTCCTCAGAGTTACTACAGGGGGTCCTTCAAATCTTTGTGTGATAGAAACCTTTTTTATATTAACCACCCTAGTGTCCATATTCTGAGGACATTCGCCGAAAATAGCAGATCTACAAGCTCACAACGCCTCGCGTTTGAGTACAGAGTGAAATGTCAAGTTTATTAAGTATTGGCGGTTCAAGTGGTTAAATATCTGAAAGCACAAATTGACATGAATCCAAAATACACATGACGTTTGCGCTGTCAAACGATGAAACTATATGGAATCTATTAACAGGTTGTGGGGGTCCCTGCTTCATCTCTCTCTCAACTAAGGGGTCCTTGGCCTGAAAACGTTGAAGACCCCTGGTATAGTAGCAATCTACTGTAGATTGAAATAGAGATTATACTTCAGGTCTTTAGTGGGCATAAGATCCAATCGGCAGGAAGAGGATTTCACAGGTCTTATTGTTTCTTTCCAAGGTCACATCATAGAAATCTGCTCAAAATGGGTTAGCACTGCAGGGAGCATGGGACGTATATACCAATGTCTCTGGGGCCCCGGGGAAATCTACAGCCTCATCACCTCCATAAGAAATAGGCTTTGGCACGTGACACAGTGGGGTGGGGATGGTAAAAAAAAAGAATGTTACGCCTAATTTCCGAATTAGTGAAAATAGTGAATCTACGAGCTCACAGTGCGTTGCAATGCCATGTGTTTGTAGAGCTTGTAGATCCGTTATTTATTTTGCAATTTTGGGGGATAGAAAATTGAAAATGTGGGGATGCCAGGTTGAAGGTGGATAATACATTTATGGTTGAAGACAAGAAAACGTGTGTCAAGTCACATGTAAATGGACGGGCGTGGATTGGGATGCACTCAACATTGATCTGAAATCAGATAAAAAAAATATATATATATATATATATATATATATATATATATATATATATATATATATATATATCGTCGTTGTCGGGTGAAAACCGTGTACGTCCAAAACCATTCGTTTTGCATTTTTCATTTTTAAAACGATTTAAACGAGTGAAAACAGCCAATCTACAAGCACACAAGGCGTTGTGTGCTTGTAGATCTGCTGTTTTCACTAACTTTGTATGACGGCCTTGTTTGATGAAGCAGGGCTTTACTTTGAGAGAAATTTACACATTTGAAACTTGGAGATATGAGTTTTCTGCCTGACGGCGACGATATATATATATACACAGTGTATATATATGCATAAAAGAACATAATTTGAGGTTAAATGCAATTGCCATCCCCTGTGACTCCAAATGACACCCAAGGACAAAGGATTTTCTTCCCAGTGTTGAACGGACGGCCAAAGTTTTAATCCCCGTAAAAGTAAGTCGTGTTGGTGAATACCTTTGTCATTCCCCAGAGGCACTGGAATATTTGCATTAGCCAGCACATCTCCCATTTCCACAGCCACGGTGGCTGTTGAAATAATGATGCAATTTGACCTTTTTTTTCACACCGGGATATCTGTGGACCAGGGACGTGCAGAGAATGTTAGAGAGGCTTAGAGGGGCTGAAATTTCTAAAGGGGCCTTTTGATGGAAATATCGAAAATAGCAGACGTCCAAGCTCACAACGTGTCACGCTGCGACGCGTTGTGAGCTCGGAGGTCGTCTATTTTCGGTGCGTGATACCACACTGAACCACACTGCATAATCAAGTCAATACTGGAGATGTGGCGTAACGGCATGGATTCCTACTCAGAGAGGGCAATTCTTTCAACATAAGAAGCTGCATTCAAGTTCAGGAGAGTTTGGACAAGGCAATTCTCTTGAATGCCACCTTCAGGTATGGCATGGAAAGAGGACATTTGCATTTCTTTCACCATAGTAAAAACTGCATTCATGGTCTGGGGAGGGCACCTTTTACAGACGGATAAAAGGGCAGGGGCTCAAGCCCCCTTTTGATGTCTACAGTATGTGTGCATGTGCCTGCTGTGGACGTCCACCTAACATCACACCCGGAGGTGACGCCGACTCTGCCCTGTCGCCATGGTAACGTCGACACGACGGAATACATTTGAGCGCCCGCCGCGCTCGAGCGAGCGTTCATTCATACATATTGTATCAGCTTCACGTTCGCTAGCGGGCGGGCGCACATCTCACTCCGCTTGTAGCACTTTAGCAACAACCGACCTGCTCTCTGTGCCGTATGACTCTTTGATGTTCTCACACACACACGCACACACACACGCGCACACACACACACACACACACACACACACACACACACACACACACACACACACACACGCACAAACACACAGTGTGGTGTAAAAGAAACAACGTACATTTACTTAAGTACTGTACTTAAGTACAATTTTGAGGTATTTTGTACTTTACTTTAGTATTTCCAATTGCCAATACTTTTACTTCTACTCCGATACATCTCAGAGGCAAATATTGTACTTTTACTCCACTACAATTATTAGACAACTTTAGTTACCTGTTACTTAGATTTTGATTGTTATCACAAAACATACTATTTCCAAATGGCCGAAATGAATATAGATTTCGGCCATTTGAAAATAGACGATTTACAAGCTCACACACACACACACACACACACACACACACACACACACACACACACACACACACACACACACACACACACACACACACACACACACACACAAACTGTACTACACACACAAGACAACACACAACAAATATATCGTCACTGTCAGGCAGAAACCTTGTATCTCCAAGTTTCAAATTGGTACGCTTTTTTCATAAAGTAAATCCCTGCTTCATCATACAAGACTGATAAAACGATTAATACAAAACGAACTGTTTTGGACATACAAGGTTTCCACCCGACAACGACGATATATGTACTGAGCTCTGATCTGCCGTTCCTGGGGGTCCCGCCGGGACAACGGCAGAGTTTAAGGTTAAACGCTGTGGTTCTTTCTCAGCACATCTTCATGAAGCGTTTGTCAGGGCAGGGGGTCAAAGAGCCTGAGAATTTGTTGTCCGTTTGCGTTCGCCTTGCTTACGACTCACACACACGCACAGAGACAGCATAGTAATGATCTCTGGGCAGAGTAGCATGTCTCTAAAGGCCAGAATCACACTCCTCCTCCAGCTCGTATAAAAACAACCTCTCACTTCTGCCTCTCTCTCTCCTTTATCGCTTACAACACATTCGATCACACGCTCACTCTCAGACATGCACACCGCACACACCGCCTCTCATTTTCTTCTCCCTCTCTGACACTCTTCCTCCCTTTCTCTCCATCTCTCTCTCTTTCTCTTTTTCTCTTTCTCAATTTTATTCAATTCAATTCAAAGGGCTTTATTGGCATGAGAAAACATACGTTTACATTGCCATAGCAGAAGTGTACACAATACAATGCGATACAATACGATCGGAAAATAAATATGTACAACTGAAAAAAGTGTAACAGTTTTCACGCTTCAAGGTTACATGCAGGCAGAGCAGGGATATATAGCCTACAATGGTTTTTAAGGTGGTTGGGTTTGATATCCTTCTCCTAGCAGCAGCTCACGAATCTTGCAGCTGTGAAAGTTGAAAGTTTGTTTTATTTGACAGGGACCGTGCTCATTAATGGACATGTCAGTTTTCACTTCAATGTAAATGAGCCAGAGTTAGCCAGCCGTAGGCTAATTTTCATCTGTGGTCCCTGGACCCCCCTTGGTGGTGATCAACCCCCCAATCCTTGCTTGCACATTGTTTTACTTCACCCAGCAGGTATGGGGATTTTTCATCATTGATCATGTTTTCAAACTCTCCTTGGGTGGTTATGATCTGTGGGAAGTATGTGTCTCTGATGTCTTGGTACAGTGGACAGGCGGTTAGGAAGTGTAGCTCAGTTTTCACTTCATTTTGTGTGCAGTGGGTGCAAAATCTGTTTGCAAAGTATTTCTCTCTCTCCCTCTCCGTGTGTGTGTGTGTGTGTGTGTGTGTGTGTGTGTGTGTGTGTGTGTGTGTGTGCGTGTGCGTGTGCGTGTGCGTGTGCGTGTGCGTGCGTGCGTGCGTGCGTGCGTGTGTTTTACTCTTCCTCGAGACATCGAGGGCTTCACTGGCCCGCTTCCCCTCTCTCACAGCCCTGCGAGGAGGAACTGAAACTTAGGGGACCCGACAGGCGGAATCTTTTATTTACAGAGAGCATGCTGTGCAGTGCTGTAGACCGCTGGCCCCTGACTGGGACCCCGTGCTGGGCAGAGATAGCAGCTTCACCTGCAACGGGCCCCGGGGCTGCTGTGTGAGTCTGCCAGGCAGTCAACCTGCAGGCGCTCACAGCAGCCTTACGTTCACACCCGCTAGAGAAGCGTGCGTGTGCGTGTGCGACAGTGGTGTACAGTAACTAAGCACATTTACTCAAGTATTGTACTTACAATCCTGAGGTATTTTTTACTTTACTTGAGTATTTCCAATTTTCTATATTTCTTCTAAACTATCTCTGTACTTTTACTCCACTACAATTATTTGAACACTTTAATTACTAGTTACTTAGTGGGTTTTGATTATTATTAGCCTATCTAAACACATACATTAACCACTTCAGCCCTGAATACATTTCAGCCATTTGAAAATAGCCGATCTACAAGCTACTTAGTCGAGCGCCGTTGTCGTGCACAAAAATAGCCGATCTACAAGCCCAAAACACTGCAGCGTGTATTGTATCACAGCCATTTTCAGCTTCAGGGTTATGTGTGTGTGTGTGTGCGTGCGTGTGTGTGTGTGTGTGTGTGCGTGTAAGAGGGCACTCCAGCTTATCAAACATAGGTATAAAGGTTGCAGGGAGTGCTGTGCGTCTCATCAAGTGTAGGTGAAGGGTGTGTGTGGGGTGTGTGTGCACAGGAGCATGTCCTACAAATTAAAATTCATGAGATACACTGTGATAGCACATGAGCATGCCGGGTCACTAAGCATCTCTACAGTATATATGCAGCCTTCTCCGCTCTTACAGTTAAACACTGCCACGGATGCATGGTTGTTCTGTATGAGATTGGAAAACATATCTTTTTCTCTTTCGGTGGTGCTGGCTGGCGGTGATACAGGTGCGTGTGTTTTATATGTTCCATTCCATTTGGTTGAGGTGACGTTCTGCAATGTGGTACTGTACCTCCTGCATGGGCATGTGACAATCAACACCTTGAATCTTAAACATACAGAATATTCTGTATGATAGATAGATAGATAGATAGATAGATAGATAGATAGATTGTTTAATTACACTCTTCCAGTTTGTACTCCTTCCCTTGGGGAGACGCTCTGCTCGACCAAAATACAGAAAACGTTACACTCGTTTACTCCCAGAGGACAATACCATTGGCCGAAGGGCATGTCAAACATGTTACAAGGCCCGCCTTAAGCGGCGCCTTTAAAACCGCTGACGCCCCAAGTCACTTCCTCTTTTACGTCTTCTGCTCTCATTAGACTGACGTACACTCACTCGCTCCAAACGACCTTCAAGATGAGATATAATCGTCTCAGAGTTAACCTAAAGCGTCGAAGTAGGATTCGTCCACGGGTTCTGCGACTTTTCTACATTTCTACGTTCCAGTTTTCACTCGGTAGGAATTATCCACCGCAATCTTGTTTTTGCATGACATTTACTATACAGATGGTTAAATGGTGCAGAAGTTGTCTGCAGAGCTCCCCTTTCACTTTCTTCCACCCCAAATTAGTCTTCTTAAACCTGAAACCACTCGGATTTGTGCAGCAGTGATGGGTTGGGCGAGTCGGGCGAGCCGTGCTATTTGCATATTTGAATATTCAGAGATCCAGAATTTGTCAATGAGGGAGAACAGTAGATGTGCTTCAAGCACCTTTAGAGATTTCTTTATTTTTTAACTTGGGGGAAAACCATTTTAAACCAAATATGAATCACATAGCAGAGTATATTTACATACTTTCAAACGTGTCTGGAAGGGGACTTAATTAACTGATGCTCTTATTCAGAGACACATACAATGAATGCAACAGGTGAACAGGTTTTTGCAGTATATTCTGTAATTACCAGCCACCAATAATACTGGGTACAGGTGTTGAAGGCTCAGCAGATGTCACGCAGTGCTCAGCGCTGACCTATTTTCATTACAAACACATGCATACAGTATGGATCGGCATTAAGTATAAATGCGCGCATGCTCAATCATCACAGCAGCCACACGTGCATGCAACCTTGTGACAAAAAATAAATGCATTTGTGAGTATTAATCTAAGTGTCTAAGAGTGGACCTAGAATACCTACTGTGTGTGTGTGTGTGTGTGTGTGTGTGTGTGTGTGTGTGTGTGTGTGTGTGTGTGTGTGTGTGTGTGTGTGTGTGTGTGTGTGTGTGTGTGTGTGTGTGTGTGTGTGTGTGTGTGTGTGTGTGTGTGTGTGTGTGTGTGTGTGTGTGTGTTTCTCTAGTGGTTCCCTCAACAGACAAAGTCTTACTTAGTGAAAGAAGTGCTGAGCCTGCACGTACTTCAGCCTGTGCTGGCATCAGCAGTGCCAGCAAAGTGTGTGTGTGTGTGTGTGTGTGTGTGTGTGTGTGTGTGTGTGTGTGTGTGTGTGTGTGTGTGTGTGTGTGTGTGTGTGTGTGTGTGTGTGTGTGTGTGTGTGTGTGTGTGTGTGTGTGTGTGTGTGTGTGTGTGTGTGTGTGTGTGTGTGTGCGTTCTGTACAGCATATATTCACATGCACATTGTATGTGTGTGCGGATTTTTCCATATATAATAAATGCATGTACTGTATGTTCATTTACACTTAGTTATTGGTAAATAATGTGTGCCGTACTGCATGTGTACGTATATGCATGCAGTTTGCATTTACGTACAGTGTGTGCAGTGTGCGCATTTGTGCATGTGTGTTTGTGTGTGGTGGAGAGGGGGAGTGAAAGACAAGGTAAATATAGCAGCTTACGGGAGCACTGTCAGCCCACAGCCAACACACAGACCAGGGGCTCTTTCAGTGTGAAAACACTGTGCACCATTCCACTATACGGTTTCCGGGTTGAACGACATGTTTTCTTGAAATGGTGTGAAACTGTGTGAAGCGGACTTTCTCTGAATTGGTGGGTGTGTCAGAGGTGTTACCCAGTCAGTATAGTGACCGTAATTCGGCATTAGAGCCACGGACCACCATTTGATGAGATTGATCAGACTAGGGATTGGACGATACGCGATATTATCGTTTATCGGGATAAAAAACACTCACGATAATCGTATCGTGGAGATTTCATTTGTCCTCCGTCATGCACTGGGATCAATTCACCTTTTATTTGCAGAGCTGCATATCCGGTACCACTTAAACCCTCTATAATTGGTAAAAGGTACTTAAAATATACGTACTTGATACAGTCTTTTTTTCACTCTCTATCAAATGTCTTTGCCAAAAAATAGCCGCTCTACAAGCTCACAACGCGTCGCATCGCGACGCGTTGTGAGCTTGTAGATCGGCTATTTTTTGGCAAATGTTCCGAAGATAATATCGTAAATCATGATTTATTTTGTCACAATAATCGTGATATTAAAACGTCATATCGTCCCATCCCTAGATCAGACCCATATTTTGTTATCATTTCATAAGATTTAGAATTCCATGGAGTATTGATGTGGTACCATTGTACCACATCTAATTGTGTAGACTTCTTGTAAAATTAAGCAATGCGGATCTTTAAGAATAATTTAACTATTGAGGGTCCATTTAGTTTAATTTTACGCTATCAAGAGTTAAAGATCTATAAGGGTCCATTTGGTTACCAACTCCATTTAGCTGGGGACCACCTGGAATCCCTTCAAGGTCCCTGGACAACTGGTTGAAAACCACTGATATAAGGGGCCTTTTCCACAGGCAAGTTCTTTCTCCCGCCTATGGGATGAACCAGAGGTGTGATTTTCCACCAAGAACCAAAGATGGTTCCGAACCGTAAAAGTTGGTTCGGAACCGGAACCACAAAATCCTTGGTTTTTGTGGTTCCAGAGCCAAATCCTTGGCTCTGGTTCAATCTGGTGGAAACGCAAGCCGGTTCGCAAGAACGAACCAAGGTTCCCAAGAAAGTTGAACCGGCACTGGTTCTGGAACCGGTTCTTTGCCGGTGGAAAAGGCCCCTAAGTGAAGTCATAAAAAAAAAAGTATTTTATAATAAAAGGAATCGTGCATAGAGAAGTTAATAATTATTTAATTTAACTTAGTGCACTTGTTTATTTCCATATTTGAAAGCATTTCAACATTATAATGTAGTTTCTAGGGGTGTGTATCCATCCCTTACAAGGCGATTCGATGCGTATCCGATACATGGGCTACGATTCGATTCAGAGACGATACAGCTTACATACAGAACGATACGATACAATTCGATTCGGTGCAATTTCGACGCGATTTCGATTTTATGGAATTTGATGCGATGCGATTCGATACGATTCGATTCGATTTGATACAATAAGGTGCGAGCTGATGATACACAAGTTTAATGAAACATTAATTTTCCATTTAATTAAGAAGCTAGATCTATAAAGTAGCATTACTGACCTTCAAATAACTGATAAAAAAAGACCAAGGAATAACAGAAAATTGCAAAGAAAGATGGATGACAAATCATTTTAGTATCATGTCATTGTTGTGTTCATTCTAAATAGACACATACATGTAGATACAAAAAATACTTAATGTAAACTACAAAGCCTACTGACATGGTTTGGAAATCTGTCTCACACACCCATTTCTAAGAGCTTCACTTTAGCAGTTACAGTTCGTCAGGTGGAGAAATATGAAAAAGAACACAAAAAAGGCCTGGTCCTTCAGGCTTCAGTACAGTGCAATTATTGTAGGGGTCCATTTGGTTCCATTTGTACACTCCCCTGAGTTATACACACTGTACCCATAAGGGTCGATTTGGTTCCTATCATTTAGCTGGGGACCCCCTAGAACTCCCTCAAGGACCCCTGGGGGTCCCCGGACCCCACTTTGAAAACCAATACTCTATTGTAGCCCTTTGCAATAAAAACTGGTGCTGTGATTATTACCTTTGCTGTCGGCTAGTGCGGGGACTTCTGATGGTTCTACTGGGAAAAGTGTTATATAATATCCAATCCATTACTGTCCATTTTTTCCGGCACCCTTAGTAGTTTCTTATGTAGCTTACATCAAATGTTTCAAATGTGTGCCCCTCTTTCTGTTCTCAGAAATGCCTTTGGAACAGGCTAGTCAGAGTGTGTTTGTGTCCTCAAGCTCAGTCAATGGTTGTGACAGTGACTTCACAGCCATAATACTTCACAACCACCAACTTCACAACCACCAACTTCACAGCCATCAAACTTGATGGCAAAAAGAGAAACCGTCTGAAGCTCCCCAATGGTTTCAGCAGCATGTCACTGAGCAGAGGAGACAGATGTCAGAACTCTTGGTCCTTGGAACCGATGAGGAATGATGTCTTAAAACAATTTGTTACTGCTTTGATGAAGAATAAATAGGGAGGCGTTACGTGATTATGCTGATGGCTTAGGTTCTATTTATTTTGTTTGATGGCATGATGTATGGCATGATTTAGTATGCCTCAAGGAAATATGTGCAATCTTGTTCACCTACCGGTATGTGCCTTTTTTATTCAGTATTTGTTTTCTTTCCATTCTTTAATACGGAAAAGAACTTCTGAGAACTTAGTTGAACCAAACAGAAGTACTTGATTGATTGATTGATTGATTGATTGATTGATTAGTTTATTAGACAAAAATGGAGAACAGTACAAGTATAGTCAATACAATTGAAATCTAGTACAGTACAAGTACAGTTAAACACCCTGCCTAAAAGGAACATCCCAAATAAGACCTTTTACAGTCTTTTTTATGTTGGAAGCCCTCTGTATTTAATTCACGGACATAATAAATAGCAACCAAAGAAAACATTCAACAATATTGCAGTTATAAAAACACTATGTACAGGATAGGGGAGACAAGGGGGTGGGGCTAAGGTAAGGGGGGGGGGGGGGGGTGCTCACTTCTCACTTGACTATGGGATAACTACCTTCTTCTCTGGCCTCCTGAAAGGTGAGTTTTCAGGGCAGTTTTGAAGGATGCCAGCGAGCTACATGTTTTAAGGGAGGTTTTCAAGGAATTCCACAGCTGGGTGGCAGTGTTGTAGAAGGAGAATTTACCCATATTTGTCTTATGGGCTTGTGTTATCAGATCATTGTGTGCGCTCCCTCTGGTGTTGTGGCTGTGGGTGTCGCTACATTTTTGGAGATGTTTGGTCAGATATGTGGGCACTGAGGGGATGGAGGGCAGATTTGCGTTGACTATTTTGAAAGTCAATACCATTTTTGAAAGTCAATCCCATAAACAGAACTTAAACAGAACTTAAATCATCCTAAACCAAAAGTAAAGCAAGTTCATCCCTTTTCTGTCTGTCAGCCTGTTGCCATCCCACGTCTGCACAAACCACTATGTGTTTCCCTTCTTCCTCCCTCGAGATCGCAATGCAGTGTGTGATTACGAGCGTACTTTTGTTGAAGTCTTCCATGGGCAGGTAGTTTTGTCGTCTCCATTTCGCCCTTTAGAAAGCCCAAATGGCCTTTCCATCACAACTCTGGTGAGCTGTGCGTGCGGAGTGCGTTGAATTCCCTTTTGCCTCTGGGATAAGTGCCCATTCTCTCTGTATGGTGTGACGAGGGATGTGCTGAGCGGGTATGCAGACAGAGTCTCCAAGCAGGTGGTCGTCAATTCCCATTACATCCTGGAGGTGTCCTTGTAACGGGCAGTTCAGAGACACCCAGGGGTGTCGCACCAAATTCAGGGCCCTGGGTACTTTAGCTATTGAAAAATAGCAGATATACAAGCTCACAGCGCGGCACCGAGTGCCGCGCTGCGAGCTTGTAGATCTGCTATTTTTGAAAAATCGTGAAAATAGTCTTATAATAATTATTAATTATTATAATTATTTCAAATCCTTCTAAGGGTTTTTTTTTAAGACCTATATTTCTATGTCAGTGGTGCTCAAACTTATTCATGTGAAGGACCCCCAAAATGATATGTATTTGGCCACGGACCCCCATCTCAAAATATTAGTTCCAGGGATCCCCCAGAAGCAAACATTGAGTTAGAAATGTTCACTTAAAAGAATATATTCAAAGATTTGCACACAATTTCACGACTTTTCAAAAATAGCAGATCTACAAGTTCATAGCTTGTATATCTGCTATTTTTCAATAGCTAAAGAATAAAATAAATCCAGGCCCCTCCACCTTGGGCCCTAGTAACTAAGTGTCCCCCCCCCCTTGTGACACCCCTGGAAACACCCTGGCATTGCGCACAGACCCCAGCCTACCATCCAGGAACATCATTCATATATCTGTACCCACTGCCATGGTTTGAATGCCTACATTTCCGTTCCTGTTCATGTCACACTTTCTAAGGAGCGTGGATGCTAGGATGGGAATGTGTGTGCCATCGATGGCTCTAATGAATCCAGCAAAGCTATTTATTTTTTTGTCTTGAAAGCCATTTAACTCATTGCATGCCAGGCCCGATAGTCCCGAGATTATTTCAATGTCTTTCCCTGCCAGGCCCGATAGTCCCGAGAATTTCAGCCATTTTGAAAAAAAAAAATTTTTTTTTCAATTTTTTTTTCTGACCCCAAAAAATGTAGTAGGCATGATAGAAATCGCGAAATTGCATGTTTAACCCCCATAGCAACCCCATCTATCAAACATGGCAGCCATCTTTGTTTACATTTTAGGAAAACATAATGGCTTCTATCTCATGAATGCCTGAACGGATTTCCATTCGGATTTTTTTGTTTGAAAGCTGTGAGCAATGTGGACACACGTGGTGCATTATCTAGGCATGGGTGTGCATGATCCGTGCACTATGAATTACATGGAAGTCTATGGAGACCAGAGGCACCGTAGAGTACGAAGGTATGTTAAAATGGCGGGGAATGTGTTAAGAGGTTGGCAAGCTCATCCTCTCTGGGATGTGGAATATGTATTCTGTCCTGCAGTGCACAACAGGGCCTTGCAAATGTTGGAGAAAACATAATGCAAGGTTCCTTTTGTTATGTCAAACCTGGTCTGCAACGCCCATGAATCTCTTGGTTTGATTGCAACTGAGTGGAGCACAGCAGTTCATTCAAGGTGTGAAAGGTTAAGTTTACCAAGAAACAAACAACTTTCTCTCGCAGACAGTCTGTCAAAAGTATGTGCAGCGTTAGTTTATAGCAGATGTTTATAATACACCCCTATGGTGTTGTAAAATGAGCGGACACAAAGCTGGCTGTGGGATATACTGATGCACATACTGCTACTGTATGCATTGTGGGGATTGTACATTTCTAACAAATAAATGCATTCATTCATTCAAAATAAGATGTTATTAGCCCATGTTTATTGTACAGCAAAGGCACAATGACTCCAAAAAGAGCACACGCTTATAGATCTGGAGTTTATTACAACATTTTGTCATTCTGGTGAATGGTCTTAGCAGAACGGGCATTATGATTGATGTAACAAATACATATATTAGGCCACTTCGATCTCCAGATACTGCAGGCTTTACTGTATTTCAATGACATGGGCCACTACTACAGTCTTTTATAATTGTATGTTCCATTGTGGCGGAACACTTTCAATAAACGTTTCTAGTCCACTCTACTCCTCTAAATATATCATAGTAAATACGATACAACAGATATCAGTAGTAATAATAATAGACAAAATAGTCTCAGTAAAAATAATAAACTCAGAAAGGTTGTAACACAGTCTAGTCTCTAAGGTAAGAAGTCTGCTATCTTTCACTTTGCCTTGGCATCCTGAATGTGAGGCAAATATTAGGTGGTTCCAAATACCTTTTCTATCGATGTGTGTTCTGGGCGTGCAGCTCTGGTGGTGACTGGAACATCAACCTTATTTTGTAGTCTTAACCACTGATCTACAATCTCACAAAATACGGTAACTAATACTTCTACTACTGCTATTACTACTACTACTACTACTACTTCTACTACTACTACTAAAATGATTTGCTGAAAAAAAAGGCAGTGTGGCCTTCTCAGCTGCCGTAGTTGTAGGCTTGCAGCACAGGCGTGTGTATGTGTGGGCGGCGTGCTCATGCACATTTTGCTTGCCGGCAACGTTACAAAAGACTATTTTCATGTAGGCGGACAGGCGGCCTGCGTTCCCACAGGTATTAGATAAAAGGAACCAGTGAGCATCTGCTTGCGCACATCTGACTTCTCTTCCCCTGCGTGTGTGTGTGTGTGTGTGTGTGTGTGTGTGTGTGTGTGTGTGTGTGTGTGTGTGTGTGTGTGTGTGTGTGTGTGTGTGTGTGTGTGTGTGTGTGTGTGTGTGTGTGTGTGTGTGTGTGTGTGTGTGTGTGTGTGTGTGTGTGTGTGTGTGTGTGTGTTTCTCTTCCTGTAGTATCAATACTGCCCGGAGCCTCCTGTGTGATGTCGACAGGTGCGTCCCTGTAGTATAATGGGATGAGTTCCGTGCATCCCCCATGCTGCACACACTCTGCTGTCTGCCAGAGCTGAGATGCTTCTCTCTGATAACTTCTTGGCAGCGGGGTGGTGTGTGTGTGTGTGTGTGTGTGTGTGTGTGTGTGTGTGTGTGTGTGTGTGTGTGTGTGTGTGTGTGTGTGTGTGTGTGTGTGTGTGTGTGTGTGTGTGTGTGTGTGTGTGTGTGTGTGTGTGTGTGTGTGTGTGTGTGTGCGCGTGTGTGCGCGTGTGTGCGCGTGCGTGCGTGTTTGGGAGGTGGAAGGGTTGGTTGTAACTGAATATAGATACTGGAGGAATTCGTGGAACAAAAATGTTGCGACCCGCGATAGCGCACTTTATCTCTGTCAGTTCCTTCCAGATGTTTTACGGAATAAATCTGTTTGTGTGTGTGTGTGTGTGTGGGTGTGCACGTATGCGTGAGTGTGTTTTTCAAACAGCGTCTTCTGCTTGCATATAGAAATGCGTAGATACATGCAATATCCTTGGATCTGAAAAAATGAAATTATATTTATTTAAGCTCCGAATTGGATATAATAATAATACAGAAGAATGTCAAACACCTTTGTACCGCTACTGATGATGAGAACATTATAGCATACTAGTAGTCTATTCAAAAGAATGCCTTGTTAATTTACGAGGCCGGACGCACTTTGGCACTCGCCCTCCCTCACTGGTAGTCTGTACTACCTCTACAGTACTATCTATTTGACATGTAAAGGCTATAAGCAAAATTTTAGTATAGGCTACAGTTTTAGTTTTAGCATTACTTGCATTACAGGTGTCAAAGAGGAAGACACATGATATACACTGGAGAGAAACCATGTGTTAGTGCTGTTTGTGGCAAAAGCTTTAATTCAAATAAGATTGGTAACAAGCACATGATAATACATACAGGGAAGAAGTTCTTAGTTGTATAATTTTTTGCAAAAGATAATATCATATCAAAGCACAGAGATGATTCATGGTGATTCATATGAGTATAAAGGTCAAAAACCATGTAGCAATTTATATGTAATACCGTTAATTAAAGTTTCTCTTCGTGTGCACACAGCTCTCTAGACTCACTCATGGACAGTGGTGCTGCTAGCACAGTGCTCCTGGGACTTTATCCCTTTCCCCCCCCTTTTCTTTTGCCTACCACATCATGGATTGGGTTTTCAAAGCACATAGAAAATACAGCTTTCTTTTCCTGAATAGTTAACATGTTGATATACTGTAGAAGCCATTGATCTTGCATTAACAAAAAAAAAAAAAAAACACTTTGAAATCTTGTTTTAAATGGCCCAAGCCGCCTGCCTAGTATTTGTTGTTAACTGGCTAAACCAGGATAGGCCTATTCATAGACAGAGTATAAGGATTTGAAGGAGAGCTAACTAAAGGGAGCACTGTAACTCATGCACACCCAGAGTTATACAGTGCTCTCATGCAGCATGGCATGCATTGCATTGTCTTTTATGATCGATTGTGAGGTCCTGTTGTTATTCTCTTAAAGGGGAATACGTACCAATCATTTTCAACATTGAACTATGTCATTAATATACCTTGGAGTTGTGGAAATAAGAAAAAAAGTTCCCCCTCCTTCTGTGTTTTGGAGGATTTGGAGTACACTTTGATGACATCATCAAAGTGTACTTTGCAAGCCAAACCCCACAATAAATCCTATTGTGTCAACAGAATATCTCTCCCTTTACCACCAGTTGCACCCGAAAATCCTCTGTGCTGACTTCAGTAACAGTGAGCATAATGCAATTATGAAACATTTCCATAATTGCATTACTCCTTTTCCTATTCCATTATGCCTTTGTCCTACACTTGATCGCATCCCCGCTGTGCTAATTTATTTTGAATTGCCTCTTTGTGTTTATTTTATGACTATGAAGCACTTTCAGACGCATTTATTTGTATAAAAAGTGCTATATATAAACAAAGAGACTCATCATCATTCATATTAATTAGTTCCCCTACATAAATTAGGTAGATTGTGTGAGTTGGCATTTTGTGTGTACTATACAGTACAGTACATGCATGAAAACATATGCATTTGTGTGTGTGTGTGTGTGTGTGTGTGTGTGTGTGTGTGTGTGTGTGTGTGTGTGTGTGTGTGTGTGTGTGTGTGTGTGTGTGTGTGTGTGTGTGTGTGTGTGTGTGTGTGTGTGTGTGTGTGTGTGTGTGTGTGTGTGTGCGCGTGCGTGCGCTTATGGACATGCACACAGGTGTGTGTTGGTGCTAATTAACATCTGAACCAGCGCAGAGGAATCCCCCTGGGGGAACATCTGGTCTTTTACAGACTCAGCACATCCATCATCTCCTCACGGTGGGGTTCTGGGAACTTCTATAGGAGTGTCTATAAAAAAAGATAGGATGGGCACATCTCCACAGTTCTTTGAACACAGTGCTGGACCGAAAAGAATAAAGGGAAAAGAAAGGGAAATGTCTGCATGCGATATACTCGCTCATATTTTATTTAACCAACAACAATAAGAACAACAAGAACAGCAAGGGCTTCATCAGGCAGCCGAGCATAAATTAGGCATTATTTGGTTATCAATCTACCTACCTGTACCTGCCCAGCCTGTTTGTAACAATCTGTGTGTGTGTGTGTGTGTGTGTGTGTGTGTGTGTGTGTGTGTGTGTGTGTGCGTGCGTGTGTGCGTGTGTGCGTGCGTGCGTGCGTGCGTGCGTGTGTGTTTTGGACAGGGTACTGGACAATAATCTTACCACAATGTGTTATATGTATTTGATACTGTACATAGTTTGAGGGACCCTAACAAAACCTATGACTTTTTTCATCTTACTGTAAATTATTGAGATCACACAAACCTAAAGCCACATACACATAGGGCGGCATAGCTCAGGAGTAGAGAAACCGTTATTAGAGCACAAAGGGTTCCCGAAGGGTTCCCAGTTCGAATCTGGGCTCGACGAGTCCTTGAGCAAGACTCTGAACCCCTAATTGCTCCCGGTGAGTAGGTTGGTGCCTTGCATGGTTTCCTCCGCCACCGGTGTATGAATGGGTGAATGTAATGCACAATCTATGTAAAGCGCCTTTGATAAAAGCGCTATATAAATGCACCATTTACCACGTACAGTATAAGCACCACTTTAATGTGCTCGCAATTTCTTTCAACAAATGATGCATTCACCTTAAGTTGGCTCTGTTTAATTGATTCAATTGTCCCTCTGCCCTCAGTTTTATGGCAATGTCCGTTGGCTACTGTATGGAAAAACAGTCTTCAAACAGGCTTGGCTCAGATGTTTCCAGTCTCTATCAATCTCTTACAGTACAACCAACGAGATCAGCCAGAAGAAAAGTGTCGGCACCTCCACAACTTCTCTTGCATCTCATGAAGTTAACGACATGTCCACTGCAGTTGGGATCTCGTTATCGGTAACGACATTATTGGGCTCGTTAATGTGGTCTTGCACCTCTTGGCAGGTGCATCGAGTGAGTTAACATTAAATGTAGCAGCCACTGCAGGCAGCATTAATAAGCATTAACACGCTTTCACCAGGTGTTCATAAATCGTGCATCAGAGTGTTCCTGGGTGGTCATATGACATAGGGCGAAAAGAACACAGATGCTAATTTAAAGTGATGATTCACTGTTTGGCAATAAGATCACGATACAGTCATTTTAATTCAAGAAAGACATTGTGAGATTCTGTAATTATTATCATAATTTTATTTTATGCACGAATTGCTCTAAATAATAGCGTGGGCCAGCCTTCTATAGGGCCAACCCAGGCCCACCCGTAGCTGTGTACGTCTTTGAGTGTGTTTGTGTGTGTACAGTATGTGTGAATGGACGTACATAATTTTACTGAGAGCAGTAAAGTGGTCCCCATAATAATTCAAGTGCTTTGTTTGGAATAACAAGAGGCTCCAATTTTACGACCCATACAATCCATCCGCTGACGTGTTGTTTACGTGCCTCGTTGTTGACGGGCATGAGATAAATAAATAAAACCAAAAAAAATAAATGCCCAGCGAAAGAGACCTTTTTTTGAACGCAGATCGATGTGAGAGAATTTACAAGGTCACGAGAGGCTGGTGGCAGGTGAGAAACGTCACGTCAGAAGATTGCTGTGGACGTTTGCAGCGAGGCTCGCGATCAATGTCCCATGGAGGGAGAAAAGAGATAAATTAGACTGAGAGAGCGTGAGAAGAACACAGTGAGGGAGGGGTTTGTGGTGGAAGAATTATTCTGATTATTTACTCAAATAAGAGTCACTGTTGGCTCGTATCTCCAAGTTTCAAATTTGTACGTTTTTCCGCAAAGTAAAGCCCTGCTTCATCAGACAAGGCCGTCGCACAAAAGTATGAATACAGCAGATCTTGTAGATCGGCTGTTTTCACTAGTTTAGTTCATTTTTTTTAATGATAAAAATGAACGGTTTTGGATGTACAAGGTTTCCACCCGACAACAACGATATACATGTACAGTAGAAATACTCTGTTACATGGCCTATATTCGAAATTTGACTTGAGCAAAGTACAAAAGTATTGGTATCAATAAACTTACAGTACTAAAGTAAAAGTATTCTTTTATATGTTTTTTGAAAATAGGCGATATAGATATATACTGTACATTGGCTATTTTTGAGTAGCCTAAGTATAAAATAGGGCTTAATACCGTAGGTTACAGTATGTTTCGAAATAATTATTCAAATCTACAAAGCAACTACAGTAACTAAAGCTGTCAAATAATTGTTGTGGAGTAAATAGTACAATATTTGCCCCTGGGGGTGTAGTAGATCAGAGGTAATTTATAAATCATCAACAAGTGGATGTACTCCAGTAAAGCAAATAGTACCTAAACATTTTACTTGCGTACAGTACTCAAGTAAATGGAACTTAGTCACTTCTCCACCGCTGGAAAGAGAAAGTTCAGATGCGAACAGGCATCGGTTGAAAAGAGCGAGAGAAAGAGCAGAGAGGGGGGTCGGAATGGATGGGTTGGTAGTGGCACCTCTATGTGTGTAGACAACCTTAGCTGCAGGCAGCGATTGATTGCTCTGTTGTTGGTTGTTTTGTTTTTTTCAGACTCACACAGAGGTTTCCCTCTGCTTGGATGGAGGCAAACACTCAGACTCACTTTGCCCGGGACCTGTGTAGTGTGTACGCCTATTTGTCTTTGTCCAGATATATCAGATGTACAGTATAATGTACTGCACTGTACTGGAGGTACTGATGTTCAGGACCAACACCTATACCAGTGGTGTAAAGCAACTATGTACATTTACTTAAAGGAGTGGCGACACCGGCCGAAATTTAACATTATGAAACAGTAGGTCACGTGGTGTTCCGTCTGAAAAGGAGGCGGGGCCGTATCAGTTAGTAGTGAATGTATACTTCGTCCGTTGTGCGGTGCCGCGCAATGTATACTTCGTCCGTCGTGCGGTGCCGCGCACAACGTGATGTCTTGTTGTTAGCGTGTAGCCCGGCTAACGCTGCACCGCACGGCTATTTGCAAGAGCTATTGTGTGTGTACACACGCACGAAAGCACACACACACAGGCTACACACACACACAGAGTGTATGAGCCACGGGCACTGACCTCAGTCCGGCCGCTGTGCTCCGGTGAGACAGCAGGACATGGCTTGCTCCGGTCGGTCTGGTGCTCCAGTCAGGTTAGGGCAAGAGACAGCAGGGTATGGCCGACAAAACCGTCTCATAGACGGGGAGAAGCGTGTTGACCCTCGTACACCTTTTTTGACACCTTTTTTGAAGAAGACATGTACTTTTTTATCGGTCTAACCATTGATTTTATAGCGAATGCTATATCATTTTTACCCCTAGAACTGATAGTTTTAAAGTTGGTTTAGAAAGTCGGAAACACACCTCGGACAGCTTTTTTTGGGGCAGTTTCAAAAGATAATGATATGGATAATCGACTCCGCCCCTCCCCCCATATTAGCCCAATCAAATTAATTTATTTCAGTTACTGTACAGAAAGTACTACTTTCAGTACAGTAACTACAATAAATTAATTTGATTGGGTCATTTAACATGGGGGTACATGACATCATTAAAAAAATTGGCTAATTTGATAGCCTTAATTAGCTGTTTTGGCCATGTCACTCCACCTTCAAGTACTGTACTTGTAAAGTACTGTAAAGCTGCAGTGCCATGATTTATTTCCCCCCTAAAACATTATTATCAGGTATTATGATTATACTAGGAGGAGGATTTGTGTACATAAAGAGTTGAAATTAGGTTTTTGTGTGGCCACACCCACCAGTTCATTAAGTATGCCTGGTTGTTCAGGTGCGTGGTGTCCCAGCTGAAGTTAGAAAAAATGCATTTGAATGACGTTTTCAGTAAAATAGCAGTAAATACTGAAGAGGCACATCTGTATGTCTTTATTGATAGTGAATTAAGTTAGACAGGAAATGGGGGCAGAGATGAGGGGAGTGAACGCAGCAAAGGCTGGCTCGAACTCACTGTCAGGCTACATTGGAGCCTAGATGCTTGGACTGCTAGGCTAGGCTAGGCTAACTCATCTGCTGTGCTCTTTTATGTTGACTAGAGGTTCGGGCCGCTTAACGCCCCTCACCACCTATCCGAGTGATATGGCCATATATGGAGATCTCTGAGGCAACAGTTTATTCGTGTCCACGCATGCACTGTGTAACTGGGAAAATGTGATGCATATCGCGTAGGAGCACTAATACGTTTTGCGCATTTTTACATTCGAACATGGAATGTGTTCCAGGGGCCACAAGAAAGCACAGCTGGGTCATACTGGCTGGGAATATACAGAAGACACCGGGATTGCAAATGAGAAATAATTCCAACTCACTTATTGACTGGGCTCATCACCATGCTGGCTTGTGGTGAAAATTTTTGTCAAAATATAAATATATATCTTTGCCATGGACATACAAAGGTGCGGACATAAAAGACCGGCAACTTGTCCACTGGAGCCTCTCAGTGGCCAACAGTAGGACATTGTGGTTGCACTTGCACAGTCCAGCTAATGTGAAAAAGAGTGTTGGCTGCTCAGCAAAACGCTGGATAAACCTGGATAAATATTGGCTAACGAGTTAACGTCCACAGCTGCCATCCGACGCGGCGAGCTGTAGTCGCATTGTGCAGTTAGTTGCTCGGTCTCGACTGTGGCTGCTGTCAGAGCTATCAGTATCATTAGCACTCAATTCTCGTTGTCACTCTCGAGCAGCGTGTGTTTGCATTAGCTTTAGCGCTGCCAGAGTTGTAAGCGTTCCACCCGGTCCAGATGGATCCCCTGCGCTTTGCTTTCATTCCATCATCTGTTCCTGCCAGCCGGCTTAACAATCAACATAAAAAAAAAAAAACTAATTGCATATTACATTCAATTCCCAATGTCTGTATTTTTCCGCCCCCCACCACCCTTGTTACTAAATGATTCCCCGGTCTGTTTTGGCAGCGCGCTGCTGCTGGGTGTTCTCGAACATCTTAGCGGCAATGTTGCCCGCATGGCCAGCAGTGGTGAAAGTGAGCCGGAACGGCCGGAACCCCCGTTCCGTTAAAACATTTGGGGCCGGAACGGCGTTCCGTTAAGAGGAGGGGAAGCCAGCTGTCAAAATCCCATGTTAAATAACCTGCCACAAACGCACGCCCAGGAAGAAAACAATAGCCTATACTAAAGTCAGATCAACAGTAGGCTACACACGTGTTACTAGTTATTTTCTGATAAAGTGCTTCTAAATTATTCCCGTGGGTTTGTGTAGGTCAGGACAAAATTGTCCATATATGGTCATCCCTGTCCAGAATGAACAGGTTTTATCAAAAACAAAATGTCTGTCACCTCATGTCCATATATGGTCATTCCAGTCCAGAATGAACAGGATGTATCTGTCCCGTACGTCCAGAATATCAGTCCAGAATGAATAGGGTTTTTCAAAAGCAAAATGTGTGTCCCATGTCCATATATGGTCATATCAGTCCAGAATGAACAGGTTTTATCTGTCCCGTGCGTCCGTCCGTCCGTCCGTCCGTCCGTCCGTCCGTCCGTCCGTCCGTCCGTTCTCTCTCTGTCATTACTGTGATGTATAGATCATAGAGTTCATAACTCTAGAACACATAGAATAAAAGTTCACCGCTTCACTTCGAACCGAGGTTTGTTTTTATTGTGTGTATAACTATGCCAAAATGCAGTTTTCTATCCATTTCAGGGGTTTTGGGGGACAGAGCCTCTTTATGACAGTTCCGGCAAGAATTTCAAACCACTTTCACCCCTGATGGCCAGTGAGATATATTACCTGCATGAATCAAGTTGTCATCTCCAATTTATGATGGAGTTTAGCATTCAGCGCACAGTGACCGGCCAGCGCGGACCACATGCCGATGCCGTTCGCAGTGTCCCCTTCCCTTGTCCATGAATACTTTAACTAAAACGATGCTGTGTCTCATCTGGGTATAAGCGACATGCTGGAGGTCTGCAGCCCTGAAGTATTATCTTCATAATGAATGAATATTCTTGTGCCCACCATTCGTTTCACCCCTCGGTCTGCTCTGCTGCCGTTGTTGGCAGAGTTTTAAATGGTCAAGGACATTAGTGAACAGGGCTGATGTCAGCCATGTTTGTGTTTATGCCTGGGAGAAAACAATTGGTTGGATAACATAATTTGGATTATTCAGATACAGCCAGAAATGTAAAAAAAAAAAAGAAAAAAAAAAAAAAGGATAATAATGCATGGACTGGTTTTAACCTTCCTGGCTCAAATGATGTTGTTATCCACCTCTTTCCGCGGGAATTTACTGGAGAATGTTTAGCACCACACTGCACCACACTTCCGGTTAACAGCAGACATACAAGCTCACGTCGCGTCGCAGATGCAGCCGTTGTGAGCTTGTAGATCACACTCGGCTGCCGTGCCGGGAGCTCCGTCCAATTTCTGCGCAATGCAAGATGGGATGTTGGAAACTTGTGGATAGAGGCAAGGCCATATGGGTCACCGAAATCAATAGTGTTCATCCTGTGATTTCACATGACTTTTAAATTTTGAGACATCTTGTACAAAGTTCACGATTCAAGAGATTCAAAGTTGAGCTTTTCGCCTGTGGGTGGTGTTAGAGAAAAGTTCATGGGGGTCATTCAAATCATCTAGGGCAGGGGTCTTCAATGTTTTCAGGCCAAGGACCCCTTAGTTGAGACTCTGAGAGAGATGAAGCAGGGACCCCAAAAACCTGTTAATAGATTCCATATAGTTTCATCGTTTGACACAATCATCAGTTTATTTTGGATTCGTGTCAATTTGTGTTTTCAGATATTTAACTTGAACTTTCAATACTTAAAAATGTTGACCTTTCACTCTGTACTTAGTCTGCTCTTTTTCCCCTCTACACCAAAGCTCTTTGCCGAACATAGCCGATCTACAAGCTTGTGCGACCGTCAGGTTGCAGTTATTATCAAAACCTCCAGCGGCTGTCTCTCCGTCTGTCACGTCACGTCACGTCACGTCACGTCACGTCACACTCTTATCTCCGCCACCGTTGCCCCTATACATGCCAAATTCTGCACACACACTCCTTGGCTTGCAAACCACAACCTCCGGCCCTGAATTCTCACATGCCCCTCTTCTAGCGCCACCATGAGGTTGCTTTTTGCAAAACACATTTTTGAACACTTTTTGGCCTAAAATCATGCAAAGCGGTACACAGCATCTCTAAAGGCATGTCATCAACATGGATCTGCCCCATTTCCCATATTCCCTTCTGATTGGCTTATCTGCTGATTAGGGAGTCTTACTGGTAGATCTGCTATTTTTGGCTAAAGTTCTCAGAATAGGAAGGCTAGGGTTCAAGTGGTTAATAAGTGGTTCAAGTTCCTAGTGTGACGGAGAGAGTCGCAGCCCCAGCCTTGAAGCCTCAAAAGTCTAGTATCCCCCTTGTCCCATAGGGATATCCCTTTGGATTGATGGTTAAGATATTGGACTTTCACGTGGGAGGCCCAGGTTCGAAGCCCGGGTGGGGAGGTCCGATTCACCTCCGTTACAATGGTGACGTGACCCGTATCGGGCTTCCCCGTAGGAGAAGGTCAAAGGGGGGTGAGTGTGACGGAGAAAGTCGCAGCCCCAGCCTTGAAGCCTCAAAAGTCTATACCCCTTGTCCCATAGGGATATCCCTTTGGATGACCCCCTGTAGTAACTCTGAGGACCCCTAGGGGTCCTAGACCCCCTGTTGAAGACCCCTGATCTAGGGAGAATGAATCTACTCAACCACGTTCATGGCAATATCACCACATTCAATTTTGAGATAGGATTGTAGCTTATAAGCTACAATCCTACTTATGGTTGGTATTAGAGGAAAGGCCACATGGTCACCAAAATCACCAGGATGCATCCTCCGGGGAGTGTTCAAGTGTACAGCAAATTCCATGGCAATCCATCCACCAACCGACTTTCACCACATTCACATTCAAGCAGACTTTGGAAACCCCTGTTTCTGGCTTTTGTCACTTCTCTGGTATTATTAAAAGCGACATAAGTTGCTGACACTATCTGTCTCCGGTCTGGAACGAGCAGCCAACGCAGCATTGATGCAGGTGGGCCTATGCAGTGAGGAACAGAGTCCTCCTGCGGACCTGTCAACAAGATATTGATATCCCATTCCCCCACACTGGCCCTGAGCTGCTTTGCATTCACATGCTTTGCATTAAAGCCTGATTTACGCTTCACCGTACAGTAACAGTAACAGTATTGCTCGACAAAGATAACCGATTTTCTAGATAGAAATCATCCCTTTAAAAAACACATTGACTCTGGCGTATTTATTTTGGGCTCATTTCGAAACATTTTGGAAACATTACTATTGTTTTCTCCAAAATAGCGAATGAGAGAGAGAAAACAACAAGTCTGTGACACATTGAACGGCTTTATTCACTGGGCTACAGTAGGTGGTTTTGTTTGAACTGTCCACCCTGTGTGGCCTGTAGTGTAGAACACACATGCTGGCTTTGGTTTTCCCTAAAACAATGATGCAGCTGTTTACCGTCCAGTAAACAGCAGATGAAAGTGTCCCCTGGCTAGCGCCACAATGAGAGTCTCCCATTAGTGTCAATTGAACAGGGCGGGCTGCTGATCAATCGGATCAATTTAACATCTGTTTAGGTTAACGTTATCATCACACGTTCAAGAGTCAGCGATCTGGCTCGTGTGCATGCACGCGCGCGTATGTGTGTGCACGCCTGCACGGAAGCATGCATGCGTGCATACTGTTGGAGGCTTACGTATGACAACAAGTGGTCACTGTAAAGTCCTCATGATAGTAGGAAGTCAAGGCTTTTCAAAACATAATCACTACAGCTGCACCAGATTCGAATTCTTTTCACGCTTGCAGGCGCATGTGCGGAGCTCTAACCTGCGCGTTGTTGCATTATGCATTTTCCCCATGTTTTCTGTGCCACATTTCACATGCAGATCTCATAAGCGCGGGAGTCCATAAAGCATGTTTCTTTTTTTGTTATGTTTTTTTTTACAGCCTGAGTGAAACAGGGTCTCAGGACCCACAGGGAAGTGCATTGTTTGTCCAATAATTGCCAGCCATACTCAGGCATTCACTGCCACACAGATCTCCCATATTGTCATATTGGCAAACGAAAAGCTGTTGAGAGACCCGCATCTTTGAGAAATAATGATGTTTGGTCCTGGATATCCACCCCCTCCTCCTCTCACACACACACACACACACACACACACACACACACACACACACACACACACACACACACACACACACTCTCTCCCACCCTCCCTCTCCCAGCTCCTCTGTCTCGGAACATGAATAAAGATTATTTTTTCAAACGATTCTTTTTTTTCTTTTTTTTTTTGCGGCTCTGACTTGGCTTTAAAGCATTTAGGCCTGAACACATTATGACGCAATATTTTATGCTTTAAATATAAAAAAATAGCAGATATACAAGCTCACAGCGCGGCACCGAGTGCCGCGCTGCGAGCTTGTAGATCTGCTATTTTTTAAAAATCGTGAAAATCTGAATTTTGACCCGATTCTATAAGTGTCTTTTGAATCCTAAGATTTTTGGAATCGTCCATCGTCAAAGAAAAGGTCCTTTTCACTTAACTGGAGCTCAGTTAGTCTGTTCTTGAGAGACTACTATGTCAGTGGTGCTCGAACCTTTTCATGTGAAGGACCCCCAAAATGATATTTATGTGGCCACGGACCCCCATTTCAAAATATCTAGTTCCAGGGACCCCCCAGAAGCAAAATTTGAGTTACAAACGTTCGCTTTGAAAATACATATATTCAAAGATTTGCACACATTTTCACGACTTTTTCAAAAATAGCAGATCTACAAGCTTGCAGCGCGGCACTCGGTGCCGCGCTGTGAGCTTGTATATCTGCTATTTTTCACTGGTTAAAACAGTCAATAATTCTAGGCCTAAATGGGTTAAAGCATTTCCTCATCCCAGTCTGGTGATGTAAACTATTTCTCTATGGGGGGGAATGTTCTGACAGCTTTGCTTACTCCAGCAGTCAGAACAACTGGAGGTGATGGAAACAGTACTATGCTTTTTCCTCTGCCAATCATTAAGCCGGCGAGATAAGCCCGGCACAGCCCGAATGCAAGTTTGTCGTATATATGTGCTCAGAAAAACGCATTGATTCGCCAAAAGGTATCCATGCCAACTAAACCCAGTGAATCTCCCACACATTGCATGCGATGGTGCACCAGTTAAGCAAACAGTTTAGGTATAACAGTCTGCATCTCTCTCTGTCTCTCTCCTTCTTTTCCACAGTCAACTCCTAATACACACACACAGGTTGTATCTCTCTCTCTCTGTCCTCACTTTCTCTTTCTCTCTCTCTTTCTCTCTCTGTCACATTCTCTCTTTCTTTGTCTCGCACACATGCACGCATGCACACGCACACGCACACGCACACGCACACACACACACACACACACACACACACACACACACACACACACACACACACACGCACACTACACAAATCACCCCCTACCCTGAGGCAAGGTTACTCCATGTCACGCTAGCCTAATGGTTGCAATTAATTGTCAGGGACCAACATAAAAATGAGTATGTGACCGAGTGCACCTTTCGTGTGTGTGTGTGTGTGTGTGTGTGTGTGTGTGTGTGTGTGTGTGTGTGTGTGTGTGTGTGTGTGTGTGTGTGTGTGTGTGTGTGTGTGTGTGTGTGTGTGTGTGTGTGTGTGTGTGCGCGCGTGCAAGAGTGTGTGTGGGGTCACTTGATTATGCAGACAACGCCTCAGATCATACAGTACACCACCCGTAATGGCCTACACACCCCATGACTATGAATGATACCCATGGTTCCGTTAATGCGTGATTAACAGAGCACCATTACAGGGCTGGTACAGCGTGTTACGTGTGAACCAGGTGCTCGTTATGAAAGGTGTACAGTAAAAAATCTTCACAGTTACATTGATTCCACAAGACATACAGTAGGGCTAAAAGGCTCTTACAAGGCTCCTCTGCACTTACGTAGTGTATGTAAGCTTATCTCTCTCAGGACATTTTGTGCATTTCATATATTTTTGAATACGATGCGTGTTTGTTGTGTGTGTGCGTGCGTGTACTTGCGTGCATTGGAATTTGAGCACCGATGTGTGGTTAGACTCGTTTTAACTGCAGGATTGATTTGAGAAATCCATCTTTTAATGGCACAAACTTTGGATTTGTGTAAGCCTGCGTGGGAGAACAGTCAGTGATCCGCACGGTTCAGCCCGACGCCGCTAAATTGACGTCCCATCGGGCGCATGTTTCGAAGCTGTTTAGCATTTAACGCTGGCATACAACAGATTGCGTTACTCCCCTTACTCCCTTAGTGTTTGTAAGCTGCTTTCTCTCTCTCTCTCTCTCTCTCTCTCTCTCTCTCTCTCTCTGTCTGTCTCTGTCTCGCTCTCATTTTTTTCTGTCTCTTTCTTCCTTGCTTTTTCTTCTCGCTTGACTGATGAGCAAGGACACAGAGAGGGAATTCAAAACGTCTCCCGGGAGAATGTCTCTCTGTCTCTCTCTCTCTCTCTCTCTCTTTCTCTCTCCTGCCAGCGTGCTGTCATGACAACGATTTCAGATCATTGGCGGTGAACACCACAAAGTTATTAATAATGATGGTAATAATTAGACTTTTTGATTTTGTTCTCTCTCTCTCTCTCTCTGACTGCAATAAACGTGTGAGTCTACGAAAAGCGACGACGTTCCTTCCTGCATAATCAGCCGACATGTACCACTGACAGAATTCATTATGGTAATCAATGATGCAGTAATCCTGGGGAGAAAAATTAAATAAAAAATCACTTTAGGGCTTATAGCGCTAACCGCACCCTTACGTACCAGTGTTAGGGTGCGGTTCAGATCAGGGATTTGGAATATGTCATGCTGACATCCTCGCAAAAAGCACTGCATAATAAAGAGAGAGAGGGAGCGGGAGAAGGAGAGAGAGAGAGAGAGAGATGGAGAGGATTTCCACTGCGTTCTAATGGAGCCCAGCATGACTGTATTTCACATTCCCTGATTTACTAACACAGAGGTAAACTAACACAGAGGATTTGATTGTGTGTAGTACTACCCTCTGACCTCAAACCTCCTCTCCCAGGGCATCCTTTCACACGTGCCGTCGAACGACTGAAACGCTTGGCGTCCGTGACGTGGCATGTTGATGTAATGTTTTTCTGCATATTGTATTTTGTATATTTTTAAACTTCTTTTCACCTGTACAGCACTTTGGTCAGCTTAACGGTTGTGTAAAATGTGCTTTATAAATAAAGTTTGATTGATTGATTGAGTGCTCATACCCTAGGTGGGGTTGGGGAAAGGGCCTTTTCTGTGTGGAGTTTGCATCTTCTCACTGTGTCCCCTATAGGGTAGGTAACCCTCACAAAAACATGCAGTAATACTGGTTTCTATACGGCCTCCCCCTGGCCTGCCGGGGCGCCTGATGGAGGGGAAAGGAACTGGTGGTTGGAATAACTTGTTCCTTCCACGCGCTACATCCTACCAGGATGTAGGTAGGATGTAGCGCGTGGACGTCCCAAGCCGTCACTAATTGTACTACCTGATAGTGAGAACGCGTTGCCTCTCCCTGTGAAACCACACAGAACGAAAGTGAGGTTGAGGGCTTTCCTCGATGAGACGAGGAGGAGGGTGGAGGTGTGTGTGTGTGTGTGCGTGCGTGTGTGTGCGTGTGCGTGTGCGTGTGCGTGCGGTAAGGTGGGGGACAGGGATGGGGAGACTGGGGCAGAGGATTAGGTGGAAATGCAGCGATGGATTGATGGTGTCGTAACCGGGCAGGGAGGGGGTTGATGGAGACTGAGCGACTTCTAGATGACAGGCCGCCGTGGGAGATGTTAATCAAGATGAGACCTCCTAGGCCACGAGAGGAGGAGGAGGTCTGCTCTTCTCTCCACTGACTGGAGGGAGTGGGGGGAGATAGAGATGGAGAGAGAGAGATAGGAGGAGGGATAGTGAGAGCAGGGACGTGCAGAGAATGTTAGAGAGGCAGGAGCTGACATTTCTGAAAGGGCACCTTTGGTGAAAATACCGTAAATAGCAGACCTCAAAGCTCAAAACGCGTCGCGCTGTGGCGCGTTGTGAGCTTGGAGGTTATTTTCGGTGCTTACACCACATTGAACTAAGCATAATCAAGGCAATACTGGAGATGTGGCGTAACGGCATGGATTTATACACACAGAGTGCAATTCTTTCAACATAAGATGCTTCATCCAAGTTCAGGAGAGTTTGGACAAGGCAATTGTCTTGAATGCTGCCTTTAGGCATGTCATGCAAAGGGAGCATTTGTGTTTATTTGCAGTAAAATGACGGGTAAAAGGGGCAGGGGCTCAAGCCCCCTTTGATGTCTATGTGTGCACGTGCCTGAGTGAGCGAAAGAGAGAGCGATAGGTGTGGGAGATAGAGAGAGAGAAGGTGGATGAAAGAGATAATCATAAAGCGGGAGAGAGAGAGAGAATCATAGAAAGAGAAGAGAGGGCGATGGGGAGCTTACTGTGAGATGGCGTGGGAAAAAAAAGAGAAGAATGAAGGAGTTTGGTGAAGTCTAAATGAAAAGGATGAAACGCGTGCGTAGGGCGTACGCACACACGTGTGCACGCGTGCACTCATACTCACTCAGAGAGAGAGGGAGATAATGAAAGCATGAACTACAGCTAAAGAATGATCTTGGGGGGGGGGGGGATTGTGAGAGGGAGATAGATATAAAGAGAGATCAAACACCCCGGCGAGGTAGAGCCACAGAGAGTGATGGAAGGAATGAGAGGAGGAGAGGAAGAGAAGCCGCGATGAGATGGTTTTCTCGCAGTACACCACCAGATTGATGGCTCCCCGGTTCAGCCAGGGAACCAGAGATCATCACGCAAAAGAGAGAGAGAGAGAGAGAGTTAGAAAGGGAGAGCCAGCGCAGATGAGAAGGAAGGATGGAGTGATATGAGAGCGACAGCGCATTTAGGAGGAGAGGATAAAGGGATTGAGCAAACTAGCGGGAAGATATGGCAAGGGGGCAAAAGGGGGGGGGGCAAAAAGAGGTGTGTGTGTGTGTGTGTGTGTGTGTGTGTGTGTGTGTGTGTGTGTGTGTGTGTGTGTGTGTGTGTGTGTGTGTGTGTGTGTGTGTGTGTGTGTGTGTGTGTGTGTGTGTGTGTGTGTGTGTGTGTGTGTGTGTGTGTGTGTGTGTGTGTACTGGGGACCCCCACCCTGACAAGCACTCGGTTCCGCAGATAAATAATATTGTGAAAATAGCAGATCTACATGCTCACAACGCCTCGCAAAGCGAGGCGTTGTGAGCATGTAGATTGGCTATTTTCACAATATCCGCCTCTTGACAGTTTGGCCAGTCCTGTCGAATATTCGACTATTCGAAAACTTTGAGGTCGAATAATTAAAATACTAAAAATCACTATTCGTGAATGCCCTAGTGTGTACGGAAAAAAGACAGCAGAAAAGAGGAAGAGAGAGCAAAAGAGGGAAGGGAAAATGGTGATGTTAATGAACCACCACCTACCCCGAGCCAAGACAAATTGCGCTCAACAAAAGCAGCGTCTTATCTCAGCACTCTGCTCTTTTAAAACAGCTGGTGACAGTGTGAGCATCCCTGGCCTTTCTGCATATCTGTCTCTAATAGGATCTGCGGGACTCCCTCTTCCATATGCAGCCGAACGTGCAAGGGGAAACTGTAAGCCCCACCACACACACGCGCGTGCCAAACACACATCTGTGTGTGCATCAGAAATGAGTGGAAGAACTGTGCCGTTCGTTGTTGTGTGTCAAAAGGGATTAGGTCTAGAACAAACAAAAGTGTCGTGTGTGTAAAGCCGATTAGAGTGGATTCAGCTTGGGCTCTGAGAGAGCTCAAATCAGGCTCTCCATCGTTGTCTCGTTGCTCATCAAACATAAGTGTACATACCATACATATGGTAAACTTGGGGCTTTTCCTCGTGTCATGGGTGGGAGCTATGGAGGATTGTTTTGGATGCGGCACAGCCGCCCAGAAAGGACGTGATCCAATCTCATGGAATAGAATAGCATTCTATCTGATCTGATCTCACAGAATTAATCCATTTAGAACGGGTACACATTTTGTGTATCATTATTTTATGCTTTAACTATTGAAAAATAGCAGATATACAAGCTCACAGCGCGGCACCGAGTGCCGCGCTGCGAGCTTGTAGATCTGCTATTTTTGAAAAATCGTGAAAATTAGAATTTTGACCCGATTCTATAAGTGTCTTTTGAATCATTCTAAGATCTTTTGAAAAACCTATGTTTCTATGTCAGCAATCTGGATATAGCCATCGTCAAAGAAAAGCTCCCTTTCACTTAACTGGAGCTCAGTTAGTCTGTTCTTGAGAGAATACTATGTAAGTGGTTCTCAAACCTTTTCATGTGAAGGACCCCCAAAATTATATTTATTTGACCACGGAATCCCATCTCAAAATATTTAGTTCCAGGGACCACCCAGAAGCAAAATTTGAGTTACAAACGTTCGCTTTGAAAATACATAATATTCAAAGATTTGCACACATTTTCACAACCTTTTCAAAAATAGCAGATCTACAAGCTCGCAGCGCGCTGTGAGCTTGTATATCTGCTATTTTTCACTGGTTAAAGCATTCAATCATTTCTAGGCCTAAATGGGTTAAATGCAATATATACACATTATCCCCCCAGGAAAGCATCCTTTTTTTCCAACTGAGGGCCGCGTCTAAAGTCCATATCCTAGTTTAATCATAAAGACAAATGAGAAAATAACATTGAACACTTTAATACAGTGAGGAACTGTGCCAGCGAATGATATGGCAGTCCGACTGGGATTTCCCTCGTGCGGGGAGGGAGTTGGCTCAGAATACAGAGAACACGGTTGCAGCCATTGTCTCCTCAACCGTGAATTGTACCATCCATCCACAGCAACGAGTTTGGTTGAGGTTTTTAGTCCATGTTTGACATGTTGAGCTCCTTCCGCAGCCAAGTGGCTCACAGTGACAGCTCGGCGCACAGTGGAACTTTAGCTTGCACTGCTTGCAGTGGTGTAAAGTAACTAAGTACATTTTACTTAAGTACTGTACTTAAAGGAGTAGTTCACCCCCAAAATGACTTTTTTTCTATTGATTAGTCACGCCATGGAGACTAGAGTTCAATAATATTTTTTGTTTTTTGTCACATTCCTAAGAGAAAATTTTGATTCGAGTAAATTTACCCCCATTGATTCCGGATGGGGACCCATTTCGAAACTGGTCCCCATCCATTTCGAAACTGGTCCCCATCCGGAACGAATGGGGCTAAATTTATTGTTATCACATTTTTGTCTTAGGAATGCGACAAAAAACTAAAAATATTATTGAACTCTAGTCTCCATGGCGTGACTAATCAATAGAAAAAAAATCATTTTGGGGGTGAACTACTCCTTTAAGTACAGTTTTGAGGTGCTTTTACTTTAATGGAGTATTTCCAATAGTTTTTACTTTTACTTCTACTCCATTACATCTCAAAGTCAAATATTGTACTTGTACTCGAAGTATTAGAACACTTTAGTTACTAGTTACTTTGTAGATTTTGATTATTATTACAAAACATACATTAACCACTTCAGCTTTATATATACTGTAGATTTCAGCCATCCGAAAATAGCCGATCTACAAGCTCACAATGTGTTGCATCGCAGCGCGTTGTGAGCTTGTAGATCTGCTATTTTCAAAAGATTTTTATACATCTGAAAACTTGAAATGGGACATTCTGAATAATGAGGATTTTTACTTTTGGTACTTTAAGTACATTTTGATGCCAGTACTTTTATACTTTTTCTTGAGTAAATGTTGAATTCCAGATCTTTTACTAGTAACAGAGCATTTCTGCATTACAGTATTGATACTTTTAATTAATTAAGTACAAAAATAAATAAACCTAGACTGCACTCTGACGAGTTGCCAACTTGTCTCTTGTGCACTCGTGACCATGTATGGCCTACTTGAGCGCCAGCAGAACGCGGAAAGTTCTACGTTCAGTGCTGTTCGTGCTGTCTGTATGTACTGTATGTGGGTGAGCAAGTTGGCACTCCGTCGAGGGAGGTGCCAACTTGCGCTTTGTTATTTATATCATGTTGCACTTGTTGATGGTGACGTCACCAAGAATGCTGGTCCCTCATTGGCTACGGCTTGGACGGCCCCTCTCTGATTGGCTATAGGCGTAAACACAGACGCACAGATACCGTCGGAAAAACAGAAACACCGAACACAGTACTTATGCGCTCTGCTGGCGCTAGTAACTAGTACTTTTCCTGCCACTTGTTTGGTGGCTAGTAGCAACACAACAGTTATCAGCCCAGGGGCTGATTTCAGCCCTTGTATCACTCCTGTCAGCCAGGGTGAGAATAGACTGGGTTATGAAACTAAGCGGAATAGACAGAGCAGGTTTTCACTGGATTTTCCCATTAATTAGAGCACATAAACCCATCCCTTCTGATTTGTTCACACAGCAGCAGCCGGCAAATTCTTAACACAACAACATGTTGAAAATATAGTCTGAGCCAACGAAGGAAGAACTTTATTTGAGTAAAGTTCCACTATTAAATACCACATAGTGGCCTCTCAAGCCAATGAGGGAAGAGCTCGTTAGTGAGCGGAATGTGTGCGCTCACGTCAACTTCACTCTAGACACGGAGGCAGGGAGAGGCTTGTCTGGGATGTGCTGGGTGAAATAACGAGAGGCGATGGCAGGAGTGATACGGGGAATGGAAAGCCTGGATCCAGAAACCAATAGTAAACTCCACTCCCCAAGCTTCTCACTATGTACTATATGTATTTGCGTATTTATCTGTCCGTCTAGCTGCCTGCCTGTATCTTTTCCCCCCCTGTATCTCTCTAGCTATCATTCTCACACACTCGCTATCTCACACTTGTTTTCAGATTGCCATGGAAGCCTGGCTGATTTTGCCCGGCTGTATCTGGGGCCCAGCATAGGATAAGAGGGAAATAAACAGCATTTATTAACAGATAGTGGAGAGCAGAGCAGAGAGCGAGAGAGAGAGAGGGGGGAGAGAGAGAGTCCCTGCGGGATGCTTGCTTATTTTCCTTTGCACCACAGGCATCTTATCATAGACAGCGATGATGGACTGATGGAGTAATGGGCAGTGGCAGGGTGCTGCGTAGCTTGCAGATGGACTGACATTATGGGATGTAATGAGCACGAAGCCGTGATAAATCTTATTTGCATCGCTATCATGTTAAAGTTAATATGTTAGAACTTAAGTGAACGTGTGGGTTGTTTACTCATTCGTTGTTTTCCTCTTTTCCTGTTTAGTCATTCCTACCGGGGGCAGACCTCCATTCAGAAACACCCCTGCTTAGAAACATCCCCATTCAGAAATACCCCCACTGAGGTTAGGGTTTAGGTTAGGTTTAGGTGACACCTCCATTTAGAATAATGGAAGTCAATCTTCTCTGTTGTTTGCTGTGTTATGTAATTTGTATGTATTATGTGATTTATCATGACTCTGCTGACAGTGTTCTGTTTTCCATTCTGCTCTTTTGTTTCTTTTTAGATTCCAATGTTGTTACGAGGGGCACGAGGCTACGCTCTATGGAGCTGCAGCTATGGAATATGGTAAGCGTCGAAGATAAGGAATCTCAGTGATGCTTCTTTTCAACACCAGACCGTAGAGTGGGTTTCCTTATCTAAAATTAATGCCAAGCGTGTTGGGAAGGCAGCCGAAAGCTGCGCCCCCGCCACAACTAGGACATCCCATGGAGGCGAGGCTCCCACACTTCCAATGCTTCCGCCATCGCTAGCGCCCGACGCGAGGAACTAACTGAGAGATGCCTTCCAAGGTCTCCTGTCTGTACCTGCTGACGGTGGTCTGCTGGGCGAGCGCTCTGTGGTACCTGAGCGGCTCGCGGAATTCCACGTCCTACACGGGCCAGCTGAACATCCCCATACGCCCGGCCAAGTCGCACAAGAACTCCACCTTCGGCAACATACGCACGCGCTCGCTCAACCCGCACGACTTCGCCTACCTCGTCAACGAGGAGAAGAAGTGCGAGGCGGAGGCCCCGTTCCTGGTCATCCTCATCAGCACCACGCACAAGGAGTTTGACGCCCGGCAGGCCATCCGCGAGACGTGGGGGGACGAGAGTGCGCTGGCCGAGGTGCGCGTGGTCACGCTGTTCCTGCTGGGCCGCAACACGGACCACGTGCTCAACCAGATGGTGGAGCAGGAGAGCCAGATCTTCCACGACATCGTGGTGGAGGACTTCGTGGACTCGTACCACAACCTCACCCTCAAGACCATGATGGGCATGCGCTGGGTGGCCACCTTCTGCCCCAAGGCCCAGTACGTGCTCAAGACGGACAGCGACATCTTCGTCAACATGGAGAACCTCGTCTACAACCTCCTCAAGCCCGCCACCAAGCCCCGGAGGCGGTACTTCACGGGCTACGTCATCAACGGCGGGCCGATAAGAGACATGCGCAGCAAGTGGTACATGCCCAGGGACCTGTATCCGGAGAGCAAGTACCCGCCCTTCTGCTCGGGCACGGGGTACGTGTTCTCGGCTGACGTGGCGGAGCTCATCTACACGACCTCGCAGCACACCCGGCTGCTGCACCTGGAGGACGTGTACGTGGGGGTGTGCCTCCGCAAGCTGGGGATCCACCCCTTCCAGAACAGCGGCTTCAACCACTGGAAGATGGCGTACAGCCTATGCCGCTACCGCAGGGTGGTCACGGTCCACCAGATCTCCCCGGAGGAGATGCACCGCATCTGGAACGACATGACCAGCAAGAAGCACCTCAAGTGTTAGCGATTCTCCGCTAGCCAGACAATGAGCGGCATCGTTAAGTGGAAGCGGTGGGTAGGACGCAGTGTTCTGCCTCAGTTCACACTGGCTTTGGCCTTGGCATAATGTTATTATACAGCCTCCAGCACTGAGTACTGATGAACCACTATTGATGGAACCTCTTTTTGCTTTTACCCAGGCGTTGATTGCTATGACAAAAGTCTCGTTTGTGCCAGGCCGCAACAAATCTCCTCTGTATTATTCATTATATCGTTTCACCGAGCTGTTTATGAGTGCTACTGTGATCACACACTTTTATGAGGCACAATGGTGGCAATATATTTACTGTCTAACATTATGATCAAAGGGTTTTAAAAGGAAGTCATGCGAACTGAGAGGACAGTCTCCTCGTCAGGAGTATATTTTATGCATTTTGAAGCTGAATGCAGAAGAGCTCAGTGAAGTATTTCAAGTGATCTCTTTACGAAATCAGTCATTCGTACAAAAAGAAAATGCCATCCCTTATGCCTCATTCACACTACAGATATATAGTTGAACGTTTAGCTTGGTAATTCAATGTAATCTCAATGGAAACCAGCTTTAAAGCTTCCAAAGCTTCGTTTGGTGTGTGTCCTGTATCTTTAAAGCTGGTTTCCATTGAGATTACATTGAATTACCAAGCAAAACGTTCAACTATATATCTGTAGTGTGAATGCAGCATTACAGACACGACAGAGTAAATATAAAACCAACACACATCCCGGTCTGCCTTCCGGATTGATGAGTTAAAATTATGAATGTTCCCAACTAGATATTTCACAATTTGTACCTTGAAAGTTTTTAAGTATATTTTTTGGCTGCCTGGCATTCACTTTAAGGACCCCGGCGCAGTGTTAATTTCGTAGACTAAAACCATGGCGAAAGATTTTTGTTGATTATTTATTTTACTAGCAAAACTAAATAAAAACCTAATAATAATGATTAAAACTAAGACTAAATATATTGACAATTTGTTCAACAAATGAAAACTAGACTAAAACTAGACCTTACCCGTTCGAATATATGTGCTGCAAAATATGTGCAGAGTGTGGGTTATGGGGAAAGTAACTGTAACTGCATGGTGCGTGCGTGAGAATATGTGGGAGCATCATAATGTAAGGAGCAGCCCATGGAGGAGTGTATATTTATGATTGATACAAATAAGAGAGAGAGAGAGAGAGACTGCAACATTCCTAACTGTGAGAGAGGTGTGTGTGGGCCCGGGGCTACAGATCCCATGGCCTGGAGGAACGGACCGTAACCCTGACAACAGGCTGTAGAGCTGTAGAGTGAAGAAACGCTAATAAATAGCTAGAATTTGGGACAAATGAAATTCGGGCTCCGTCACCATGTGTATAATGCTAATGGCCAATGCCATGTTAAATTTGAGATCAGTCGCTGAAGCGAGTGAATAGATAATGCATTTTGTGACTGACTGACCTCCTACTGACTGACTACTGACTGACTGCTCTCCCTAATTATAGTATGGATGCGGGACTAGTGGACAGGAGATCCAGTAGAACTAAGACCAGTCATTTCTCATTTTATGTTTGGTTGTGCTCGGGTCAGATCTACAAGCGCACGACGCGTCGCAGTTTTGTGAGCTTGTAGATCCGCTATTTTCAGCATGCAACAAAGTGTAAAATCTGCCATTTGCGTCACCATCAAGGTCTGCCAAAATACATTTTTTGGCAACAAAATCAACCGTACATTTAGTTGACTAAAACTAAAACTTTTCAGATTACAAAAACTGAATGAAATTGTATTCAAAAGACTATGACTAAAATGTGCTGTCAAAATTAACACTGCTCCGGCGACTATGTGGTACAAACGAGTTGCTCTTACAGTACTTTAGGAAAGCTCCTGAAACGAGGGCAGTGTCCAGACAGATCGCTTTACTTCTATGAGTTGTAATATACAGTATATTTGCTTTCAAAATCTGACATATTTTCTTACAACAGATCCCAGAGATCTTTGTATTGTACATAAGATTCAGATGCAGCCGCCTTGACATCCTCCTCCACACGCCATTGTGAAAATATCTGACGCTTGCATTCCTGGGGTGAATGTTCCTTTCTGTTCACGTGTAATGTGCAAAGTTCTTTGTCTCAAGCCATGCTATGGACAGGCAACATACAGAGTATTATATTTTCTATTACTTGAACCTGGGGGGAGTTACAGGTGCAGAGACAACCTGCAACCGGTAAAGTGCATACCGAGGAAACATATTTGAGTGCTTTAACATTTTTCTTGAGTGCTTATTCGTCTTCTTTTTGATGACTTGCGATTAAAAACAAAAAGTTGATTTTATACTATGGATATTTGTATTTATTGTATTAAAAATGATCAAGTTTCATTTATTGGCTCACACAATGTATATGTATTCACAACTATGACATTGACGTTGCCTTGCTTTGCCACCACAACCCAAAAGGGAAAGGGATTTGCACTTGGTAGTGTTTGTGTTGTTGTGAGAAGGGACGGAGTCATTAAAAGACTGCTGTCCGTAGAGAGACAGCTGTGATCTTTTTGAGGCAGGTCCTCATTGTCACTCACACACTGATGCATATCTGAGACAGAGTGACACTGTGAGCTGTCCACACCCAACCCCAATACGTGACTCACCTCACCTCACCTCAGAGAGCGTGCGTGTGTGTGAGAGAGAGAGAAAGAGAGAGAGAGACACACACACACACACACACACACACACACACACACACGCACACACACACACACACACACACACACACACACACACACACACACACACACACACACACACACACACACACACACACACACACACAAAGATGAAGAGAGAGCATGTATTAAAGGAGTTGTTCACCCACAAAATGACTATGTTTCTATTGATTACTCACACCATGGAGACTTGTGTTCAATAATGTAGTTTTGTATTTGTCACATTCCTAAGACAAAAAATGGATTATAGTAACTTTACCCGGATGGGGACCCAAATGCATTTGGGTCCCCATCCGGAATCAATGGGGGTAAAATTGTTGCACTCAAGTTATTGTTTTAGGAATGAGACATAAACCAAAAAATATTATTGAATTCAAGTCTCCATGGCATAATCAATAGAACATTTTTCATTTTGGGGGTGAACTACTCCTTTAAGCCCCCTTTCCACTACAAGGTGGAACCAGAACTTTCCAGAACCTAAAAGAACTTGAAAGTCCCCCCTGGGAACTTGAGTTCTGGGAACCCATGGGCGGGGCCAGCAGCGCTGCTGCTCTCTAATCTGGACCTTCCCGTCTGGTTATATGGAAAGTTCTGGTTCTAGGTCTGGTTTGGCCCTGTAGTGGAAAAGGGGCTTTAGTGTGTGTGCTGAGGCCAGTGTGGGAGTAGCATACCAACACCTGTGGGACAGTGGACAGTTCAGCACCATGGACAACACCAGGCATTCAGAATACAAGACGTCAGCGCCATGGACAGCGGCTGTCGCCTCACAGGAGACAGAGCTAAATGAGGTAATCACTGGAATTGATCTGACAGTTCTCATCTGCTTTCAATCTCCAGGGCCAATTCACCTGCCCATGAAAGCTGACATTGCACGCTCACATTTGTTCATGTGTTTGTGTGTGGGTGTGGGTGCATGTAAAGGTCTTCAAATAAACGATACAGGTGAGTATTTTGCATCAACCTATTCATATACTGTAGTAGTTCATCATTTGTGGTGTAAAATCGACCTCAATCAGAATAGTTTTTGCTCTCTTTATATCAGCATGTAATATTTACGTTCTGTGCCGAAGTACTCATGACACAAACACCAAAACAGTAGATCTGCAACCTACATCCTGTATTTGTGTACACACTCATTCATAATATACTGTATGTGTGCATGCGTTCATGCGTGCGTGTCCGCGTGTGCGTGCCTGCGTCCGTGCATGTGTGCGCGTGTGCGTACATTGGAGAACACTTTGTCTCAGGCATCATCTCGGTAAGCAGCTACAGTCCTCCTGGGATTTGTGCCAAGGAAATGAAAAATGTCTTCTGTTCTCCACTTGCGAAGATAAACACAAGATGTGGGAAGCACTTCCAGAGGAACCATTCCCCGGCAGTTTCAGTGTCAAAGTCAGGGGCGTCACACCAAATTCTGGGCCCTGGGTACAAGGATTCACTGTGGGCCCCCCATGCATGTTAGCTATTGAAAAATAGCAGATATACAAGCTCACAGCGCGGCACCGAGTGCCGCGCTGCGAGCTTGTAGATCTGCTATTTTTGAAAAATTGTGAAAATGTGTGCAAGAAACCTATGTTTCCATGTCAGTGGTGCTCAAACTTTTTCATGTCAAGGACCCCCAAGATGATATGTATTTGGCCACGGACCCCCATCTCAAAATATTTAGTTCCAGGGACCCCCCAGAAGCAAAATTTGAGTTACAAATGTTCGCTTCAAAAATACATAGTATTCAAAGATTTGCACACATTTTCACGACTTTTCAAAAATAGCAGATCTACAAGCTCGCAGCGCGGCACTCGGTGCCGCGCTGTGAGCTTGTAGATCTGCTATTTTAGCTAAAGTTACTAGGGCCCCTCCACCTTGGGCCCTAGTAACTCAGTCCCACTCCCCCCCCCCTTGTGACGCCCCTGGTCAAAGTGTTTGGGAGCTCGTGGGCAGGAAATAATAAGAAAAATACAAATCTTATGATGTTCTCCAAAGAAGAAGTAGTCCCCGAAGGCCTTTCAACCTCAGACAAGAGAAGATTTTGACAAATTTTTAGGAAACCTGTTTTGTGTGTGTGTGTGTAGGGCCATAAATGGGTTGTTTTATTTCAACATTTCCATGTAATGTGTATTTGTTTATTCGTTGTGTTCTATGGGAAAGTGAGCAAGCGAAAGAAGCGGCGCTTTTTACACAGCCGGCGTACATTATCAGTTAATGACTTTGACGTTGCTCGGAAATTGACATTATCCACGGCGTTGGAGCGGCGGAAGCGGCCAGTGGAACACAACAGTGAAATCATTGTTATTCATAGCTTCTTATCTCCGCCGCTGTACACTGCATCCAACTGATCAACCCCTACAGTGCAACGCAATTTGACACAATGCGCCGACTAATAGAAAGCTGGCTCTGTAATTGGCTAAATAACTCAGTGGGAAAAAAAAGGGCAGGAGGGGGGGAGCTCTGGGAAAATGAAAAGCGAGCGATTACGCCGTGGCTTGTGGTAAATGAGCCTTATAATGAGCAAGGCGGAGCAGACGGCTGCGAGCATTTGGAGACGTGGGAACCTCAAGACAACAAGAGGCACTATAGGGAAAGATAGGATGCAGTTCACTGTTGGGTTGGTGTCACACTACACTTCTTCGTTTTTCTTATTTTATTGTATAAAAAATATGAGGCATTTTTTGTATTGGCTCACACAGTGCATCCATCCACTACTATTAGATTGACTTTACCTTGCGATGCGATGCACTCTAAAGGGAACGGGATTCGCACCCTGAAGAGGTGGTGTTTGTATTGTGAGAAGGAACAGAGCTCATTAAGACAGTTGCTCGGGGCGACAGCAGTGATATTTCTGAAGCAGGTCCTTGCTGTCAACACTGATGGACATCCGCAGAGCTTTCCATGTGACACAGGGAATATAGAGGATATAAATAATAAGCGTAAATGCGTATACAACTGCCGCTCAAAAGTTTGGGGTCGGGAAATTTCAAGAGAACTCACACTTTTATTCATCGTTCGTGAGTGATGATAGCCGTCCTTATTTTACCCTGAACAAACCTGCCACTTAACCAGCACCAAATCACCCCCAGACCAGAAAATGACAATGCTTGACAGATGACGTCAAGCAATCCTCCAGAATCTTTTCATTCGTCTCATAAATGCTTTCCTTTGTGATCCAGACACCTCAAACTTCGATTTGTCTGTCCATAACACTTTTTCCCCTATCTTCCTCTTGTCCAATTTCTGTGTTCTTTCGCCCATCGTAATCTCTTCCTTTCATTGGCCCATCTCGGATATGGCTTTTTTCTTTGCTCCTCTGCCCGGAAGGCCGGCATCCTGGAGTTGTCTCTTGTTGACGCTGAGACTGGTGTGTTGCGGGTATCGTTTAATGAAGCTGCCATCTGAGGACCTGTGAGACGTCTGCTTCTCAAACTGGAGACTCTCATGTACTTGTCCTCTTGCTCACTTGTGCACTGGGGCCTCTCTCTCTTCTCTTTAAATTCCAGTTAGAGCGGGTTTGTGCTGTTCTGTAAGGGAGTGGTACACACTCAAGTGTGTGATCTTCAGTTTCTTGGCAATTTCTCGCATGGAATAGCCTTCACTTCTCGGAACAAAACTAGACTGCAAGTTTCAGAAGAACAGTGTTTTATTCTGGATTTTTTTGGGGGGCTATAATTGAACCCCCAAACGCAGATGTTACAGATACTCAACTATAGCCTAAATATGGCCTTTGTTTTTTTTCTTTTTACACAATAAACTTAAAACAGTGTTCCATTGGAACACATGAGTGGTAGTTGCTGGAGGTAGTTGCTTTAATAATGTAGGTACTTCTGTAGCCTACCGGAATTATGCATACAGTACAAGGTTTGGCACTGATTGGTCCAGAGTTTTGTGAGATGAGTTCCAGACACACAGATGAACATACACACACACACACACACACACACACACACACACACACACACACACACACACACACACACACACACACACACACACACACACACACACACACACACACACACACCACACATAGACAACTGTCTCTTGCAGAGCATGGCCATAACAAATAAGAACATATCCATATTAACCACATTAACATTTGCCCTGTGAGCTTGTACGTTATTTTCAGCAAAGAGAGTGCAGAGGGTATTAGTGTAAGTTTACTTAGTGCTAGTTTACTAAATATAGAGGATTTAAGTGGTTAACATGGCCCCTGCATGACCTGTCCTTCGAGGAAAGGAAAGCAACCCCCTGGCCATGTGCGTTTAAAAGAAAATGGCCTTGGACTAAATTGCCAATGTGCAATGTGCCATCTGTGCAGACTCAGTTATGTCAAGGTGAAAAGCAAGGGCTCGTGGAGAGCAGTCGGGGAGCGGCTGTTTAGTGTTCTTCACTTTGAGACAAGTGCCAGCTGGAATATTGGGGGAATGAGGCTGGAATTCCGCGCCTCGAGGCAACCACTTTGGCCATGAATTGATGGATGGCTTTTCACGGTGATATTAACTATTTCTGACACTGAGTGTGTGCGAAACGTCCTAGTTCGGTTATGAATACTCAGAGAGAGAGAGAGAGTGTGTGTGTGTGTGTGTGTGTGTGTGTGTGTGTGTGTGTGTGTGTGTGTGTGTGTGTGTGTGTGTGTGTGTGTGTGTGTGTGTGTGTGTGTGTGTGTGTGTGTGTGTGTGTGTGTGTGTGTGTGTGTGTGTGTGTGTGTGTGTGTGTGTGTGTGTGTGTGAGAGAGAGAGAGATAGACACACACACACAAACACACACAGAGGAAGAGAGAGCATGTGTATCAGTGTGTGGGTTAGTAGCCTACCAACGCCTGCGGGGCATGTAGAGTTCAGCACCACGGACAACACCAAGCATTCAGAATACAGAGACGTCAGCACCGTGGAGTGGACAGCAGCCTCACAAAGGAGACAGCTAAATGGTCTCACTGGAATTGATCCGACGGTTCTCACCTGCCTTCAATCTCTCAGTGACCAATTTACCTCCCCTTGTAAGCTGACAGTCTGTCCGCAGTCTCTGTTGTCAGCGATGGTGGCGGCACGGTGGATGTATTGTATGTACTTGGTGACACTATCTGAGTCTAATCACTCAGTGTAATCAAATGTAGATTAATTAATTAGTGAGTGACCGACTGACCGACTGACTGACTGACTGACTGACTGACTGACTGACTGTTGCAACGACCGATGCTAAAGAAAATGAATGGATATGGGTCACTTTTGTTCTAATTATAACTCTGGAATGGCCATTTGGGGGAACAGAAGGGATAAACGGATCTACTCTAAGACTACGGTAACACCTGCGTTGTGTGCTGCTTCGGTTTTTCCCCATAAGCAATCAGCGGATTACTTCAGTTTTAAGCGGCAGGCTGTGAAAACTTTTTAAGTTAGATTATCCGCTCAGCTGTAGCCGTGCCTAAGTTTTCAATAAACTCTTTGACTTTTGGAGGCGTAAAACTGCATCTTTGCTGATTTGTGTCTCAAGTATGCCTACAGCCAGTTCCCACTGTGGGAGCAGTTCACATGCTTGTGTGCATGTTTGGTTGTGCAGGCACGCTCATTCGCAGTTCGGAACCGCATCACAATTCTTCGTACTGCCAAGTCCACAGAGAATAAGCGCTATCAGATGCAGACTTGGTATTTACTTGCTGCTCGCAAAGACTCAAAGGTCACAGATTGATGAAGTTCCGCCATAGATTTCACAGATGCTATTAATCTTGTCTACATCTGCCAACTTTTAAACATTTGATAAATATGCATCAAATAAAAGTCGATTTGGGATGGAGGCTGCCAGTGTGACTGCATTGGTTTTGAATTGCATGTTGCGCCACTGCAAAACAAATCAATGCTAAAGTGTGGAATGAGACTTGTGTTGCACTGTCATTCTCTCCTCTTACTGTAAGTGTCACCATGACAGATAGATAGGTGTGTTTTATGACACTTTTAATTTTTTAAGTCTTTGTGATCGCTAAGTACTATAAGCCCAAATCAAGCTCAGTCCCGCCCTCCCATGCAAGAAACATGCAAATATCTTCCCATTTAAATGTAAAGACTAACCATAAATATTGATCTGGGTTGCTGATAGCTGTCGTGCCATCCCGGTCGATGGCTGGCGGCATTTCGGCAGTGTGAATTAGTTTCTGTCACCCACACTCGATAGATGAGATTTAAATCGGCGGCATATATCAAGCCCGCGAGACGGCTGCACCGGGAGCACTTGACAGAGATAAGTGTGACACAGCGGCAGAATCCAAATGCACAGGCGATAAATTAACTGTTTGCGCCGGGCGGACGGAAGCCGCTCATTTGGAACCGATGGCGGTGCGCGGGAAGCTCACCTTCATCTCACTTTAGGGAAGGACAGGGCTCATATTTATGACCGAGCTTTAGGCGCATCAGACCTGTCATATTTTAGCATGTCTGGGGCTGTCAGGCCATGGAGTCATAAATATTCAATGCGGTAGAGATGAGCCTTCATAAAGATTGGCTGATTCACCCAGAGGTGAGCCCTAGGGCAGCATCATCACTGTACACAGCAGAATCCGGATTGATTTGAAATGTAAAAATTGTGTTTTAAATCCCATGCCCAGAGTTATGACTGCACAGTTTAATATCATATTATGAACAAAAATGAAACCCACACAGAGAGAAACCTCAGTTCACATAAAATGACAAGGCTGCAGTTCACACTTTTGTACCCCCAGCTCTTTTTTTAGACAACACACACGCACGCACACGCACACGCACACACACACACACACACACACACACACACACACACACACACACACACACACACACACTTTTAGCCTTTTTTCATTATTTAACTTACCTGAAGCAAGTTGGATGGCCCAGTTCTGTCGTGCTGCAGGCCATGTAGTATGCAGAAGATCAGTGAATCTGTCATATGGTTCCACAAGAAAGCTCACTCACGTCATGCTTATGTTTCCCTGCTCTGATTCCATCTGTGGGGGCCAACTCAGCAATGCCCGCCCTGCAGTCTTTCCTGACAGACGCAGACTCTTCTCCAGACTAGCGTTGTATACTGTATAACTCACTGTAGCAGGCAGCAGAGTTTGTCTTTGTGAATCATGCCTCGCAACAGCGCACAGCACCGGACTCATTTACATGGACGGCCCGGAGAGACTCTTGTGCCATTTCCCGGCAGAAAATGGGTCTGTGATTCATGATTTCTTGGCGCCAATAGTGGGTCGTTGCATTTTAATGAAAGCCAGGAAACTTCATTGACTTCATCTGGGATGAGTAATGTCTCGTTTATGCTGTAATTCCAAAATGTCTTTGGTGTCTCTTAAAAGTGGCACTTCGGCAAAGAGAACAAATTGTATTAGTTTACATCGCAAAAAGCTCATTTTCCATGATAGTTAAATGGCTTTGCAGAATTGTGTTTGGTGTAAGAGCCATCGAGAAGCCATGGGGTCTCAGTTTGTCTTGTGAATATGTCTCCAGGGGACACCGGAGCCTTGTTGTGCTAATTAAAGCTCAGAGAAATGATGTAGCTAGATGAGAAACAACGGTGGCCAAAACCTCTGAGCCAGAATACCGCTTGGAAAATGTTTTTCATTTTAATTATTTGCTGCAAAGACTTTGAATAGCGAGAAAACAAACTTTTGTTGACATAGATAGATAGATCTAATTAAAGTATTTAAAGTATACGTCATTTTGTTTACATTTTGAATTTGTATGGCATAGAGCTCATGAAAAGCAACAACACATCTCAAAATATTACAATATTACACGAGACAAAGGATTTATAATACACAACTGTCAACGATCTGAATGGATCTGTACATACATAGAACATTTTTGATCTTTTTGGGGAACTTCAGGTGTTGTAGCAGCAACATCAGCAAGCATGAAACACACGATAGGTACAGGTAAAAGTAAAGAGATAAAAATGTTTATTTTTAAATAAGATAAAAATGTAATAAATAGGTTTTAGAATCTAACCCTAGTCATCTGCACTTGGTCTGACTGAGTTCAAATAATGCATATTCCATCAATAAATACGTTTAATGTACATTCTATCACCTGTAAATATGAACATACATATCGCCTGTGAATGGATACCAGCAGTGGATATGAGACGCAAGTACAGTAGTGTCATCCGGCCTGCGGGTATATGTGGGTATTTTTCTGTCAACAGTGAATATAACGGGTAAATAAATATACGATCTATCATGAGTGAAACATAGCCTACAGCAGTTATCCTCAACAGGCATGTGTTATGGTTCTGTAGTGTACACCCCACTAGTCTGTATGCAAATGCATCAGAATCAAGCAGGAGTCAGTGATCCCAAAGAATGCAGATCAGGCTGGTAGTGGAGCTTGATGGCTACTGGCACAAAGCATTGTCTGAGTCGTTTTGTGGTGTCGTATTGTGCAGAATGTCCCATTTCATAAGTTCAAAATGTTCAAAATCACACTCTACAAAGTAACTAATAACTAACGTTTTCTAATAATTGTAGTGGAGTAAAAGTACAAGACTAAATACAGTAGGTCAAGTTTATTAAGTATTGACGGTTCAAGTGGTTAAATATCTGGAAACACATATTTAGATTAACCCAAAATACACTGATTGATTGTGCTGTCAAACGATGAAACGAAACTATATGGTATCTATGGGTGGTGGGGGTCCTTGCTTCATCTCTGTCTCGACTAAAAGGGGCCTTGGACTGAACACGTTGAAGACCCCTGCTTATAGAGCCATGCACACGTGCATTTAAGTTTAACATTCAGTTCGCTTTTTTTTGGGGGGGGGGGAGAGTGGGACTGAGTTACTAGGGCCCAAGGTGGAGGGGCCCTAGATATACAAGCTCACAGCGAGCTTGTAGATCTACTATTTTTGAAAAGTCGTGAAAATGTGTGCAAATCTATGTATTTTTTAAGCGAACATTTGTAACTAACATTTTGCTTCTGGGGGGTCCCTGGAACTAAATATTTTGAGATGGAGGTCCGTGGCCAAATACATATCATCTTGGGGGTCCTTGACATGAAAAGGTTTGAGCACCACTGACATGGAAACATATTCTTGCACACATTTTCACAATTTTTCAAAAATAGCAGATCTACAAGCTCGCAGTGCGGCACTCGGTGCCGTGCTGTGAGCTTGTATATCTGCTATTTTTCAATGGTTAACATTCATGGGGGGCCCTCAGTGAATCCTTCTACCCAGGGCCCAGAATTTGGTGTGACGCCCCTGGTGGAGGCAATAGCCTTGACAGCAGCATTGTGTGTGGCGTGTGGCAGGAACCAAAACGTGGAGATCCAGGAATGTTGTGGGAAGGAGTTGTGATTGGAGTGTAGAAAAGCGTGACTGATTTGGTAACAATCAGCCCATGCTATGATTGGAGTAAGTGTGGCTGATTGAAACAATCATCAGACAGACAGCTGATTACAGCCTTGACTTGTAGAAATGGCGATACACTCCCGCTTCATTGAGCAGCGGTTCTCAAACTTTTTTCATGTCATGGACCTGTAGATTATTTAATTTTTTTGCCGTGGAGCCCCATCTGAAAATTCAGTGCAAGAAGACTGTGTCTGTTTAACAGGATTTCAGTGCATACAGTGTCAGCGCTTACTGCCGCTGTGTTGTGTCCTGTGGGGGCTTGAGGTTGTCAGTCTTGGATCGATGGTTGCAGACTTTCAATGGACGTACAGAAAGAGAGAAATGCAGAGTCTGTATGCTACTGTGAGTAACTGCTTAGCAAGGTTAAAGGCTGGTTCATCTCTCCATCGTTCCATCCATTCATTCATCCATCCATCCATCCATCGAATTGAAGAGATCGAGCATGTGTGCCAATACTTGCAAGCTGGCATAGAACTTAAAGCTGCATTGTGCAATATTTTTTTGTTGGGGCAGCATAACAAGCTGTTTAGAGCAGGGTTTGTCATGCTTGTCTGTTTGTATGTCAGACAGATCATGATGCTATGTGCATGACTGTGACATCACAAAACAGAACCTCCTCTGGCCATAAACAAACACAGCAGGAACAGTGCACAAATAAATGCCAACACGTAACTCCTGAAGTGTTTTGTGCAAACCTTGTACAAACTCCTCAGTCAAAAGTTCACACACACACACACACACACACACACACACACACACACACACACACACACACACACACACACACACACACACACACACACACACACACACACACACACACACACACACGGCTCACTGGACTGGTTTGAAAATGGGGATAGGGAGTCAGGGGGATTTAAGAATTCAGAATCTCAGCAAAAGACATGTGTGTCTAAAAAAAACATATTAACAGGAAAGCGTGCAGGCGGGGCATCAAGGCCACTGTGGCCTCGTGGCATATCATTTTTTGATGAGCTTATGGCCAAACTGACGGAGCATATGGCCTTCATGGCCTCCAGGAAATTCCTGCCCTGCTTTTAGGTGAAATATTTATAAAGATAACTCATTTCCAGTTTGCCAAATGAGGCGTTGACTGTTTCAACGCTAGGACATGTGCTCAAGTAGCCAGCCTGTATAGTCTAGCTTCGCCTGTGAACACCAGTGAAGTACATTTTTCATCAATATAGCTAAAGATTGGATAGGGAGGCCACACTGTTATTATACTCTGTTGTCTTGGAAGTTGGGATATCACAAGACACTGTGTGAAGGCTCCATTGAGATATTACATAACATGGTGAACATAGTGCACTTAAATATAGGTTTAGATTTAAATTAAAGTATATTTGCACACTGTCACAGTCTGGCCGGTGTGGGTGTGTCTAGATGTGGGTCCTCCCTGTGTGACCACCTGCCTCCAGCCCTCCACTCGTATTTAAACCTGCAGTCTCCGGCCAGCTCTTGCCAGATTGTTTTGCATAATAGTCCTCAAGCTTTGTTTCTTGCCACGTTCAAGTTTTTTCCCTGACTGACCTCTGTTTGTTTTTTCCTAGACTACGTTTTTTGCCATGCCCCTATACTGGTACCTCTGCCTCGCTTACTGCCCTTTTGGATCTCGACCCGGTTTCCCCTTACTGTTTAAGATTTTTGCCTGCCCCTTGCCTGCCTTGATTTTTGGTTTATGAAACCTGTTTAACCTGTGCCATTGTGTCTGCATTTGAGTCCTTCCATGTGTGCCTGACACATAGCCTCGTAAACCAGACTCTCCTTGAATTCGAATCAGAAGGCAGGAGAAGTCTAGTTTACTATAGGCTACCTGACACTCACATACTGTAGCTTATTGCAACAAAATACTTGAATTACATTTATGGGTCTTTATTGTCTTTGGGGAAAATAGGGACTTTACCTCTTTAATTGCTTTGTCTCTGTATCTCAGTTTAAAAATCCATTCCATAGACAGCATGTTGCTTTTGAATTTAAATCACAGTGGTTGCTTATTGAATAATTAAATAAGAAACTGGATTGGATGGGTTTCCCAACCAGGCAAAGGTCCAAATATGAAGACAAGAGGGAAGCCATTGTATAATGTAAAAAATACATATTAATGAATGGCCTCAAATACGCTACAATTACAGCATTGCGGTTAGGCTTAGAGAAGCACCATAAGAAGACCACTCACTCAGCAACATGTTTCAAGTGTAAACCCTGCTGCCTGAGGAAGAGCATGTACATCATTTGTGCCCCAGGATCCACTGGAGAGACTCTTGAAAGGATCTCTCGCTTGTTTGAGAGATAGCATGAAAAGATTCTCATTGATCTTAGCTTGGCGGAATGGCTATATCCCTGACCCTCGAAAGCCAGCCCGGGCATTCACCCAGGCCTTTGAAAACACTGGCATGAACAATGCCCTGTCAAGCCGTTTTTTTCCCCCCCTCCACTCTCCCTGGTGAGCCTTGCAGTGGTGTTTTAACCCATTTAGAAACGGGTACACATTTTGTGTATCATTATTTTATGCTTTAACTATTGAAAAATAGCAGATATACAAGCTCACAGCGCGGCACCGAGTGCCGCGCTGCAAGCTTGTAGATCTGCTATTTTTTTCTATAAGTGTCTTTTGAATCCTACTAAGATTTTTTGAAAAACCTATGTTTCTATGTCAGCAATCTGGCTAGCCATCGTCAAAGAAAAGGTCTTTTTCACTTGAACTCGAGCTCAGTTAGTCTGTTCTTGAGAGACTACTGTGTCAGTGGTTCTAAATGGTAAATGGTAAATGGTGCATTTATATAGCGCTTTTGATCCAAAGCGCTTTACAGAGATCGTGCATTACATTCACCCATTCACGCACACATTCATACACCGGTGGCGGAGGAAACCATGCAAGGCACCAACCAGCTCACCGGAAGCAATGTGGGGTTCAGAGTCTTGCCCAAGGACCCTTCGACATTAACTCAGGGGGAGCCCGGATTCGAACTGGGAACCTTTCGGGAACCCTTCGTGCTCTAATAACGGTTTCTCTACCCCTGAGCTATGCCGCCCCTTTTCACGTGAAGGACCCCCAAAATGATATTTATTTGGCCACGGACCCCCATTTCAAAATATCTAGTTCCAGGGACCACCCAGAAGCAAAGTTTTAGTTACAAACGTTCGCTTTGAAAATACATATATTCAAAGGTTTGCACACATTTTCACGACTTTTTCAAAAATAGCAGATCTACAAGCTCGCAGCGCGGCACTCGGTGCCGCGCTGTGAGCTTGTATATCTGCTATTTTTCAATAGTTAAAGCAGTCAATAATCCTAGGCTTAAATGGGTTAAAGCTCTCGAACAGCGCTCTGTACGGCTGCAGATAGTGACTTGTGTGTAAATATATGGACGATGTTCTCTCTCATCATAAAAAGCCGATCTTGTTCCGTGAACAAGGTCGCGTTTATCCGCCCTTTATCTGACTTCTTCTCAAAGGGATTCTTGGGAGCCCGCGGAGAGGTCAATCTGTCTTTATCCATGTGCATTTTAGTGTTATCATCTCGGGTCCATACCCGCTTTAGGGCAGTCAGTGACGATTATGAAATTCCCTTGCTATACAAATAATTGCGATTAACATAAGTTGCAAACTTAAATAAACAAAGGAATGACTGACAATGGCCGATACCATAATCAAAATGAATAATGTATTATGGCCAAAATACATACAGTATTTAATATTTCTTTCTCAAAAGTTGATCTAAAAGCTTGTAGATCGCCTATTTCCACTTTTTTATGTTTCAAAATGTAGGAACCTTTCTCAACATGGAAACGATTATGTTGATTATATGCAAAGATGATCGCGATTATCAAAAAAAATGTGATTAGGCAATTAATTAATAATTTTGGCAGGCCTAATTACCAGCCAGAATATTGAGAGTTATCATCATGGCAGGGGTCTTCGGCATAGCCATGCTGGATTGTGGTGGACATTTTTGGACATACTATGTTTGCCATGAACATAAGAATGAGCAGACAATAATATTAACAGAAACACATAGAGACAAAACAATAGCTACAGTATATCCTTAAATGACCTTTACAGGTCTATAACTCTTGGGAGTGCACAAATAGATTTGGTTCCATGGGATCCTTGAAAATGAAAGTTTACAGAACAAAATTAGTGTCATACATTTTCATTCAGTAATTGTAAAAAATAAAAATAAAAAAGAACACATTTGTCCGTATACGGAAATGGATCCATACCAGCTACCAGAGCACTCAGTGTTATTATGGGTGCATACCCACAAAAGCACCCATGCTGGCCAGACAGTGCTTAATTTCACCTTTTTCTCTCCACCAATGACCTCAGAAGAACAGAGTGACCCAGCTTCATCATCAAGCACCCCTGGTGGACAGAAAGTGATCCTGGAGCCCCGCTTGTTTGCAATTCCACATGTTTTGTCTGGGACATTGTCCAACCCCAGGGACTCAATCATGTTAAGCTTTAAACCACTTCTTCAGAAACAGTGTGGTTGTTGAACTCTGTGTGCTCTTGCAGCTGAGAATGCCTCTGCTTTGCGTATATGCATTGGTTGGGGCTTTTATCTCACAAACAGCACAAACCCCTGAATCCATTTATAACCTTTCTTCTTCTTCTTTTCCGTTCCTTTTTTGTAATTCCGCTGAAGTGTCTTATTTCTTTACCCCTCAGCAAACTGGTAGATCGGTGCTTAAATGTCCTGACTCCTGAGTACTCAGATACAATGTGTGTTTTCCCATGGTTGCAATCGAGGCGTTGTGAGCTTGTAGATCGGCTATTTTTGGCAAAGAGGTTTGGTGTAGAGGGGAAAAAGAGCAGACTAAGTACAGAGTGAAATGTCAACTTTATCAAGTATTGACGGTTAAATATCAGAAAACACAAATTTACATGAATTCAAAACACACTAATGATTGTGCTCTCAAACAATGAAACTATATGGAATCTCTGAAAATGTGGGGGTCCCTGCTTCATCTCTCTCTCAACTAAGGGGTCCTTGGCCTGAAAACATTGAAGACCCCTGCTCTACAGTGTCTCCCTAACATACAGTAGGACCGTGTGACCCATTGGTTTCACCATTTCCCCATCTCTTCACCACATAACACTGCCTGCTTGTGTGTGTGTGTGTGCGTGTGCCGTGCATGTATGTGTGCGTCCAAACCTCCAGTCTGTTCTTGCTGCTGGGTGAGAGTGTGCAGCAGGATGGGACTGACCGTCAACACCATCAAGACGTTAGTAGTTTGCCAGTGGAGTTCCAACATGCCATCTACTGTACACCACCTACCTTCACTGTTTCTGGAGAACAACTAGCAATTGTTCCATCCTTCAGATACCTGAGGAGCATTCTCTCTGAAGACAACATGGTTGATAATGAGGTCCGGAACAGAACTGGATCAAGCAGACAACAGCTGCTTTTGGGAGAATTCGGCATTGAGCCTTCCAAAACAAGAACCTCCATCTCTGCACGGAGGTCTCTGTCTACCAAGCCATGTGTATCACTACCCTCCTCTACAGCTGTGAACCCTGGGTAACTTACAGCCGCCACATTAAGGCCCTAGAGCAGTTCCACATACGCTGCCTTCAGCGCATCTTGGGTGATCATGTGCCTCATTCCGAAATACTCTCAAAGACCAACTGCAGGAGTATTGAGGCTATGATCACCCAGCGCCAGCTACGATGGCTGGGCCATGTAGAAAGAGAGCAGCGAGTTATATGGCCAACTACTGCACCATGGTCGACGCTCTGCTGGAGGGCAGAAGAATCGCTACAAAGTCCAGCTGAAGACTACACTAAGAAGTTCAAGGCCTAGCTAAAGCCCTGGATGCTGTTGCTGTTTATTCCATATGGGAGTGTGTTTAAATAAGATGTTACATAAAAGCTTTTACTTTCCTGCCAATATTCCAAATGTATGGCACAAAATCAGTTTCTCTGTATAAGCTTGTGCACATTTCTTTAATGAGCCTATAAATGAAATGCATCTCAAAGACAGAGTTAACCATCTGTTCCATAGTTACCCAGGCTGGACTTGCAATGCCAGATAGTACAACCCTCCTTAGATAGCAAATTGTTGAAATCTTCACTCTGAAATTTAAACATATACGTGAACGTGAATTTTCATTTTAATGAGGTTTATCCATAATGATATGGGGATAGCTGTCTGATAGATCCTGTTTAACTTTCTCCAGCATTTGCTTGATAGGTTTTGTTCAAGTCATTTGTAATAAAAGTCCCTAAATACAGTATTTGAATACTTTAGGCTGCCATTGTGGCCTTTTGGCTGCCATTTGAGACAAAATGAGCCCCAGCAAGTTGCGAGGCGTTGTGAACCTGTAGTTCGGCTATTTCCACAATTTGTATCTGTGGAACCGAGTCAATCTAAATATAATGCCTACATTTCCAAGTGCTTTTCAGGGTGGGGGGGTCCCCAGTTCAAATATGATCATTTTGGGGGGTCTCGGCCTGAAAGGTTTGGTAACCTTGTTTTCTTTTCTGCTAAAGTTCCTTTTAGAGAAGAGTTTGTGGGTCATCTTGCCTGTGCTTTTTAATCATCCTTGTTTCTATCTTTTTTTTATTTTTGTTTACTTTTTTGTTCTCTTTATTTCATTACAATCCAGTAGTATCTTGTATGTATTGTATTTCTGTTGTTTCACAGTCTTGCCGACATGCCACATCAACATTGCTGATATAGTGCCTGTATGAGTGAGGGAACATCAAAACATCAATTGATTCTCTCCCAATAGATTTTTGTTTAATTAATCAATCATAGAATTAAGTGTAATTGCCTTGAATATTTGTGTTTTTTTAAATGAATTATAACATAACAGACATCATTTCTGACTTCAAATTAAAAACTCCCTTTCTGCACAAATGCATGCACACAACCACAAAGAAACATCATTTAAAATAGATGCTGTCACCCTCCGTTATTATGATGCCTGACTAAAGTTCTTTCAGAACTGTTCCACATTAGGCAAGTCATACAGTTGACAGACACTGTAGAAACTCACAAGTCACAACACGTCACATCGCATTGTGAGCTGGAATTTATCTAATTGCACTATTTCAGAAAACATTTACAATTCCTGAAAAAGTTGTGCATTTATATATATTTTTTAGAAAATCTGAATTATAGTCCTAATGCAATAATAATGATGATTTGATTTGTTGACGAAAATGTTGAAACTACAAATCGATTTGTCCGCAATTAAGCGGTACACAGTATCTCTAAAGTCATGTCATCAACATAGATCTGTCCCATTTCCCATATTCCCTCCTGATTGGCTACGATTGCCCTCTAAAGTTGGTGTATGCGACGTGGTGGTCGCTTATCTCCCGATTAGGGAGTCTTACTGGTTTAATAGGCTACTACATTATGCCAACAAACAGAACAAGCTACTGTATAGGCCTAATGGGGTTAAACCGCACAATCTGGATGTGGTTACAGAAGGGAGGGTGAGGATGATATAGAGCTGTGTGGATAAACGGGAGGGAACCTGCTGTTTCCCAAGCGCTCGCTCTACCTCCTGAGCCACTGCCGCCCCCAATGAAGTGCTATATATACTGGGTTAAACTACACTGAAAGACCAATGAAGTGCTATATATATACTGGGTTAAACCACACTGAAAGACCAGCCAGGCCAGCACTGATCCTCGGGGCATCGCTTGTACACTATAATTAGCATCCGTTTTGCCGTTCTGACACACAGTCTCTCTGGCGTGTGTGTCTGCGGCATCAGAGATCACCTCTCGCTATGAACTCCAATGCTTTGATCAGCCTGCCTGGACAAAGATGACCTTCCAGTTCCCTGCAGCGCAGTGATGTAAAGTGAGCACCTACATTGACTTAAGTAGGCTACTGTAGCACAAGTACAATTTTTAGGTATTTCTACTTTACTTGATGTAGCAGAGTGACTCACTGCCTCAGCCTGATGGCCTCAAAAGTCTAGTATCTCCCCCAGTCCACAGGGACAAATGTACAAACATTTTGTACTTTTACTTTTGGTAGGCTACTTTAAGTAGGCCTAAATGTTATGCCAATACTTTTGTAGTTTTACTCAAGTAGCCTACATTTTTCATTCCGGACTTTGACTATTTCTATATGGCAGTATTGATACTTTTTTGTTACTTGAGTAAAAAAAATGAGCACTTTTTCCACCACTGTGCCTAAACAAGGAAGCTACTGTAAGCTAAGAATTGAGTTTCTCGGTCAGTCGTTAGCATAGCGACCACAGGAACGGTATTGGGTGGCTCATTTGGGACGCAATTAATCTCCATTAGCATACAACCACATTCCACAGTGTCACTCCCGACCTTGACCTACATCCCACAGGCAAGTTTGCTCCTCAGAACACAACAACCAGTCCACAAACCACCAATCACTGGGTTAGTGGGAAATGAGAACGAAGGATAGAGTGGGTGTAGGAGAGGGAGAGAGGGAGAGGGGGAGGGGGAGGGAGAGGCCTTGATGGGAGGTTAACATGGAGAGAATGGGAGAGGTCTGATCCTGAGTGGATGCAGACAGATGGCCCAGAAAGACCCATAATCACTTTGGACATGTAAAAATGACTTGGACAAGAATAGCTACAGCAGCCTGTTTTCTCCCTCAAAACTATGCTCTCTTGTCAGTGCTTATCAGCCTATTGCCTGTCTTCTCTCTCTCTCTCCCTCTCCCTCCCTCCCTCCCTCTCTCTCTCTCTCTCTCTCTCTCCTTCTCTCCCTCTCTCTCTCTCTGAAACACCCAATATCCATCTTGCAGACTGCAGAGTTGCTCTCTTACGCCACTCTCACTCTATCCATCTCTCCAACTCTATGTTTCTATATACAGTATCCCTTTTGTCCTCCCTTGAACCCCCCTATGCTTCCGTTTCTCTCTCTCTTTCTTTCTCTCTCTCTCCATCTCTCCCTCTCTCTCACTATACCCATGTCTCTGTCACTTTCCCTCAGTCTGGAGACATCCCCCAGCAGATGCCTGTGAGACGTATATTTGTCTCGCTCCACTCTGTTGACAGACAGGAGACAGCACAGTTTTGCACAGCGAAAACAACGCTACGTTTGGGGGGAAGCTCAAGCTTGCGAAGACGGAGCACTTGAATTTGTCGACGTGTGAGCCGGGAGGAAGCCACTGACATATTTCTTAAGGGCTTGTGTGACATTTTTCTCTGAACTTGTGTCAACACAAAATGCCAGATGAAGAAGCTGTATCTGTCCCATAAGTTCTCGTTTTCCATCACAAACATCCGTCTCACCCATGGGTTGATCGCTTTCAATCTGGCAATCCGTCATTAAAAGTGGAAAAATATAAAATAAATTCAAGCTTTTTCATGAAACAAAACAAAATGCAGATCTGCAAGGTCACAGTGCTCACTATTTGCCCCATTCTCGCAGCTTTCTTTTGTAGATCTGCTATTTTAGCTAATTTGTGAAATACTGTCTAAGTGAGTGGTTAATCACTTTTGATCTCGGCGCGACTCTGACAGCACTTGTTACATTTGGCACGCACAGAAGCAGCAGGTGCTGCCTGGATTCAAGTCATGCTCCGTTTGTATTATGCAAATGGGAACGAACAGACTGATGGCCAATCTAATTAATATCTGCTTAATATTGCACTTTCCCTGAAATAATGCACGGCTCTGAGGAGATAACGCGAATCCAGAGGTAATTTAATCAGCCGGAATGCCGCCATCAATTCCAATTGGATTACGGGGGTCCACCCTTTGTGACAAACTCATTTGTTTTCTCTCATGGTTGCCAAACGACACTGACGGCGTGAGATTGATTAAAACGGCGAGCAAAGTCTCCACACGACGTCACCGACCACAAGAGGATTCATTTGTTTTTGTTGTGTTTTGTTTTTGTTTAACTTTTGTTTTTGTTTTGGTGGTTGACTCACAGCTGGAAGTGGAATGGCTCACTCACTCATTCCTCTGTGTGGATCATCTTGCTCTGTCTCTGGAGAGACAGACTTGTCAGCTGAGCTCAGCTCACAACAATTTCCAAATGCTTTCCACCCCGAAGCTGATCTCTCCTAGCCTGGCGGGGCCCGACGTCATCTGCGTTCACTCACTCATTCCTTCCACAGTATAACGTCTGGACTTCCGTTGATTGGCAGCGAGTATACCGATTATTCTCTGATCGGGGCCAATCAGTGACTGCTTCCGCACTATGCTTCCGCACAACAAACGTAGTCTTCCTGACAACAAGTGAAAAGATTTCCCTGATTGGTCCATGTGTAGACGGTGACGTAGATGCATGCTGCAGGCTGCAGCATTTTCAAAACAACAATGGCTGCCCTCGCGATGCAAAAAGTGTAACAGTTAACGCTCTAACCATAAAACAACCAATAAGTGCAGTTATTTCAGAGTTGGAATCAATTACAACAATTAAAAAGCAACACGGGGGATGCGCTAGTGGAGTTTATCGGCCGAAAAGACGTGTTTGTTTGCCGTTCTTCCGACTGGCTGAGAGATGGTGATTGGTTAGAGGAGTCTGTCTGTCAAGGCAAGTACTCCCGCCCACTTTTCAAGCTGCCAATAGGCCAAAGGCCAGACGTTATACTGTGGAAGGAATGAACACAGATAACGTCGGGCCCCGCCAGGCTAGATCTCTCCTGCCTCCCAGACACTTCTGTTTCACCTTTGCGGTCACTTTATAAAGGGCCAGTTCACCTCCGGGACAACCAGATCTTATTTTATTGTTGTTTGGGACACGATCAAGACAATCCTGAGTAATTTTTTTGTGTTCAATCTGTGTTTTGAGATATTTTAGTATTTCAGCATGGCGTTTTGCATCATATGATGCAAAACGCAACACAATCAATTGTGCAGCAGAAATGGAAATTCTAATATTAAAGATAGTTAAAAACTGTGAAAACTAGAGTTGTAGTTGGTTGAATACCCTTTGGGTCTGAAGAGCAGGTGACAGCTTTCTTGTGCAGGCCTTTTACGATGCAGAATTACAGACCTTTTTTTTAAGATTGTTTTGGGACTTTTATGCCTTTATTGATAGGATAGTAGACTGACAGAAAATGGGGAGAGAGATGGGGAGTGACACGCAGCAAAGGTCGTCGGGACCGGACCGCACCTGGACCATAGCAGGCCAGCGAGCGCCCCGGAATTACAGACTTTTTGTAGCACTTTGAAGATTGTGGAATTGATATTTTGGTTAGAGAGACTACAGTACCTCCAGGCTTGAGGCAGTCTCTCTCTCTCTCTCTCTCTCTCTCTCTCTCTCTGGCCTGCTCTGCTCCTGCCTACCAACTGATAAGCTTGTTCTGTGTGCAGCCTTTCTATGTATAATGGCGTGTGCCTCTGAGTGCATGCAGGTTGACAACAACAACAACACAACCTGACTGGCAATGTTAAGTCCGAGAACAGACGTCTGACCGGTGTGTTGTCAGGGCTGATGCATTTTGGGGGGAAATTCAATCACAAGCTAAAGTGCTCAGAAGATTAATGGCTGTCATTATTCATATTTGACTTCAAGGTGATCTTGGTGTTTGTTTGTGCGCATGTGTGTGTGTGTGTGTGTGTGTGTGTGTGTGTGTGTGTGTGTGTGTGTGTGTGTGTGTGTGTGTGTGTGTGTGTGTGTGTGTGTGTGTGTGTGTGTGTGTGTGTGTGTGTGTGCATGTGCATGTGTGTGTGTGTGTGTGTGTGTGTGTGTGTGTGTGTGTGTACTTTCATTTTGGAAGTGGCGTGTACACTTGACCACAGTCTCTGGAAGAGGCATTCCTTACCAAGGTGCTTAAGTACCAACGTCTTGGATGCTGATGTACAGCTTGGTTACAAATGTAAACTGCTTGTGTTCATAATTGGAAGCCTCTGTAATGTCCATCCATAAATCAGTTGTGAGGGGCTTGCAGATTGCAGGGATGCCCAGGCCAAGAGCTATGGCATTGTCAAAAGTCTGTTCAGTGTCTGTGATAATTGGCAGTCGCCATAATATGGAGGATGCAGGGGCGTCACACCAAATTCTGGGCCCTGGGTACAAGGATTCACTACGGGCCCCCCATGAATGTTGACTATTGAAAAATAGCAGATCTACAAGCTCACAGCGCGGCACCGAGTGCTGCACTGCGAGCTTGTAGATCTGCTATTTTTGAAAAATTGTGAAAATGTGTGCAAGAAACCTATGTTTCCCAGTCAGTGGTGCTCAAACATTTTCATGTCAAGGACCCCCAAGATGATATGTATTTGGCCACAGACCTCCATCTCAAAATATTTAGTTCCAGGGACCCCCCAGAAGCAAAATTTGAGTTACAAAGTTAAAACAAATACATATAGCCTATTCAAAGATTTGCACACATTTTCATGACTTTTCAAAAATAGTAGATCTACAAGCTCGCAGTGCGGCACTCGGTGCCGCGCTGTGAGCTTGTAGATCTGCTATTTTTCAATAGCTAAAGTTACTTGGGCCCCTCCACCTTGGGCCCTAGTAACTCAGTCCCACTTTCCTCCCCCTTGTGACGCCCCTGGGAGGATGCGATGCCTCCTGTGTCCTGAAATACTTGTAGATGTTTCCCAAGTGCATCCACTATTGTTTGTGTTCAATAATTTCTTGTTTAATGTGAACGCAAATAAAGATTACATTTGTGTGTGAAAGCAGGAGTGAGAGAGATTAAGAGCTCGAATAGAATAGATCCCCTTAGCTGGGCAGTGCCATTGGAAAAGGTTATACATGCATATATTGTATTAACATACTCTACATACATATCTGTAAAAATTACATACATAGAGGGTATGCGCATGCATAAAGTGAATGGCAAATCGAGTGGCAAAGTGAGTTTGTGACAGAGCAGCCTCTGTCAGTCTAATTCTATTGTTCACAAATATACATTTAGAGTGTATGTTATGCTTATATGTATAACGTGTAGATTCTCAGTCTCACAGAAGGTGCACATTCTGCTGTGACTGGAAACTAATGTGATTTTGTTATGTGTTCTTCAGATGCGGTATAGTGATACTGCTTGAAGCCTGGTGCTGAATAATAGATTACAACTAAGTAACAGATTACTGTTGATTGCTACATGGGGAGCATCTTGGGTAGATTGCTACTGCACTGTGGTTGGCTAATTTGAGCCAGAGGGTGGAGTCCTGAGTCTATATAAATGAGCAGAGCTAATTTCTGTGTGGGCTGCCATGCGGAAAGGCTGATACCTGTTTCTCTGTAGAAAGTTATGTTAAGTTGTGTTGTTTAAGTTGCTGTATATTTTGAGTTCAGTTTATTTCTGTTGTCCAGGCCTGGAATGTAATAAACATCTTTATTTTACCTGCAAGCCTGCCTGTATGTCCAATCAAAGAGATTTTAACTGTTTCTGTGCCCCGGGCCACAAGGTGCCGCTAGAGTGCCAGACATTTCTGTATAGGCGTTCGCTCTAGCTTCCGTCGACACAGCCAGTAGTGCCTTGTGATTTCACTCCAGCCACTGTTATGTATGACGAGAGGAGGAAGTTAGCTAACAGTTAGCCATTAGCTTCTTTATTTTTTAGAAGCCCGATCTGAAGCTATTTTAGTCGCAAAAAAACGTTGTAAACAGAGTCTCGGCCCCGGCCATGGATGGAAAATTAGACCGGGGCTTCGTTGAGGCCTCCGATTAATTAATTCATTTTATTAAATATCGCGGACTAGTACGGGATAGGCACCCCGGAATACGTTGCGCCGCCGACAGTATAGATTGAGTTTTTTTGGGGGGGCTCTAAACTTTATTTTAAACCATTTTCAATGGAATAAATCGTCGGACCATCTAGCATCACTCGTTGGAAAGCGTAGGACGACCCAGGACCACTCACATCTCTACAAGCAGCTCAGGGTAAGTAAAATAGCAAAAAAAAACATTGTATTGGATTGAAATAAAGCCGACCTTGTTCGGGATAGGCACAAAAAGGGTTAAAGGGTTTTCACTGACTTTTAAGCCTCTCTACAATCCCACTTGGTAACAAAGTTTAACGTCATTTAATGTTGTTTAATGCAATCAGATAGGACTTTTATGTTTGGATGTATGGGCTGTCAAGGCCAGAAAGTATTTCTTTGCCACTCAGTAGGCATTCCCGCATAACTTCCGGGTATGATGATGATGTCACACGCATACCCTCTAGTCTAGTCTATAGCAAAAAATAGCAGATGAAACGAGACAAGGTTTCTGCCCGACAGCAACTATATAATGTGTAATGGGATCGTCTATGAAAATGTGGTTTGTGTGTGTGGGTTAATGTGAAGCACTGTACATTGAAAAGAGCTTTGGCTGGTCGGATGCAGTCCATTTACCATCACTGACACTACACTTGATACAGCCTCAAATATAATCAGTGGCAGAGGGTGTGTTGCTATTACTTGAGAAGGAATGAAACAAGAGACCGATATATCCACACTGGCGGGGCCGGGGACCTCACAGTGGACTGTAAAAGGTTGGCGTAAATACATGGTCAGCCATTACGGTATACGTGACTTTGGAGACTGCCGGCCCGAGTTGTCCAATCTCGTCCAATTTAGTTAATATGTGGGGAACCGTTGTTTCCTACCCTGGGCTCCTGAAGATAATCGAAAATGAAATTAAGTGGCAGCGGGCCCCGTGTCAGCGGGGGATCGTGAGGGGATATGACAGCCGAGAGCTGATGGGAGATAATCGGGGGGCACAATAACGGCTGCCAGGAGAAATGGCTCTGAGGTGCTTTATGGCCGCAATAACCATCACCTAGCCTTGCAAGGTAAGCCAAACACACACACTCAGGGGTGTGTGCGTTTTTGTGTGTGTGGGTGCGTTTGTGTGTGGCACGAGCGTGCGTGTGTGTACGTGTGTACTGTGTACACAAACTCTGCACATGCATTCACGCCTAGACATTTTTACACATGCGTGCGTGTTTTCACGAGCACGCAAACTGAAGTTCTGCTCGTTGTTGTTGTTTTTGTCAGCTCAAAGTCTCTCACCCTCGGTGCAATATCGACGGCAACTCACATGCACACGGTCGCGTGCACGCGCGCACGCACGCACGCACGCACGCACGCACGCACGCACACGCACACACACACACACACAGTTGGAAGGGGTCTGCACTTACCCATTCATGACAAATTACTGCTTCCATTCCTGGTCTCCACCATGGGGGCCAATGGGCCATAACTGCGGCGTCGACCCCAATGAGGAAGCAGGGTGCTCTGACTGACAGTGAATCACTGAACCCCGCCGACGCTTTTACTTTGGCCTTAGTGGGACTGCTTTGTTCCACTACTGTTTGTTTTGTATTTGTAAAAAATGAGTTTCTTTTGCTTGCGGCATTGCACTCTTGACATATTTGTGTCACTGTGACCAGTGCAGATCACAAATAGCCCTGAAATTTTTTTGACATATTTTTTGGTTCGAAGCACAAAATAAGTACATGATAATGGTCTGTGAAACCCTTTAGTTGTGTGCTGTGTAGCATCTCAGGGTGTGTATTAGATAAGACAGGAACCTTTTCCAGCACGCCTCTGGGCGCACAACTCTTTAATGTTCTATTATTCTGCCATTGTGTTATTATTTGGGGAATGGGTTGCTTGTGATTGGTGTTCTTGTTGGTTTGTGTTCATTCATTCATCATTTATTTTATGAATAATAATTAGTTTGGGGGGAAACGGTGAGCCAAATAAGTGATTGCGGGGAACAGCCCCTCCCCTCTGTGTTCAGAGAGTTGAGGTTTGGTGTGTAAAGGTGACTGCCACAAAATCTTAAAAAAAAAATATATTCCTGGGAGAGAAGTGCTTGAGTTCCATCGGTCATTACAATAATTATACTCTTTCGGGTTCCTCTTTGAGCATTATTCATGTTTGCTTCATGCTGGTTGACTAAACAGAGGAACAGGCCAACGTCTGTCAGCAATAATTACAAATGCAAATTGGTATGGTAATTAAGCTATCCATGGCCTGCCAACCGCAGAAACTCACATATACGCACGTGCACACAGACGGACACACACACATTCACTCATGCACGCACGCACGTATGCATGCATGCATGTATGCATGTATGCGCCCACGTTTGTGCACACACACGCTAGCATTGTTGTCTAGCAGCTACGGAGCCCAAAGTAAATGAGCATTGTTTTTGTTACAGCTACAGCTATCAATCTAACGGTGAATATATGGGTATCACTTCCAAATTACATTTCTAGATTACAGCTCTGTTTTCCAATAATTACAGTATAATTAGACAGTGACAAATGAAAAATAAATGCGGTCCAACTGGCTCTCATTCCACCAGTAAACCTATCATTTACCTAGCTTTCATTGTCTCTAGATTATATTTAGGATGTGTATTAACTATAGCATACTTAAGCCCTAGACCAGGGGTATTCAACAGGGGGTCCGGGACCCCTAGGGGGTCCTCAGAGTTACTACAGGGGGTCCTCCAAATCGTTGTGTGATAGAAACTTTTTTCTCTTTTTTTATATCAACCAATAGTAGATCTACGCGCTCACAGCGCCTCGCAGCGCGAGGCGTTGTGAGCTTGTAGATCGGCTATTTTCGGCAAAGAGGTTTGGTGTAGAGGGGAAAAAAGAGCAGACTAAGTACAGAGTGAAAGGTCAAGTTAATTAAATATTGACGGTTCAATTGGTTAAATATCTGCAATTGACATGAATCCAAAATACACTGATGATTGCGATGTCAAACAATGAAACTATATGGAATCTATGAAAAGGTAGTGGGGGTCCCTGCTTCATCTCTCTCTCAACGAAGGGGTCCTTGGCCTGAAAACGTTGAAGACCCCTGCCCTAGACTGTATACTGATACTTATAATCCATTGCTGATGGAGAAAAGGGCACTGCTTAAACTTCCACTCTTTCTGTGACTTTTCTTGCAGGGCTTGTTCCTGGCATAATATAAGTGGTCGCTTAGGGCCACAACCAATAAGGGGGCCACATCACAGGAAGAAGATTTTTTTTAAACATATTACAATATGTCATGTATCCCCTATCCAAAAACTAGCATTATTATTTTAATATGCCCTCCCCCTTCTTCCTTCCCCATAATCCCCAACTTCACTAGGCCTGGCTGTCTGTATACTTGATTCATGAGCAAGTCAATATGACTCCAAAAAGAAATGTTTGATCTGGTGCTGCAGATTATTTTAGGTGACCCCCCCCCCCCCCCCCCCCGTCCTTCATTGGGGAACCACCTAAAATAATCTCGCATAGGGCCCTAGAACCGGCAATGCTTGTCAAGTTAAACTCATTTCAAGGACCCCCAATTTGATATGTGTTAATCCAAAGACCCCGATAAGATTTTCTTTTCACAATCAGAAATTGTATTATTGTTAGACATGGTTTGTTCTGAATTCTGATATGGTTTGTCATTTGGTCCAGCATGTCTTTTCTGTGTTTACAGAGATAACTAGTGAGACTCTGAAATAGACATTTTCATACATTATCTGGTTGTACTTACTCATACAATGATTAAGTATACATAGCCGGGGACCCAGTCCCTCAAAATGGGAGAGGACCTGTGATGTTCTGCCGTACTTTTTATTTCTGTTTTATTTATTAGTTTGGTCATTAAGGTCCTGATCATGAGAGGTCTGCTCTGCCGGAAACTTCGCGAAAAAATGTTATGGCCATTTCATTTGTATATTCACTGTCCCATTGACTCCACTACACAGGAACAGAAAAATATTAAAAAAGAAAAAAGTCTGCTTTAAGTAGCATGTGAGGGGTCAAACTAGGAGTTCTTCATGATTCTGAATCCATTGCAAGCATTTGTTTTGCATGAAAAACATTTCTTGGGCTAAATTTCAGCCCCAGAAAATGACTCATTACTTTTCACAGTTTTCTGGGGCTAAAGGGGGTCCCACACAGCCAGACCCCGCATTGAGCCAGGGGTTCTCAATCAGTTTAGCTGACTTACCATCCAGGGGAAGCCACTATGCTATTACAGTGCAAAGGTCTGTGGAAATGAAAGAACAAACAAAGACAGGAAGGCAGGTCAATGATGGAAGTGAGAAAGAGACCTGGGTGGGGATTCATTCTGTTTACTGTAATTTTCTGAAGCGTGTGAGCTGTTAAAAGGTTAAACGGTTGTTATGAAACATTATGAATCCAGCGCTAGGATTTTAACTCACTTATCTCACTCCACTGAGCGCCCCATCCTAGATGAATATGCATTATTACACCATTACAATGCATTACACCATGACCCACAGTATATGGTTACAGGGAGCAGCCACTTACTGTACTGTTGGCTCCACAGTTGAACGAGTTGATCAGAGACACAATTTGTGATTGAGCCACAAATAAAAATATTCACATCATATGTTGTTGTCATGACTACTTCCTCAGAGCAGGAAACCCACCAGTCGTTGCTCTAATGGCTTTCTTCCGGACCACTGAGGGCCTTTTGCCACGTCAATTATTTCCGAGCACTCTGGTTGCCATGCAGCCATCAAAGGACCAACATTCTGAGGCGTGCCACGTGTTTTCCGACAACAGCCGGGAAGGACTCTCCAAGGCTGCTGTGGCCTCCCGGGTGCTCTTGGTAGGGAGCCCGCAAGCTGTGTGTCCACAAAGACACAATGGCCTTTGTCAGCATGGAGGAGAAGAGGTTGGACGAGGAGAGACCCTCCACACCATTTATTTGTCATCCTGGTACACCAGCAGCCAGGGTATAAGAGGAGGCTTTTACTACCCGGGCACCTCCGGGACTTTTTATCAGGTGCATGCATGGGTTTGTGACAAGTATAAGACCCATAAGGCATAAGGCACAAATAAAAGTATCGAAAGTCGTGCAGGGACTCAATTGAAGCAGGAACCCACGTATCATTACACTAATGACCTTCTTCCAGACAACTGCAGGACTTGTGCCATGGCAAGAGGCCAAGTGAGGTCTCTATTATTTCTGTGCATTCGCTGTTATCCTCTGAAGACCTCCGATGTTAATGATTCCTTCAGCAAAGCTTCTTTGAGAATTCGTGTTTTATTCAGGTTGATATTCTGTTCTCCTTGTATAACCTTCAACAAGCCTGCCAACAAGCATAACTTCAAGTTCAAGTCCTTTATTGTCACATACGGAGCATAGCAAAGGCTCTCCTCACCCAACCTCTCCTCAACCAGAGTGTCTAGTTTTATTTTCACAAAATCTGGGAGGCATGTGGATGTCTGCACGAGCAGCAGAACCAAGCAGACCGTTGCAGCTAAGCAGGCATGGAAAGTAAGCTCAAACCGTAAACTCTTTGCTCTGCATTGTCATAAGAGCAGTATAGGAGTTAAAACATACTTTACTTTTCTAATCAAGCTAAGAAGAGGAGTGTTGTGGGTGTATGCAAGGGCTCCACCTTTATTTATTCTCCTGTATCTTTTTTTATGCTTTAACTAATGTTACAAATCTTTTAAGTATTGCTCAAACTGCCTGAGAATATTATATAACACGATTCGGAATGCTTTGCTAATCAAATGAGCTCACACATGTGTCAGAGGGTAATTCCTATAGAGCTGCTGCACAGAAACCAGTCCCTGGAACTCACAATTAATCCTTATTAACCATGTTAATAGAAAATAATTTATAGACGTGTATATTCTTTCATGCAGACTTCCCACAGCGCTCTATGGGATATTGCTGGGGGAAGAACTAGAGTTAAGTGCAACCAAAGGATTCTATGGGATGTGTGAGGACGATTTGTTGGTTCACTGGCGTCATACTGTGGCGTTAGGAACCCCGCGAGGGCCCCTGGCCGATAGGGGCACCCCACCCTCCACCATAACCACCCCTCCCTCCCGACGCGCACTACCCAGCTCGGATTTTAAGCCATGATGATTATCTGTGGGCCAAGAAAGCACCTGTAGACAACAGAGGAGGGGCCCACACATTTGATTTTTAATTAACATTACAGTAAATTAGCATTACAGTAAATTGTCCACACGGCCCAGTTTCCCCAAGGGCCCCTGGGTAGGCCAGTCAATCTAAGCTAAAATAAATTGCAATAGTAATGGTTCAAGGTTTTTTATGATCCTTAGAGTCATCCAAATAACATATTAAAAGTTGTGAATTATATATTTAGTGGATCAAGGTAAATTCAGGGGGTTCAAGTTTGGGTCCATTCACTTACTTTACAGGAAAAAAGACCCACATTTTTTGTGTGAGGGGTCTAACTAGGGTTTGTCATGACACCACAAAACTATGGTTTTTAGTGATGAGTCATCACTTTTCTGGGGTCAGCTCCGTTTTGTGGTGTCCGTTTTTAACCCGATGAATGTTTTTTGTGCAAAACAAATGCTTGCAATGGATTCAGAATCATGACAAACCCCTAGTTAGACCTCTCACATGCAACCTAAAGTAGATTTTTGGGGGGTATTTTTTTCCTGTATAGTATTAAAGTGAATGGCCCCAAACTTGAACCCCCTGAATTCACCTTGATCCACTAAATATATAATTCACAACTTTTAATATGTTATTTGGGTGACCCTAAGGATCATAAAAAACCTTGAACCATTACTATTGCAATTTCTTTTGGGTCAAACCTTAGCTTGACTTGCCTATGAGAGCCAAGGGCCCCTGGCCTATTTCTATTATTCTAGCCTTGAAAACGATGATTAGTTCTTCTGCTCAGAGGTGCCATGTTCAAACCCTGGTCTTCTTAGAGATCAATGATGCACTACTTTGGAATAAGTACAAATCTCAAGCATGCATGTCCACAGTAATAGGCTGTATTGCGTGGCTGGTATCGTTCGGTTTCGTTCCCGCCCCATGGGCACTACATAAACTTTGCTTCATTAGAAAGATCTATTGATAGTAAGTAAGAAACAAAAAGTTATCTGCGTGTCACTTGCACAATCTTTGTCACCAGCCAGAAATGTATTTAATGGGAATAACAAAAAAAACGAAAATCTTGTGCTTCTGTTTTTGCTTGTAAAATTTGATATATTGATTTTGGCAACACAAACTATTTCTCAAATGTCATAAATACATCTACCTAACATCTGAAACAAGTATTGGTGCCTTAGTATACTCATATGCAAATTTAGATCATGTAATGTAGCAAATTTGTTGAAGGAAACGCTTCAATGTAATTGATTGTCAGTGACTGTAATTTGGTTATAATGACAAGTAAACTTGGTGTCTATTTGGATTTCACAGCAAGAGAAACTCAATGGAATACTTATCTTCATGATTGGGTGTGGCTGGATCTTAATTTACATATTTCCAAGATGGACGCCACCCACCACCCTAGAGCTTTACTATGACCTTTACAGTGACAGCTGGCTGTTATGACAAAGGCAATATGAACACATTTGGTCAGTTTTACCTCTATCAAGAGTTGTGAGGATGATTGCGGAGAAAAATCTGAGAAAACGTACATACAGCTAAATGTATCTTAAAGATGAAATTTTTTAATTCATCACATTGCTGAACCACCTACTCCCAAGTGTTTCTTGTCAGCAAGCAAAGACAGACAGAAGTCCAGGTCTCCTGAGCACTGGGAAGTTGGAGATTCTAGAGACTTCATCAGATGGCTTGGCTGAAGACCTTTTACTTGTGTGGCACCTACTGTAGGTAGAATAGCTTCCAAGATCACAGTTGCTGAATGCTCCTCCAGATGCAGAAGCTGGTTTACCTGGCTTTTCAGCATTCTGTGTAAACCTTCACCCACAGGCTAGCATTATTGGCTACCTTCCACTCATCCCAGCATAGCCAACTGATCCTTCTGTCCTCAGAAAAGAGATGAAACGACTCTTCACTACATAAGTATTATCACTGGAGATCAGACAGCACCAAGATGAGTTTGGCAATGTAGTCCTGTTGCTGGGAGGCTTCCACCAAGCTCACAACTACTGAACATGAAGGCTATTTGCAAGATTATCAGGGATGCAGGGGCAGATGATCTGCTTGTTGCAGCAAGTCTTTGTCGAGAAGGAACTGTCAAGAAGATGTTTGTTGAAAAGACATAATACTACCAAACTTTACATGCCCTCAAAGTCCTGTTTGAAAAAGAGATAACTGGCATAAGTTAGAAATGACGAGGCAATCAAAGGCCAATCAACTGCAGTCCTCTGGGCAAACTTCCTGGAGATGTCAGATATTCTCCAAAGGTTTATCTACTACGAGAGGGAAGGTGACTGGACAGGACATCTCTGTGAATCAGCAAGAATGCTACCCTACCTCAGTTTAGTAGGTCACTACAAGTACGGGCAGCAATCTTTACCTTTGTATTTGCCTTAGATGAAGAAATGACCGGAAACAGCTTCAGAGGTACATGAAGCACTGATAGCAGGTGTATTTGTTGGCTGACGAGCAGATGGCAGCCACAACAGTAGTGTTTCTTTTAACATGCTACTGGAACAGACATATAATGCTGATGCCAAGGAAGCAAGCAGTCTGGATGGCATTACACTCAGCCCTGTCTCTGCAGAGCTCACGTCTATGCTCCACCTCAATCCCTCCAACCCACACCATGTCAGCAGTGGACCATCTACAGTGACCACATCATCCTTGCTCAACATATCTACAGGACAGTGTGCTGATTCCACAGTCAAGTGTTTTGCATGTTGTTCACTATAGTTGAAGACAAGCAAACCTGTACAGTATGTCTGCAAGACTGTCTTGTACTGATTTATTTCAGTGCCAGAACAGGTCGGAAACTGAGTGCCAGAACTGTGAGAATGTTTCAAAAGAAACAAGTTGAAATATATTTTTTGCCACGGACATACTAAATGAGTGGACAATAATATATACCAGAAACACATAGAAGAGCAAGCTCTGAATTACCATAACATGTGTGTAACTCTGAGAACCATTTGGTTCCATTTGTACAATCTCAGAGTTAAGGGCGTACTAGTACTGGTTGGACTCCTACTATGCCAAAATGTCACAATGTCATAGATATTCTGAAGAAAACCTGTCGACTTCGAATTCAGTAATTGGATCTAATGATCAAAAACAAGAACATTATAAGATATAAAATCAGCCACTGACACATTTTGTCCGTAGTACAGACATATTGATGACCCCTGGATGAACGTGATAGGGATGAGTAATATACGCACCATGTCAGCATGTAAAATTAGCTAAATACTTGTTTTATTTCAAGATTTGCTTATGCAATACATACATGTGGGAGGAAAAGCTTAATATTTGCTGTATTTTGTCACAGCACAGCCTTACGTTTACTTATGCTGCCAACATTTGTATGCGTTTTTGGTTTTGGTTGGGGGGTAGTCTCGCGTAGCCAGACAACTTTTCCACAATCTCCGAATGCTACATGGAGTCTGGAACGGCAGCTCCCGTACGGTGAGTATCGGAAGTAGACAGTGCTGCACTGAACTGTAGTCCCCTGGTAGTCCCATTGGAAACATAACAGAAACACAATAGCTCAGACAAAGTCATTCGAGCGGCCTATTCTTGTTATGGGTGTATAGTTTAAGAAAACGTTTGAAAACATCATGGAGGCAACACCAACAACACCAGAGAAAGACAAAATAACGCCCCCAGAAATATCGAAAGGAGACATAACGCTTCCAGTAGGACATGTTATTGCTACTGCACCAAGGGAGCGGTTGCGTCACATCCGCTTTATCTCGCACTCATCGTTTCTATGTCCGTTTGCCAGACTGTATGCCGGGAGCATTTGCCCAAATCGCGGAGGCAACAGTCTGGCCTCGCGAGACTAGTTGGGGGGTGTCTTGATGTAGCCTACAAATGACAGATGTTGGGACAGTCTGTGGCACTTAAATACATATTTTATACCTGACATGACCTTTTGTGCATTTATTATAGTCTTGTCCATTTGGGGATCTTTTCCAATTTAGGGGTGTGTGATAGCAGTTTGATTGATTTTCATCCATTTCTGGCCAAGGTACCATTACACAGTTGGCTGTGAGATGTGTTATGTATGAGACATAAGCTTTTAGCTAAATTTACTATGTGTATGTTTCATTTTGCTGGGTGCCAATCACATACTGTACATTGAGGCGTTTTCAACAAATTTGCTATATTTCACATAAATTCACTTATGAGAATACAAAGGCACCAATACTTGTTTCAGATGTTAAGTAGATGTATGTATGACATTTGAGAAAGATTTTGTGTTGCCAAAATCAATATGGTACATTTTACAAGCAAAAACAGCAGCACAAGATTTTCGTTTTTTTGTTATTCACTTTTATATACAATTCTAGCTGGTGACAAAAGTCGTGCAGGTTTCATGCGGAGAACTTTTAACCCAAAGTCCACAGGGGTATTGTCTATGCAAAAATGCATTGAATGAGTAGTGCCCAGACGTGGGAACGAAATTCATTTTCTAAGCACTTTTCCTTATAACGCAATACCACCTATAAGGTGGAATTTTTTGAATCAAGTTGCTCGGTTAAAGTATGTAGGAACAGCGAGGTGTCAAAGTTTTCAGATTCAAGTTTTAAAAGTTAAATATCTCCAAAACTACAAAACATTTCAAAGTAAAGCGTTCAAGCATGTGTGTCGGCAGTTAGGTGAATTGTAAAAAGTATGAATGGAGTTTCTAGGTGAACGTGTTTTTTTGAGGTGCACAAATGTCTATTGAGCCCCATGTTCCCATTTTCTGAATTTTGTAAAGACTATCTCTAAAACCATATTCATTTTCAGGGAAACATTTCCACCCTAAGCTGAACATGATAAAGTTTGAACGGTGTTTCTAGGTGTAAGTTTGTAGCTCTAGTAGCCTGCCAAATTTTGTACTTTTTCAAATGACGATGCATTGGGCGCTTAAAGTTAAATATTTCTAAAACTACAAATTATTTCAAAGTAAAAATCTAAACCGTACGTGTCGTGTACACCGGCACTAGTGTGTACACGGGCCACAGGATTTTCTATAGAAACTCACAACAGTTTTATTGTTACCCCTATTACCATCATCATCATCATCATCATCATCATCATCATATTAATGACACTTCAAATGTTGTCAGAGTGATATTTGATGATCTCTTAACCTTGAGATCATCAGATGAGGATTTGATCCCAGTTTTGTCATTTCACTAACAGCTGCACTAAAGCACCATGTCCACTAGGGGGCAGACATGCATCTACTTGGTCAGATACGCGTAAGCAATGCCATTGGGTATTCAGGTGTCAATCAACTTTAGTCTAGACAAGACAAGACCATGGACAAGACGCCCTAGCGTTACAAGAGGGGGTGGGGCTATAAGAAGCAGGAAGGAAAACATTCAGTGCAACCATGCATTGAAAACAGAGATGTTTATGAATTAAATAATCTGGTAAATGTTGTCACCAAATGAAGCGGGCCAGGGATAATAAACCAGTCTGGATGTATCAGCCTGTCTGTGTGTTTGGAGCTGGGTTTCACTCAGTATTTCTACCGTAACCAGCTGACATAACTACAAGTTGGACTGTGGCTGCCTGGTCAACTAACACTAGCCTCACGCCTGGAGGAGAAGAGAGTGTGGGAGACATTTCAAGAGGTTTCTGTGAGTATGGACGCTATCTGATAATTCAGCCAATGGCTGTGATGATATCTGTTTTGAATAGTGTGCGTCAGGAGTCAGGACCTGCTACCAGGACTTGTCACTGACTGAAAACCAGAGGATCCAGGCACAGACAGACAGACAGTCAGTCAGTCAGTCAGTCAGTCAGTCAGTCACTCTGGGTTCTCCAGCTCAGCCCTCATCTTGTTGGGAAACTGGTTGCAGGCAGCAGTAAAGTTTTCAGTTCAGAGGACAGTTTCAGTTCGGAGCTCCAGGGACCGGGGACCCCCAGGTGTAAAAAATGACCAAATGTGCAAAAATGACCAAATCACCACCCCAACGGGGCTGCTCACGGGGAATTCCTGGGGACCACCGACTCGTGCTCCAGAACGGATGCAAAAGTGGTGGCGCCCCCAGTGGAGGACCCCCTGCCACTGCAGCGCACATAAAATGCCGTAACTCGGGCTAGGAGCGACCGGGAGAGCTGGGGCCGGTACCTATTCGTCCACCTCGGCGGCGCATTGACCCCACCCCTCATTTCTCACATGACCCTCTTCTAGCGCCACCATGAAGCAGATTCTTGCAAAACACATTTTTGGACACTGCTCCTACAATTTTTGCCCTAAAATCACTCAAATCGGTACACAGTATGTCTACACTCATGTCATCAACATGGATCTGTCCCATATAGCGCCACCTTCAGGCCGAATTTTTTAAACACATTTTTGGACACTGCTCCTACAGATTTTGCACTAAAATAACACAAATCGGTACACAGTATGTGTACACTCATGTCATCAACATGGACCTGTCCCATATAGCGCCACCATCAGGCCGATTTTCTCAAACACATTTTTGGACACTGCTCCTACAGATTTTGCCCTAAAATCACACAAATCGGTACACAGTATGTCTACACTCATCTCATCAACATGGACCTGTCCCATTTAGCGCCACCTTCAGGCCGATTTTTTAAAACACATTTTTGGACACTGCTCCTACAGATTTTGCCCTAAAATCACGCAAATCGCACAGTATCTCTACAGTCATGTAATCAAAATGCATCTGTCCCATCTAGCACCACCATCAGGACGATTTTGGTACAACTAATTTTTGGCCTATTTGTAGAGAGTCTTACCGGTACTATTGGTTGTTTGAAATGTCACTGATAGGCCTGTCACAAGTCGCCATCATAATCGTTTCCATGTTGCAAAAATATACAGTAGCTATGTACCGGTATATCTGATCTATAAGTTCACAATTCATCACAATGCGACACGTTGTGAGCTTGTAGATCGCCTATCCGCTACTTTTAATTTTGATTATAAAATGGTTAAATATGGCCTATTTTGGCCGTAGCATATTATTTATTTTGAAAAGATAAACAGAAACATAATTTATATATTCCTTCCATCTAACCTGCCGACGCTGTTCGACCCAACGGGAGTTCGACCTATGGGGCAGTCCCCGTAGACACCAGTGTCTTTTTTTGAGTCCCCATTTTTAAGTATCTTTGATTGGTGCAGGGCTGAGTATAGATCAGATTTAATTTATTTATTTCACAGCAGATAGTCAACATATTAAATTTAAAATCACCCTTAACCCATAAATTCAATTAATTCTTTCAATGGACAAATATCTTGTTTTATTCATGACCTTCCTGCCCTGGAATTTGGCCTTTGTGCCCCCTAAAAGGATGAAATTCCAGGCCTGGTACACACACTGACAACACAGACAGACACACAGAGACAAGCTGTGACATTTCTCATGGTAAACTGCAACCTTCGGTCGCAAATTAAGTTAATTGTAACTCAACAGTTTTTCTCTCTCCACTCCTCTGCCACTCAGGTTGAAGAGTGCGTCTGGCTGACATCTCACACAGGATGTTTTCTTCTCGCCACCTCAAGCTGAACCCAGACAAGACTAAGCTTCTCTTCTACCACTTTTTCGAGTCACGTGTTCAAATACTGGATTCTGATTGGCTAAATTCCGGAGGTTATGAGAGGACAACTGCCGCAAAGTTGTGTGCGGACTTGTCCGAGATCAATGCGCCTCAGTGTACATCCGGGGACTTCAGGAGGTAGTCGGAACACCTTTCCCCCAACCAACAAATGACGGTGGCAACGGTCCTATGTTTACTAACGTGCATGCTATAGTCGCCGATTTATTTGGATCCAATGCAATCCGCCAACTTTAAAGCCCCTTTTCTCTGAACCTATGCCTTTCTGGAAGCGAACAGCCTCTATTTACGGCCGGAACGGTACTTCTAACTGACGTTAGCTTAGCTGTAAGCTAGACGCATGGATTAGTATGGAGTTGGCGCCATCTGTTGGTGAGTAGAAGATGTTGTTTGTGGAACTATCTGCTGTCTCGCGGAAGTTTTATAGGCAATAATGATTGTAACTTAAGATCCTTGCAAGTTACAACTATGTGTTTTCTTTCATGTATACGGGAAAAAGTGGTAGAAAAGCTATTTACCACTCAGGGTCGGACATTATGCTCTCATAATGTCCTGAGTGAGGGTGTTATCGGACGAGGCGCAAACACCCTCACTGCGGACATTATGAGAGCATAATGTCCTCTCACTCGGGGTAAATTGCTTACTTCTACCAGGTAAGTCCTGCCCCATGCAAGATCTCACTGTTTGCATCTCTGGTGACTTCGGTTCCAACAGCCAAGAGCCTTGGTGATGTCCTGGACAGTCATTCATTCATTCAGAGCCTTGGTGTTGTCTTGGACAGTCAGCTCTCACTCAAGGCACACATAGCAGAGGCCACTCGGTCCTGTAGGTTTACACTCTCTATCAAGGGTCCCCTAACTTTTCAGCTGTGACCCTCAAATAATCACATTTGAACTGGGGCCCCCACCACCCTGACAAGCACTTGGAATTATAGGCATTACATTTAGTTTGCCTCAGTTCCACAGATAAATATTGTGAAAATAGCGATCTACAATCTGACTTAATTGTATTATGCCAGTTGATAACTAGAGAGCCTTTGCCCTTCTCCCCCGCCTAATTAACTATACTATAAAACAGGTCAAACATTGGCCAAATTGTCAAATAATATAAGCATTTGAAAATAGACGATCTACAAGCTCACAACCCCTTGCAGCGTTATAAGCTAGTCGATCTGCTATTTTCACAATATTTAATATCTGTGGAACCGAGTCAAACTAAATGTAATTCCTCAACTCCTACAATTCCAAGTGCTTGTCAGGGTGGGGGATCCCCAGTTCAAATATGATTATTTTGGGGGTCGCGGTTGAGAACCACTGGACTAACAAACTAGCCTGGAGGAGAAGAGAGTGTGTCCCTTCCACATTGTGCGCGATTGATGTTAGTGACTTGAGATGGCATGTTATTTAGACTGATGCTAGATTCATTGTTTACCTGCTATCCCATAGTTTCAGTGTACAGATCAAACCTTCTGATGGATTTCATAGACTTGTTTGACAGCACTGTCATCATTGTTGTGTAGGATTCATGTTCATGTGTATTTAACATGACCTTTGGCTACTTGTATTGGTTCTGACATTGGATTTCCCCTCTTCACCAAAATGTTGTGACTGTGAGCTTGTAAATTGGCTATTTTTGGCTAATGTTCCCACCAGAATAGGGATGCTATTGGGTTCAGGTGGTTAATGTAAAAAAAAAAAGAAGTTGCTATCACACAAAGATATTGTGGCCCCCTTAAAGGACAACTTTGTTTTTTACAACAAGGGTTCATATTTTAGATTGTAATTAGAGAAAAGAAAAAGTGAGTGTTAAAATGTTTTCATTTGCTTTGTTCTATTGTTTTATTGCGTTTACAGTGCTAAAATGTGGGGCATGTGTATGCATGGGGGGCACACGTACAAGTGGCTAAATATGTCTTTTTAGACACAATAAGCCAGCAATTTATTTATTGCTATTTACAGTAACACTTCTATCCCCCATAAGTCACATCCAACCATGAAAGGTTGTATTGTATCTTGGGAATGGGCTTATTCTAGCCACTTGTACGCATGCCCCCAACCACTGAAATAAGAATCTCTAAAACAATAGAAAGAAGTAAATGAAATCAATTTAACACTCATCTTTTATATTCTTTAATTACAATCTAAAATATGAACCCTTGTTGTAAAAAAATAAAGTTGTCCTTTAAGGTCCCGGACCCCCTGTTGAAGACCCATGGTTTATCACTACACTGTCTCTACTGTATGTGATCCTAGTTTACTGACACATGACTACGCTGTCTCTATGTGGTCCGAGTTTACTGAGACACTACATTTCTATGTGTGTATGTATGTGTTTACTTTGCTTAATGTAAGTCGCTCTGGATAAGAGTATCTGCTAAATGCCTGTCGAGGTTTTCATCTATTGTTTGATTGTGTTGTTATTTATCAGTGGCGTAGCGATACGGCCCCAATGCAGGCTATGTAGGACAGATGTAGCTCTTGAGCGGTGCTCCTGGGTTAGGCTCTGAAGCGTGGCCTACATCGTGCCTACATATTGGTACAAATCGCTCAAAGTTTGTTGTACGCCCAGGGTCACATTGGCCCAGCTTTGAGGGACACTTGATGAAATTAACTCCTGAATGGCACCGCTCACTTCACACTCAAACTCAAAACAGCTCAAACTTTGAACGCACACTCCCAGTAGGTCAAGGAAGAACCTCTGCCCCAAATTAAGCATAATTTTGTTGTTATCAGACTATTTTACTAACACAAAGTAAAACCATGGCTGTGAGCAGGCAAGGAATTTCATGGAGGCCATGAAGGCCATGGCCGCCATTGCCCCTCAGCATGGCCTTTTGCCCCTCAAACCAATGGGAGCGTGTAGACTGTAGACAGTAGACACCGGGAGATCTTTAAACCAATCCAGTGACTTCGATTGGTGCAGGGCTGATTGTAAATATCATTTATCTATTTCATTGCAGATTAGGTTATCATCCCCAACCCTTAAAATTCAACAAATTCTTTCAATGGACTAAAATCTTGTTTTATTTGATGGCCTTCCTGCCCTGGCATTTGGCCTTTGTGCCCTCAAAAAAATGGACAACACCAAAGGCCAAGTGGCCTTGCCCCTAAAATGATGAAATTCCAGGCCTGGCTCTGAGTATTTTAGGGTATGCTGTATAGCAAATGGCAGCAGGTCACTGAATATAATTGAATGTGAGTTGTTAACTTCTTTCAACACAGGCGTTAGTTACAATCTGAATCACTCACAAAGGGCCGTTCTCCTCCCATTAAGATTTGAGGCCACAAAGGGCCGTTCTCCCATTAAGATTTGAGGCCGATTTAGACCTCTTAAATCACAGGTGCCCAAACCTTTTTCTTAATTTGATAGGAATGAAGCCGTGGGGCTGTAAAAAATGTGTCCTCGGATGGATTATAGATATAACTGTCTATAGCTATCTGATCATTATTCTACTGTTGAAATGAGTAGATTATAAATATACCTGTGCACCAGTTTGTGACTTATGTCCTTTGTGTTTGACCATCAGGGTGGATCCACTGTTGAGGGAGTGGATCTGATGCTGAGAACTCCACCTTCTCTACGAGACCACACCATGTTAGAGGGTATGAATTTAACCCACACACCATACAAATATACCCTAACATCACAAGAATCAAAGGACCATTTACACTATAACTATGGTTCACCACTGTATTTTATAGTGCTCAGTGTGAACTGCCCTTAACACCACAAAACAACACTATTTGGGACATTAAAAACAGGTTATATATGCCCATATTGTTAAGGTTATTTTAATTCAATGGTTAATTGGAAATGTTATTAATTAATGTATTATTGATTTTATTTGCTGTAATAATTATATCTGCTCTCCTCCCAACAGATACACACACACACACACACACACACACACACACACACACTACTCAATGGAAATCCTTTTGACAGGCATTTATTAATATACATTTGTGTCAATAAAGAAATAAAATCAAAACCCACCTTGTCGTGATTTTTGACGACATAGGGTTAGTTAGGTTTATGTTTTTGGCAGTATTATTGGTTCATGTTTTTGATACTGTATACAGTTTGTTGTCATAGGATATGTTGTGTCGTATGATATGAGTTATTTTACTATATAGAGGGTATGTGCGTGCCATCATCATCATACCCGGAAGTTATGCGGGAACACCTATTGAGTGGCAAAAAACTACTTTCTAGCCTTGACAGCCCATACATGCATGAACACCTATTGAGTGGCAAAAAACTACTTTCTAGCCTTGACAGCCCATACATCCAAACAGAAAGGTCCTATCTGATTGCATTAAATGATGTTAAACTCACTTTGCCACTCAATTTGCCATTTACTTTATGCATGCGCATAGCCTTTATTAATGTTTGTATTGAAAATGGTAGATTATGACGTGAGATTTTTATGTTGTAACAAAGACATGGAATAGAAGTGGTTGGAATCTATTTTATGTAGGTTTCAAGTCAAACAGGCAGAATGCTGTCTATATCAGTTAAAAAAACAAGATGCTGTCTAAAATATGTTAAAATAACTGAATGCAGTTGATAACTATGTGGCTCAGCTCATAATTGTTCATTAATGTGATATGCTGCATGCCATGACTGATATTTTTTTCAGTTAAACATTTACATTTGGGTGTAGTACGACACTGTCTGAAACCTTATAGCCATTAATTATTTTAATGTAAAGACCAACATGTATGTAAAAACCCAAGAGCTAATCTGTTTGATTAGAAAATGTTTCTATTTTGCATAACTTATCAAATTACTTATATATAAATGGTAAATGGTGCGTTTATATACAGCACCTTTCTCCAATGAGCTTTATGATGGAAAAAACAGAACATCTAATTAAATATGTGAATATTTAAATATTTGCATGTTTTGACCTGCCATCTCTTGCTTCGACTTTAAATATGACCTAAAATATCTTTTAAGTGTGAAAGTCCTGGTGGTGGAAAGGTAAAGCAAAGGACTAGTGAGCAGAAGGTTGGAGGTTTGAATCCAGGCAGTAGCAGTTTGAATCTTTTGTCCATAGGACGAGTTGGATGGATTTAGCCCGCCTCCCTCAGGTGGTGGAGGGGCTTAAAATAAAAAAAAATTAAAAAAAAATGTTTTGTTTGCTTTCCCCTTCTCTGCCTTCTTTCGTGTCGGTGCGCCTTCTTCTCTGCCTTCATTCGTCGCCGCCCTTGAGCCGTTGCTTTCGGAATCTCGTTAGTGTCAGATATCTTCCATTCTGATGTTTACCATCTTTCGGGGGATTGTTAGTTTTTCATTTAGCATTTTTTCGGGTTTGTCCTGTGGATGTTTTCCATCTTGTGGGGTTTCACTTTGGACGATTTTCCTCATCTTTCGGGTTTTTCGCTTGCATTATTGTGTCTTCAACCATCTTTCGGGGTTTTGCCTTGAACCGCCTTTGGACTTTTCCTTCACCATTGGTGAGGTTTGAACTCTCTCTCTCTTTGAACTCTGAGGCGATCATCTTAACCACTGCACTACCACTGTGGTTCTTACTTACTCTGTTCTCTTGCAAGCTTTGAAGTGAAAGATTAGAGGTAAAGGTACAAGAAGCAGGTAAAACTTTGAAAATCCCTATACTGGGTTTGAACCAGGGACCTCCTGCTCATCAGCACTACATCGGTTTCACTACACTACCACGGCACATTTAAAACTTGTTCTCTTGCACAATTTCAAGTGAAGATTAGTTAAAGGTATAGGTTAAAACCAAGCATTACCGTTGCTAGTCTTGAACTAGTAACCTTCTGGCCATAAGGTCTTTGCCTTAACCACTACTCCATGAGGGTTTGCACTGTTTCTTTCCTCTTGCACATCTTTTTATGCTTGTGGTAATGCCGGTTCAAACTTGAAAAATACACCTAGTGGTTTTGAAATGAAAGACCTCTGCAGGGATTGAACCAACAACCTCTTGGTATTAAGGCATATTCCAGAACCACTACCCCATCGAGGTTTACACTTCACAATGCTCTTGTATGTTTTTTACTAAAAGAGCTAGATAAAAGATGAAGACAATTCCTTGCTGGTTTCAAACCCATGACCTTCTACATAGAAGAGCAGCAGCTTAACCACTAGGCTGTTGCATTTTACAGCAATTCTTTCAATTTTGCAGTATGTAATGAAAGATTAAGTTACTAGAGCCAGGCAAAACATGGGAAATGTTCAAATCCAGGTAAAAAGAGGAAATCAATAAACAACAACAAATGGTTATGCTTGTGGTAATGCCGGTTCAAACTTGAAAAATACACCTAGTGGTTTTGAACCCAAAGGAAATACTAAACGAAAGACCCCTGCAGAAATTGAACTATCAACCTCCTGGTAATGTTACCCAACCACTACTCCATCAAGGTTAATTTTTATCAATGCTCTCGAATGTTTTTCACAAAAAGATTAGATAAAGGTGCACAAGTAATGTAAAAGATGGCAGATATCTATGCTGTGTTTGAACCAAGGACTTTAAAGTTTTGCAAATTCTGTCTTTACCACTGCACCAACTGTAGTTTGTACTTATATTGTTCTCTTGTGTGTTCTTCGGTGTAAGATTAGATAAATGTAAAAGAGCCAGGTGATAGTTGGAGAATATTCTTCACTGGACTTGAACTCAGAACCTTCTATTTTGAAGGTCTATATCTGAACCACTATACCACTGAATACAATACTTCACTGGATCTATGTGAATATCTTAATAAAAGATTGTGTTATGAGAGCCAGGTATAACTTGGGAAAATGTATGTTCTTCATTAAAATATTAGTTAAAGGTACGAGAGTCACGTAAAATTATTAGTACTAATCTTGCTAGGCTATAACTGCGGTTACATATATTTTATCTAAATATCGGTCCATGATATGGTTTTATACAGGATTTAGCTTAAGCAGCCACTCAAATATTAAATATCATGTTAAATCTGTTTCTAATTCCAAGCGATTTCAGATGCAACATCAACATGACCTTTATTGGCAACAGGGCACTAACTTTTGTCTAAAATTAGAACAATACAGAAAAGATTAGCATGGTACTATGTTGAGAACCATGTGGAGTCAATCCAAATCAAGACAATTTTAGTACCACTTTAGCTCATGGTTCCAACTCGTATATATATAGTGTCAATAGAATATAGCCTCACGTCGCCATATATATATATGTTACAGTATGTTTGGGTAACTCAGGACGTTCATTGTAAGAGCGCTTGTTTCGTTCACCACACACTAATCACCACCAGATGGCGACGACAGCCCATAGACAGCCATTCACTAGTGCAGGCGCTGACGTCACTCGTTTGCGACTCCCTTTCTTTATTTACTAGCCTAGCTGGGCGGTGTTTAGCCATTAGCTTAGCCATTAGCTTAGCCATTAGCTTACTATGAGCGTTTATCTTGGGCTTGCCCAGGCCTTACGGCCTGGGCATAAATATAACGATTGCATTCACCACGGCTTCGTAACTCGCGCGGCGCTCCGCCGGCCGCGCGGCCCTGGCCCGCTCTTCGCGGCCACTCGCGCCTGCGGCGCTCGGGGGCGAAGAGCAGGACCAAGGTCCGCTGGCCTTCGCGCCGCTTGCAATGTCGTGGACCAGTGCTACTCAACCCGCGGCCCGCGGGCCGCATGCGGCCCTTTCCGCGTGTCTGTGCGGCCCGTCATGATCATGCCAATAAAAATATGATTTTCTAAGCCTGTGAAAGTTAACGCGAAACGCAAAACGCGGTGATGTTTGACCCTCGGTGCACCCCGTAGTTAGGGATAAGAGTCAGGAAGTGAATACAGTCAATATTCACGCGAGCACAGCAGTGCAGACTGCAGAGATGCAGGTGGCTACACTACAACGAGACAGTCAGACAGACACACATATGCGGAGATTTTGCACCAGACAACCACAGTCGGGCTCACTGGAGCGGAGACGCATGACGGTCGTGCGATATGAACGGCCGCGAATCCCGCGATCGTCATGTTTCAGGCTAAAAGACCTAGCCCTTGTCTCCGCTGCTTGTCTCTCCCTCCGCAACTCCGCCAGTCAGCTCCGACTATAACTCTATGGCACCGACAGTGCAAGCATTCCAACAGATCGCGCTGCAGCCAAGGAACTATGCTTATTACCACAAATCTCCTCCGAGCTGTTGTGTTTTACAAAGCTCAAAGCATCAAACTGTTTTACAAGTACAGTGCATCTGAGGCTGAGTTGAACTGTACTTGAGTTATTTTTCCAAACAATAACTCTCTTCACCAAAAATAGCCGATCTACAAGCTCACAATGCATCTTGTGGTGAGCTTGTAGATCGGCTATTTTTGGTGAATGTCCCCCAAGAATAGGGATGCTGGGGTTTGAGTGATTGAATAATAATACCCAGACACAGGGGAGGTTACAAAAAGGTTGAACCAGAACTGTTCATTTTCACTTCCCATTTTGTGAATAAAGCCTAATTTGATAAAAAAAAATCTAATGTCATCAATTTCATCATTCCATCCATGACAATCTTTTGGTTCAATGAGGTTTGGCCTGGCTTACATAGATATGGAAATGTGGCTGTTTTCTGTGCGTTTCCTTAATTATTAGACTGTATACTGTACAAAATCGATGTAAACGTCCAAAATAGGACTGTCATTTTAAGCTTGCGGCCCTTTGGACTTTTGGTATTTTGCTAAGTGGCCCCTGAGCCATCTCAAGTTGAGTAGCCCTGTCGTGGACAATCGATGGGCTCCGCCTGGAGGACGTTGTTGTGGGCGACCGCTTGTTCCGCCCCGTGCGGCACCGCGAGTGCTCCGTTTCTCGGCCGTCCTGTTTCTCTAACATCCGGTGACATATATATATATATGAGTTGGAACCATGAGCTGAAGTGGTACTAAAATTGTCTTGATTTGGATTGACTCCACATGGTTCTCATCATAGTACCATGCTAATCTTTTCTGCATTGTTCCAATCTTAGACCGAGGTCAGTGCCCTGTTGCCAACAAAGGTCATGTTGATGATGCATCTGAGAATGTTTGGAATTAGAAATAGATAGAACATGATATTTAATATCTGAGTGTCTGCTTAAGCTAGAAACTGTAAAAAAACATATTATGGACCAATAATTATATAAAATATATGTATCCGCAGTTAAAGCCTAGCAAGAATAGTACTAATAATTGTACGTGACTCTCGTACCTTTAACTAATATTTTAGTGAAGAACATACATTTTCCCAAGTTATACCTGGCTCTCATAACACAATCTTTTATTAAGATATTCACATAGATCCAGTGAAGTATTGTCTTCAGTGGTATAGTGGTTCAGATGCTGAACCTTGGTTCAAACACAGCATAGATATCTGCCATCTTTTACATTACTTGTGCACCTTTATCTAATCTTTGAGTAAAAAACATGCGAGAGCATTTAAAAGAGTTAACCTTGATGGAGTAGTGGTTATGAAATTGGCCTTGATACCAGGAGGTTGTCTGTGCGATTCATGCAGGGGTCTTTCATTTAGTTTTACAGTTGGGTTCAAAACCACTAGGTGTATTTTTCAAGTTTGAACCGGCATTACCACAAGCATAACCATTTGTTGTTTCTTGAGTTCCTCTTTTTACCTGGATTTGAACATTTCCCATGTTTTGCCTGGCTCTGGTAACTTAATCTTTCATTAAATACTGCAAAATGGAAAGGGCTAGTGATAAATGCAGTAGCCTAGTGGTTAAGCTGCTGCCCTTCTATGTAGAAGATTATGGGTTTGAAACCAGCATGGAATTTTCTCCATCTTTTATATAGTTCCTTTAGTGAAAAACATGTCAGAATATTGTGGAGGGTAAATCAGATGGGGTAGAGGTTATGACATAGGCCTTGATACCAGGAAGTTGTAGGTTCAATTCCCGCAGGGGTCTTTAATTTAGTTTTACCTTTGGGTTCAAAACCACTAGGTGTATTTCTCCATCTTTCATCTGGTTCTTTTAGTGAAAAACATGTAAGAGCATTGTGGAAGGGAAACCTTGATGGGGTAGAGGTTAGGACATTGGCCTAGATACCACGAGGTTGTTGGTTCAATCCCTGCAAGGGTCTTTGATTTAGTTTTACCATTGGGTTCAAGACCCCTAGGTGTATTTCTCCATCTTTTATCTGGTTCTTTTAGTGAAAAACATGTAAGAGCATTGAGGAGGGTAAACCTTGATGGGGTAGAGGTTATGACATAGGCCTTGATACCAGGAGGTTGTTGGTTCAATCCCTGCAAGGGTCTTTCATTTAGTTTTACCGTTGGATTTAAAACCACTAGGTGTATTTTTCAAGTTTGTGCAAGAGGACAGAGCCAGTGCAAACCCTCATGGAGTAGTGGTTAAGGTCAAGACATTATGGCCGGAAGGTTGCTAGATCAAGCCTGGCAAGGGTGAAGCTCAAAGTTTTAACCTATACCTTTAACTAATCTTCACTTGAAATTGTGCAAGAGAACAAGTTTTAAACAAGCCATGGTAGTGCAGTGGATATGATGTAGTGCTAATGAGCAGGAGGTCCCTGGTTCAAACCCAGAATAGGGATTTCAAAGTTTTACCTGGCTCTTGTACCTTTACCTCTAATCTTTCACTTAAAAGCTTGCAAGAGAACAGATTAAGTAAGAACCACAGTGGCACAGTGGTTAAGAAGACCGTCTCAGAGTTCAAAGTGAGAGAGTTCAAACCTCACCAATGGTGAGGGAAAAGTCCAAAGGTGGTTCAAGGCAAAACCCCAAAAGATGGTGGAAGGCACAATCGTGCAAGTGGAAAACCCGAAAGATGACAAAAAGGGAAAATCATCCAAAGTGAAACCCCGAGAGATGGTAAACGTCCAAAGTACAAACCTGAAAAAATGCTAAATGAAAAACTAACAATCCCCCGAAAGATGATAAACATCAGAACGGAAGATATACGACACTAACGAGATTCCGAAAGCAACGGCTCAAGATGGGCGGAGACAAAAGAAGGCAGAGAAGCAGGCGAGCGGTGACGAAAGAAGGCAGAGAAGAAGTTGAAACTAAACATTTTTTTTTTTTTTTAATTTTAAGCCCCTCCCCTCTACCACCTGAGGGAGGCGGGCTAAATCCATCCAACTCATCTTATGGACAAAAAATTCAAACTGCTATAGCCTGGATTCAAACCCCCAACCTTCTGCTCACGAGTCCTGTGCTTTACCTTCCCACCACCAGGTCTTTCATACTAAAACAATATTTTAGGTCATATTTAAAGTCATTTAAAGTCAAAGCAAGAGACATACACAAAACATACATCATTCCATCATAAAGCTCATTGGAGAAAGGTGCTGTATATAAACGCACCATTTACCATTTATATATAAGTAATTTGATAAGTTACACACAATAGAAACATTTTCTACTCAAACAGATTAGGTCTTGGGTTTTTACATACATGTTGGTCTTTACATTAAAATAATTAATGGCTATAAGGTTTCAGACGGTGTCGTAATACACCCAAACGTAAACGTTTAACTGAAAAAAATATCAGTCATGGCATGCAGCATATCACATTAATGAACAATTATGAGCTGAGCCCCATAGTTATCAACTGCATTCAATTTTAACATTTTAGACAGCATCTTGTTTTTTCAACTGACTCTAGACAGAATTCTGCCTGTTTGACTTGAAACCTACATAAAATAGATTCCAACCACTTCTATTCCATGCCTTTGTTACAACATAAAAATCTCACATTACCATTTTCAATACAAACATTAATAAAGGCTATACGCATGCATAAAGTAAATGGCAAATTGAGTGGCAAAGTGAGTTTAACACGCATGCATAAAGTAAATTGCAAATTGAGTGGCAAAGTGAGTTTAACATCATTTAATGCAATCAGATAGGACCTTTCTGTTTGGATGTATGGGCTGTCAAGGCTAGAAAGTAGTTTTTTGCCACTCAATAGGTGTTCATGCATGTATGGGCTGTCAAGGCTAGAAAGTAGTTTTTTGCCACTCAATAGGTGTTCATGCATGTATGGGCTGTCAAGGCTAGAAAGTAGTTTTTTGCCACTCAATAGGTGTTCATGCATAACTTCCGGGTATGATGATGATGTCACACACATACTATATAGTAAAATAACTCATATCATACGACACAACATATCCTATGACAACAAACTGTAATAATACTATCAAAAACATGAACCAATAATATTGTCAAAAACATGAACCTAACTAACCCCATGTCGTCAAAAAACACGACACGGTGGGTTTTGATTTAATTTCTTTATTGACATAAATGTATATTAATAAACGCCTGTCAAAAGGATTTCCATTGAGTAGTGTGTGTGTGTGTGTGTGTGTGTGTGTGTGTGTGTGCGTGTGTGTGTGTGTGTGTGTGTGTGTGTGTGTGTGTGTGTGTGTGTGTGTGTGTGTGTGTGTGTGTGTGTGTGTGTGTGTATCTGTTGGGAGGAGAGCAGATATAATTATTACAGCAAAACGAAATCAATAATACATTAATTACTAACATTTCCAATTAACCATTGAATTAAAATAACCTTAACAATATGGGCTTTCCAACATCCCATCGTGCATTGCGCAGAAGTTGCACGGAGCTTCCGGCACCGCACTCAAGTGTGATCTACAAGCTCACAACGGTTGCATCTGCGACGCGATGTGAGCTTGTATGTCTGCTGTTAACCGGAAGTGTTGCAAAGAATTCTCCAGTAAATTCCCGCGGAAAGAGGTGGTTAGAACCTGTTTTTAATGTCCCAAATAGTGTTTTTTGTGGTGTTAAGGGCAGTTCACACTGAGCACTATAAAATACAGTGGTGAACCATACTGCCCTACAAAGGCAGAGTGCAGTAACTACGTTTTCAGACACACCAAAGGTCAAATTAGCCTTCATGATATTGGGGGATGAACAATTAGCTCAAGAACAGATATACAATCAGTGTAATATCACTTATATGCCTTTATCTCATTTGGCTGATCAGCCAAATGAGTGCTCAACACTTTTAAACCCATTTTTTAGTGAAATTCTTGTACGTAGTTACTGCATAGTTATAGTGTGAATGGTCCTTTGATTTTGGTGATGTTAGGGTATATTTGTATGTTGTGTGGGTTAAATTCATACCCTCTAACATGGTGTGGTCTCGTAGAGAAGGTGGAGTTCTCAGCATAAGATCCACTCCCTCAACAGTGGATCCACCCTGATGGTCAAACACAAAGGCCATAGGTCACAAACTGGTGCACAGTTATATTTATAATCTATTAATTTCAACAGTAGAATAATGATCAGATACTATAGACAGTTATATTTATAATCTATTCATTTCGACAGTAGAATAATGATCTATTCATTTCAACAGTAGAATAATGATCAGATACTATAGCTATAGACAGTTATATTTATAATCTATTCATTTCAACAGTAGAATAATGATCAGATCTTATAGCTATAGACAGTCATATCTATAATCCTTCCGAGGACACATTTTATACAGCCCCACATACAGCCCTTTGTGAGTGATTCAGATTGTAACTAACGCCTGTGTTGAAAGAGGTTAACAACTCACATTCAATTATAATCAGTGACCTGCTGCTATTTGCTATACAGCATACCCTAGAACACTCAGAGCCAGGCCTGGAATTTCACCATTTTAGGGGAAAGGCCACTTGGCCTTTGGTGTTGTCCATTTTTTGAGGGCACAAAGGCCAAATGCCAGGCCGGGAAGGCCATCAAATTTTAGTCCTAACCTAATCTGCAATGAAATAGATAAATGATATTTACAAAAGGGTTAGGATGATAACCTAATCTGCAATGAAATAGATAAATGATATTTACAATCTGATCCATGCTCAGCCCTGCACCAATCGAAGTCACTGGATTGGTTTAAAGATGGGGACTCAGGGGAGTTAAGATTTCAGAATCTCAACAAAAGACGCTGGTGTCTACATGACAAAAAAGAGACACCGGTGTCTACTGTCTACACGCTCCCATTGGTTTGAGGAGCAAAAGGCCTTCATGGCCTCCATGAAATTCCTGGCCTGCTCACAGCCATGGTTTTACTTTGTGTTAGTAAAATAGTCTCATAACAACAAAAGTATGCTCAATTTGGGGCAGAGGTTCTTCCTTGACCTACTGGTAGTGTGCGTGCAAAGTTTGAGCTGCACGCGCACAGTGTGAAATGAGCGGTGCCATTCAGGAGTTAATTTCATCAAGCGTCCCTCAAAGCTGGGCCAATGTGACCCTGGGTGTACAACAAACTTTGAGCGCTTTGTGTCAAGATGTAGGCCAGATGTAGGCCACGCTTCAGAGCCTAACCCAGGAGCACCGCTCAAGAGCTACATCTGTCCGACATAGCCTGCACTGGGGCCGTAACGCTACGCCACTGATAAATAACAACACAATCAAACAATAGATGAAAACCTGGACAAGCATTTAGCAGATACTCTTATCCAGAGCGACTTACATTAAGCAAAGTAAGCACATACATACACACATAGAAATGTAGTGTCTCTGTAAACTTGGATCACATAGAGACAGCGTAGTCATGTGTCAGTAAACTAGGATCACATACAGTAGAGACGGTGTAGTGCTAAACCATGGGTCTTCAACAGGGGGTCTGGGACCATAAGGGGGCCACAATATCTTTGTGTGATAGGAATTCTTTTCCTTTTCTTTTTAGTTTTTACATTAACCACCTGAACCCAATAGCATCCCTATTCTGGTGGGAACATTCGCCAAAAATAGCCGATTTACAAGCTCACAACATTTTGGTGAAGAGGGGAAAACCAATGTCAGAACCAATACAAGTAGCCAAAGGTCATGTTAAATGTCTGAAAATCCACATGAACATGAATCCTACACAAACAACAATGACAGTGCTGTCAAACAAGTCTATGAAAACCATCATAAGGTTTGATCTGTACACTGAAACTATGGGATAGCAGGTAATCAATGAACCTCGCATCAGTCTAAATAACATGCCATCTCAATTACAATTTTAACATTGTGGTCAAGAAAAACAAGCCTAAATAACAAAAACACAAGAATGACCAGCATACATGTACATCTGCATGGTCGTCATATCTAGGTCAGTCACTAACATCAATCGAGCACAATGTGGAAGGGACACACTCTCTTCTCCTCCAGGCTACTTTAGTCCAGTGGTTCTCAACCGCGACCCCCAAAATAATCATATTTGAACTTGGGATCCCTCACCCTGACAAGCACTTTGAATTGTAGGTGTTGAGGAATTACATTTAGTTTCACTCGGTTCCACAGATATTAAATATTGTGAAAATAGCAGATCGACAAGCTTATAAAGCTGCAAGGGGTTGTGAGCTTGTAGATCGTCTATTTTCAAAATGTTTGCCTCTTTCTTATATTATTTGACAATTTGGCCAATGTTTGAACAGTTTTCATGCTATAGTTAATTAGGCGGGAGGAGCAGGACAAAGGCTCTCTATTTATAAACTGGCATAATACAACTGAGCTTGTAGATCGGCTATTTTCACAATATTTATCTGTGGAACTGAGGCAAACTAAATGTAATGCTTCCAAGTGCTTGTCTGGGTGGTGGGGGCCCCAGTTCAAATGTGATTATTTGAGGGTCACAGCTGAAAAGTTAGGGGACCCTTGATATAGAGTGTAAACCTACAGGACCGAGTAGCTTCTGCGATGTGTGCCTTGAGTGAGAGCTGACTGTCCAGGACAACATCAAGGCTCTTGGCTGTTGGAACCGAAGTCACCAGTGAGATCCTGCATGGGGCAGGACTTACCTGGTAGAAGAGAAGCTCAGTCTTGTCTGGGTTCAGCTTGAGGTGGCGAGAAGAAAACATCCTCTGTGAGATGTCAGCCAGACATGCAGCGATGCACTCTTCGACCTGAGTGGCAGAGGAGTGGAGAGAGAAAAACTGTTGAGTAACAATTAACTAATTGCGACCGTAGGTCACATTTAATTTGCGACCGAAGGTTTACCATTTACCATTTATATATAAGTAATTTGCAAAATAGAAACATTTTCTAATCAAACAGATTAGCTCTTGGGTTTTTACATACATGTTGGTCTTTACATTAAAATAATTAATGGCTATAAGGTTTCAGACGGTGTCGTACTACACCCAAACGTAAATGTTTAACTGAAAAGAATATCAGTCATGGCATGCAGCATATCACATTAATGAACAATTATGAGCTGAGCCACATAGTTATCAACTGCATTCAGTTTTTTAACATATTTTAGACAGCATCTTGTTTTTTTTAACTGATTCTAGACAGCATTCTGCCTGTTTGACTTGAAACTACATAAAATAGATTCCAACCACTTCTATTCCATGTCTTTGTTACAACATAAAAATCTCACGTCATAATTTACCATTTTCAATACAAACATTAATAAAGGCTATGCGCATGCTAACCTCGCCTACCAGGCTTTCAGAGCGAAAGCCTGGTGTTCGTTCACAACATGCCGTTTGGTTTCCGCCTAAAGCGCGGAAACCACTAGAAGAAGCGGCGTCGCTTTGATTTGGTTCCCTCCGTTTGTTTCCCCAATCCCTTTTAAAATGCTGGAGTAGCCTTGTGTAGTCTTGCCAGTCGCTAAACAGTTGGACTAAAAGATGCATATACCAAACAAATTTTTCAAAAGCAAAACTACTCCGCATCAAGAAGTTTATTAGGTAGGCCCTAAAAGTATGTCCTTGAGCGCAGGGGAATATTTTGGGTTAAAACTGTTTCCGGTGGATAGTTCCGGCCAAATTGTAGTCCTTTGAGTTCTACAACATGACGTTTTGTGGTTTCCGCTCCAGACCGGTTACAAGCCCGAAAAGTGAAGTGATCCCAGACTATGCGCATGCATAAAGTAAATGGCAAATTGAGTGGCAAAGTGAGTTTAACAATTAATGCAATCAGATAGGACCTTTCTGTTTGGATGTATGGGCTGTCAAGGCTAGAAAGTAGTTTTTTGCCACTCAATAGGTGTTCCCGCATAACTTCCGGGTATGAGGATAATGTCACATATACTATAGTAAAATAACTCATATCATACGACACAACATATCCTATGACAACAAATTGTAATAATACTATCAAAAACATGAACCAATAATACTGTCAAAAACATGAACCTAAACCCTATGTCGTCAAAAAAACACGACGCGGTGGGTTTTGATTTAATTTCTTTATTGACACAAATGTATATTAACAAACGCCTGTCAAAAGGATTTCCATTTAGTAGTGTGTGTGTGTGTGTGTGTGTGTGTGTGTGTGTGTGTGTGTGTGTGTGTGTGTGTGTGTGTGTGTGTGTGCACGACGCGGTGGGTTTTGATTTAATTTCTTTATTGACACAAATGTATATTAACAAACGCCTGTCAAAAGGATTTCCATTTAGTAGTGTGTGTGTGTGTGTGTGTGTGTGTGTGTGTGTGTGTGTGTGTGTGTGTGTGTGTGTGTGTGTGCGTGTGCGTGCGTGCGTGTGTGTGTGTGTATCTGTTGGGAGGAGAGCAGACATAATTATTACAGGAAAACGAAATCAATAATACATTAATTAATAACATTTCCAATTAACCATTGAATTAAAATAACCTTAACAATATGGGCGTATAGAACCTGTTTTTAATGTCCCAAATAGTGTTGTTTTGTGGTGTTAAGGGCAGTTCACACTGAGCACTATAAAATACAGTGGTGAACCATAGTTATAGTGTGAATGGTCCTTTGATTCTTGTGATGTTAGGGTATATTTGTATGGTGTGTGGGTTAAATTCATACCCTCTGGTAACACTAACATGGTGTGGTCTCGTAGAGAAGGTAGACTTCTCAGCATCAGATCCACTCCCTCAACAGTGGATCCACCCTGATGATCAAACACAAAGGCCATAGGTCACAAACTCTACACAAATCTATTCATTTCAACAGTAGATTAATGATCAGATACTATAGCTATAGACAGTTATATTTATAATCTATTCATTTCAACAGTAGAATAATGATCAGACACTATAGCTATAGACAGTTATATTTATAATCTATTCATTTCAACAGTAGAGTAATGATTTATTCATTTCAACAGTAGAATAATGATCAGATACTATAGCTATAGACAGTTATATTTATAATCTATTCATTTCAACAGTAGAATAATGATTTATTCATTTCAACAGTAGAATAATGATCAGATACTATAGCTATAGACAGTTATATTTATAATCTATTCATTTCAACAGTAGAATAATGATCAGATCTTATAGCTATAGACAGTTATATCTATAATCCATCCGAGGACACATTTTATACCGCCCCACGGCTTCATTCCTATCGAATTAAGAAACTGACTTTGTTATGGTCCGACCAAAAGTACATTTTGTCAGGAGATATAGTCGGCTCTTGGGTGTTTTAATATTTTCTAATGTGAAGAAAAACTGTTCAAGCAACACCAAAAACATAAAATCATGCTATATTAAAAGCAAGGGTAAAAAGGTGGGTCTTCAGATTGTATTTAACATTTTCAATGGAGGGGCTAACTTTTATATGTAGTGGGAGATTGTTCCAAAGTATTGGAACAATTTACGGAGAAAGCCTTTCGTTACCAGATTTGACGAGGGGACTTGGAGGAGTTTCTGGGTGGATGACCTGAGTAACCTAGAAGCGGGGGGATAGTTTATTATGTCAGAGAGGTAGGAGGGGGCCAGTCCGTTAAGAGCTTTAAAATCTATTCTAAACTTTACAGGTAACCAGTGGAGTTGAATCAGTGCAGGGGTGATGTGTTCCTGTTTCTTAGTTCCGGTGATCAGTCTGGCAGCAGCATTTTGGACCATTTGTAAGTGATGGATGGTGGACTGGGGCAGTCCCATTACAATAATCTAAACGAGAGGTGATAAAAGTGACAAGATCTGTGTGCGTTAAAATGGGTTCTAGTTTGGCAATGGTTCTGAGCTGATAAAAACTACCCTTTACAACAGAACTTACTTGTTTATTAAAATTAAGGTTTGTGTCAAAAAAGACGCCTAGATTTTTTATTGAACTGTTAAAATTTGGTTGGAGAGGGCCAAGTGCTTGGGTGAGACGGGTGGTTGAGGTTTGAGGGCCAAATATAATTACTTCGGTTTTATTTTCGTTTAACTTGTGAGTGATTCAGATTGTAATTTACGCCTGTGTTGAAACAACTCACATTCAATTATAATCGGTGACCTGCTTTCATTTGCTATACAGCATACCCTAGAACACCCAGAGACAGGCCTGGAATTTCATCATTTTAGGGGCAAGGCCACTTGGCCTTTGGTATTTTCCATTTTTTTTAGGGCACAAAGGCCAAATGCCAGGGAAGGAAGGCAATTTAAGGGTTAGGGATGATAACCTAATCTGCAGTGGAATAGATAAATGATATTTAAAATCTGATCCATGCTCAGCCCTGCACCAATCAAAGTCACTGGATTGGTTTAAAGATGGGGACTCGGGGGAGTTAAGATTTCAGAATCTCAACAAAAGACGCTGGTGTCTACATGACAAAAAAAAGAGACACCGGTGTCTACTGTCTACTCTACACTCCCATTGGTTTGAGGGACAAAAGGCCAAGCTGAGGGGCAATGGCGGCCAGATAAAGAGCCAATACACTTTCCGGCTCCGGCACCTGCCACGGCCATGGTTTTACTTTGTGTTAGTAAAATAGTCTGATAACAACAAAATGATGCTCAATTTGGGGCAGAGGTTCTTCCTTGACCTACTGGGAATGTGAGTGCAAAGTTTGAGCTGCACACACGCACAGTGTGAAGGGTGCGGTGCCATTCAGTAGTTAAGTTCATCAAGCGTCCCGCAAAGCTGGGCCAATGTGACCCTGGGCGTACAACAAACTTTGAGCGATTTGTGCCAAGATGTAGCCAAATGTTGGAGCTTAGCTCCTTCCAGGATACTGTTATCCAGAGCGACTTACATTAAGCAAAGTAAACACATACATACACACATAGAAGTGTAGTGTCTCAGTAAACTCGGATCACATAGAGACAGCGTAGTCATGTGTCAGTAAACTAGGATCACATACAGTAGAGACAGTGTAGTGCTAAACTATTTGTCTTCAACAGGGGGTCCGGGACCTTAAGGGGGCCACAATATCTTTGTGTGATAGGAACTTCTTTTTGTTTTTGTTTTTATATTAACCACCTGAACCCAATAGCATCCCTATTCTGGTGGAAACATTCGCCAAAAATAGACGATTTACAAGCTCACACCATTTTGGGGAAAACCAATGTCAGAACCAATACAAGTAGCCAAAGGTCATGTTAAATGTCTGAAAATCCACATGAAGATGAATCCTACACAAACAACGATGACAGCGCTGTCAAACAAGTCTATGAAATCCATCAGAAGGTTTGGTCTGTACACTGAAACTATGGGATAGCAGGTAAACAATGAACCTAGCATCAGTCTAAATAACATGCCATCTCAATTACAATTTTAACATTGTTGTCACGAAAAACAAGCCTAAGTAACAAAAACACAAGAATGACCAGCATACATGTACATCTGCATGTTCGTCATATCTAGGTCAGTCACTAACATCAATCGAGCACAATGTGGAAGGGACACACTCTCTTCTCCTCCAGGCTACTTTAGTCCAGTGGTTCTCAACCGCAACCCCCAAAATAATCATATTTGAACTGGGGATCCCCCACCCTGACAAGCACTTTGAGGAATTACATTTAGTTTCACTCGGTTCCACAGATATTAAATATTGTGAAAATAGCTTATAAAGCTGCAAGGGGTTGTGAGCTTGTAGATCATCTATTTTCAAAATGTTTGCCTCTTTCTTACATTATTTTACAATACATTATTTACAATTTTACAATTTGGCCAATGTTTGACCAGTTTTTATAGTATAGTTAATTAGGTGGGAGGAGCAGGACAAAGGCTCTCTAGTTATCAACTGGCATATGGGAGGAGCAGGACAAAGGCTCTCTAGTTATCAACTGGCATAATACAAGTGAGCTTGTAGATCGGCTATTTTCACAATATTTATCTGTGGAACTGAGGCAAACTAAATGTAATGCCTACAATTCCAAGTGCTTGTCTGGGTGGTGGGGGCCCCAGTTCAAATGTGATTATTTGAGGGTCACAGCTGAAAAGTTAGGGGACTCTTGATATAGAGTGTAAACCTACAGGACCGAGTGGCCTCTGCGATGTGTGCCTTGAGTGAGAGCTGACTCAAGGAATGAATGACTGTCCAGGACAACATCAAGGCTCTTGGCTGTTGGAACCGAAGTCACCAGTGAGATCCCGCATGGGGCAGGACTTACCTGGGAAGAAGAGAAGCTCAGTCTTGAGGTGGAGGGTTCAGCTTGAGGTGGCGAGAAGAAAACAACCTCTGTGAGATGTCAGCCAGACATTCAGCGATGGACTCTTCAACCTGAGTGGCAGAGGAGTGGAGAGAGAAAACACTTTTGAGTTACAATTAACTAATTAGACAGAAGGTTGCAGAAGGTTGCAGTTTACCATGAGAAATGTCACAGCTTGTCTCTGTGTGTACACATTTTTACAGTCTATGGGTTGGTTCCCTTGACACATCACTGTGACATCACCAGCTATGTAAAAGTCCATATATGAGTATTCCCCAGAATCCCATGTATGCCCATATATGAAGATCTCTGATCTCTGTCATCGATATGATGGCCAAGAAATCAAACCGCCGAACTATCTCAAATTGTGATGTAGTATCTGACCCGAGGCCCCTTACTACTAAAACATTAATTAACATTAATTTATTGGAAACATATGGACTAACACATGCCGACGAGTGGGCTCATCAGTAGATAGAAAGCTGTTTCGACGATGCGCACCTTATTGATTTGTACGTTTTGAGCCGAATATGGACGTTGGAGCACAACCATCAAGAGCCCTGTGACTCCCCTTTATAACTCCTGTCCTGTAGAGGCGTAATGTCCGAATATTAGCGACCTCTACAGGCCAATTGGACAAGAATTGGCGCGACCTCGCCCTTTGGGGCGAGGTCGCATGTCGCCCTGAGGCGTCTTACTAGTTACTACTTACTAACTTGCAGATCATGTGAGTGCGTGCGTGTGTCAGTCAGTCCGTCACGCTCCATATGTGGCCAAGACAGTCCCTTATATGGAGGTCCCTGATGTCATCAATATTAAGCCCATATTTGGGAATGCCCATATAAGGACATATTGTGTCAGACTATTGTGACAGCACAACCCTTAGGGCGTCTTACTGGTAGTAAGGAGTAGCCTATAAGGATCAGATGGTAGATCCGTGTCACCATCATCACATTTCACTTGATGGTTGTCATACAAATAATTGCAAAACAATTTAATTGAATTTGTCCTTTGAACATTGGAAGGAATATATAAATTATGTTTCTGTTTATCTTTTCAAAATGAAATAATATGCTACGGCCAAAATAGGTCATATTTAATCATTTTATAGTCAAAATTAAAAGTAGCTCCTATGTCCCGCTTTTTTACAAAAATGATGACGTCACTAATGATGATGACATGAGTTAGCCAAACCAATGAAACACTTCGATTCTGTTGATTTGTCCATGATGTCATAGGCACAGATAAAAAATTATGTCATAGGCACAGAGGCACCCGATTGGTTCACACTTTAGGCTGGAGAAAATAGTATGGTGTCATAAACATGGTGTCCAATCAAATGCTTACTTGATCATAATGTCTTGGATACATGCAAAGACCAATCAAAGAATGCGTTTAGTCAAAAGAATAGTACGTCATAGACACAGAGTCTACCGTTCATGTTATGAATTGACCAAACTGAACAGACTATTGAATTTGAATTTCAAAATTGTAAGCAGAGAAAATAACCACACTTTTAGACAGACTAATTTCACAGGTTATAAATGACAGGCAGCTAATACAAGTTTAAAATACAAATAAACAGCCTTTGAAAAACCTATTATATCATTTAATATCTTCAATTTAAAAGGGAAAAGCATATATGATTATTTAAAGAAAAAAAACAAGGCTTGAAAATCGAAGTCCACAGTAGCCTATATCATACTCCCTAAATATGTTTGCACCGCTCACTTCGCACGGGTGCGATTTTTTGCAACATGGAAAGGATTGACAGACCTATCAGTGACATTTCAAACAACCAATAGTAACAATAACATCTAATGTAACTGACTGATTTACATATCATTAAGGCAGTATCATGCAAGAGAGAAAGAAGTCCAGTCCAAAAGAACATTTAAACAGTTAGCTTCACAATTTGTTTTTGTCCTGAAACACACTATCCAAAACACCACAACACAGTTAAAGGTCCTAGGCCTACTGTAATCCTAGAGTGGCTGTGATATTACATTCATTTAATGTATTCCATATACAGTATAAAGCCATAGATCACTCCTATGCCCTCCTGTGTCGGTGACATTGTGAAATGTAAGTGATATCATCACAGCCATTCTAGGGCTGAATTACCAGATAGCGTCCATACTCACAGAAACCTGTTGAAATGTCTCCCACACTCTCTCCTCCTCCAGGCTAGTGTGACCAGCCACAGTCCATCTTGTAGTTATTAATGTCAGCTGGTTGGAAGGAATACTGAGTGAAACCCAGCTCCAAACACACAGACATGCTGATACATCCACACTGGTTTATTATCCCTGGCTCGCTTCATTTACCAGAGTATTTAATTCATAAACATCTCTGTTTTCAACATTGGTTGCACTGTCAGATTGTTTATCTTCCTGCTTCTTTTAGCCCCACCCTTTATAACTCTATGAGCCCCACCCCCTCTTGTAACTGAACACTGAACTAAATATTGGACCCGATCATCACAAGCCACATAATATTAATAAAATTGTCATACTAAAGTGGCTTTTTTTCAGCAAACAACAAAGGAAAAAATCAACTTTATTTATTGCTCTTTATCTGTCCCAGCAACACACTCTCGCGGGATCTATAGCACCAATAAACAGGACGTGCGTGAGATTTGCTGTCAGAGCCAGCGCCCACTTATAGGAGGCTATTTGTAGGCTTTGTGTACAATGTCGCACTCTAGTGGATCGAATGAGGTTGCACTATCTTCATAAATTAAATATCTTTGCTGCTAGGTTGTCTTGTCTAGAGTTGATTGACACCTGAATACCCAATGACATTGCTTCCATGATCTTGGTATATATCTAACACATATCTGTTCTGGCAAGAATTTCAAAACACTTTCACCCCTGAGTATCTCTCTCCCCGTTTCTTGTCAGCCTACTGTATATTATATATCAATATAAAGACCGAAAAAGTCCCCAAAAATATGAAGAGGCTTATTATATGTCATAATTATTTCCTTAGGATTGCAATCATGTTTAATGTTACAGTAGGTGTAATTTGGGGGGGGGGGGGGGTCTAGATGTTTGAATGTTTTGGTACCACAATAGAAACATGACTCTACCTTTTGTCTTAATATCCAGCTAACATTTTGCAAACCTCTGTGCCTCACTGGTCTAAAAATCTTCCTGAGGGACAGAAGGTTATAAATTCAATTCCTGGCTTACTTTTTGACAGGAATGCAATCATGGTTGCTGTTTTAAATAACAATCTGTATACATCTACATCTCTTCCCATGGGGTTCTGTGGCCAAATACAATACAAATTGTGAGCCCTTGAAATGAAAGCGTTAGAACACTTAGTTTTAGAGAGGCAGAGATAGGTGAATGGTGCATTTATATCGCGCTTTTATCCAAGGCGCTTTACATACAGTGCATTACATTCACCCATTACATTCACACACACATTCATACACCGGTGGCGGAGGAAACCATGCAAGGTACCAACCTATACTGTTGGCCAAGAAAGCACCTGTAGACAACAGAGGAGGGGCCCACACATTTGATTTTTAATTAATGTATACATTTAATAGTGAATTGCCAATGACCACGCAGCCCAGTTCCCCCAAGGGCCTCTGAGAGCCAAGGGCCCCTGGCAACGGCCCCACCAGCCCAATGGTTAATCCAGCCCTGCAGCGTTAGTGTTGGACCTGCGTTTACCAAATAGCTATGTATTACCAATAAAATTGCTTTGATGAAAAGCAATTTATTAGGGCCCAGGTTGAAATGCATACACATGTAAAGGGTACAGAGTCGCTGGTGTATAGCAGTACACCTGATAAACCAGGGGTTCCCAAACACTGGGTCGAGACCCATTTGTGTGTTGCGGGCACATTTTCATGGGTCCCTTAATTTTTTGTTTCCTACATAAAAGATTTATCAAGATTTTCATGGAAAAAAAATGATATTCACATTATTATTATTGGTTACAGATGGACTGCTTTTTTGCATTATGCAACGTGCATGCATAGTGTGTCTGTTAATTAATTTGACACATACACCAATGCCTAATTTCCAGCCTTCTTCGTCGGTATGTATACCTCAAATGTTGATACCTCGATGAAGGTACATTTTCTATATTGCCCAGCCTTAGTCCCGGGCGAACATCTCATTTCTCGTTTGGGTGAATTGGGTCTTGAGCTAAAAGGTTTGGGAACCACTGTGCTACACCATCAGTGGGAACCAAAGGCAATCCATGTTATCTTCTTTGGTCGAATTGATTTAAAATGAACCACAGCAGCTTTCAAATTAGGGGCATGCAGCAGCAGCAGCATCCTAGTGGTATAAGGGAAGCAGGCTGTTGACTGGCTACATGAGAAAACACTCTCCTCTCTCTTCAGTAACAAACAGCGGTAGCCTTGAGCATGAAGCACTTAATCCCCTGTTGCTCCAGTGGAGATGAAAGTGTTGTAGTGTAACTCAATGGACAACGGTGGGAGGCTGTGTCTCATATGGGAGAATGTTTGTAATTACAATAAAGAGTGAAAAGCAGGGGTGTCATTGATGCTGCGAAAGATCTGCATGCATGTGCTTAGTCAACTTTCAGTGTTTTTTAAGTTTTTGTTTGTACGATTGTTTTTTTATGTGTAGGTTGTCTCCCTAAAGGCATCTAAAGGAGTAAAAATCTTACAACTAAGCTTGTGCGCGCGCACACACACACACACACACACACACACACACACACACACACACACACACACACACACACACACACACACACACACACACACACACACACACACACACACACACACACACACACACACACACACACACGCGTATACATCACAAATCATCCTTAAATCTGTAGTGATGTTCAATTAATAATCAACCAATAAACAAACCACAGGCAACTATATATTTTATGCAAAGTTATTAATTCTAGCTCAACAATAACCTAAGAATTGTTGACATAATTTCAATTGGTTCCAAGAAAGAAAGAAAAAAAAAGAAAACGTCTACTGTAACATGATCTAGTGGAGATTTTAGAGAGGTGGAAAGCTACCTCAAAGCTGCTATTAATAATCCATGAACTTGAGGTAGAATAGCCTGTGATGTCTAATTTCATGCTACGCTGTTTCAGCTGCCTGGATGTGGTTGACAAAAATAACTACTGAATATAGCAGTGCACACAATTTCCAATATCTAAATTACAGACACATAATAACCTCAGCACTCTAATGATCTGCCATTAAGGTCTAAACTTGTTTTGCCATAACTGTGATCAAAATGTAGGCAACACTGCAGATACTGTATAGGCCTACCCCAAAATTACAAACCAAGGGCTTTGTAATATCGACACAGCTAGAGGAAAAAGCAAAGTATGTGCATAATAAAAAGAGGGTTTAATCAGGGTTAGATTTTCTGGGGGGGTGGGGATCTATGCTTCTACTTTTGATATCCCCACCGGTGGGGATTGTTTCATCCCTGCTCCTGGTCATTCGTAATCTTCACCTGTGTCCTGTTAGTCCCCTAGCCTATCCATGCTTGATTGCAGATATGTTCACCTGTGTCTTGCTACCATGTGTGTATTTATAGTTCGAACCAAGGACATGTTACCATTTATACCCCCTGTTCCCATTTTACCCAGTTTGTTATGAAAAGTTCCTTCAGGAGGCAAGATGTACTTGTCTTGTTCCTTGTTTTTGTCATAGATGCAACACATGATGTACTGAAACCAAATACCACCAACCTGGTTGTGTGGCAATAAAGTAACTTGAACTTCAGTGTAAAGTATGATAATGATATATGATATAGTACTTCATTGTCAGATCACACTGAAATTTATCTTACGACACAGCAGCCATGTATTAAAAACATATATACAAACATTTGCAACACATCAAGGCATACATACATTTGCAACAAATCAAGGCATACATGACACGCTGAGTCACGGTGCAGCTAGCCCCTGTACCAGCGCACCGAAAGTTCTTGCATGAAAAAAAGAAAAATATGCTTGTGGCTTAGTTTACTTGAAAGATGCTTTCATTGATTCAGTTGTTTGTATGTCCTAGTTCCTGTTGAATAGGCCAGTTGGGTGCTGCTACACATAGTCTTACTTATCTCCCGACTCCCTTTGTGACATTTTTGGGCACATTTTTAGATACTGGCAATTTTAATTTAATTTAGATTTTAATTTTAAATTGTTTTAAATAAAAACAAATCTACTGTGCTCAACATCTACAGGCTCTAGGGCTTAAGTGTGTTTTTCTTTTTACCAGTCGAACTCTGGGTTTACTATTTCACAATAATGTTGTGTACCATGTGCAGCATAGCCCACTAGATGCTTGCTGACACACCTACATTGCGAGTGCAGACTGATCAAAGGAACCGAAGGCTCTACCATGTTGTGGTGGCAGGCTGATTTCACTGCAGCCTGCTGCTGCATGCCTGCCTCCCTGGGTTAATGAATTGCCTCTCCTTTGAGCTACCTACACTGATATCTATGCGTGTTCCTCCTTGTAAGATGTACCAATGTTGGGCTTATTTACAGTATACAGCACCTGTAACTACATATTGAACCTGCAGGTGCCACTGCCATTATACAAAGTATGAAGCAATATCACCAAAACCTCAGGCTACCCTTCTGTAGATGTAGAACATTCTATGTGCATATACAGCACTTAACAATGTAATGTAAAATATACTGTATAGTATACATTATTGACAGTCACAAGCGCGCGCGCACACACACACACACACACACACACACACACACACACACACACACACACACACACACACACACACACACACACACACACACACACACAGTGTGAAATATATTCAGCTCATCCAACACGAAGAGTGAAATCGGCAGAGAAAATATGCATTAAAAAGCCCTCAATATTAATATAAATACATAAATGTGAACCAGGGGGTGGCAGTTGTCATCCCCTGGGAGCCCAAATGACAACCCTGCTCCCTCTGAAGAGCATTTCTCCAGAATTGCCAATTGGAGTCAAACCAGTCTTGTCACAAGCACAGGGGGTGGTGGTGTCAGCATGTTATTTTACATTACATTATTTATCAAGAAGCCACCATCTTACAACCGTTCTGAGGAGGAATGTCAGAGTAGGCCTACTGTATCAAACCGGCTCTACGTGGTTCACATGGCAACTTCATGTCAGTGTTTCCAGATTTCGCGAGAGAAATAAGCATGAAAACAAGCCCAAAAGAAGCACTTTAAATCTACAGTATATACGGCTACATTGACTATTTGAAAATAGCAGATCTACAAGCATAGCGACACGTTGTGAGCTTGTAGATCTGCTATTTTCAAAAAATATATATAGATTTTGGGGGAAAAAGGGAAACTTAATGTTAAAACCGTGTTTTAGATGTCTATTATCCCGAAAAATGCTCAGTGGGCTGTCTGTTCAGGGAAAGGCTGCATTCTGCTTTAGCTCCCCCAGAATACATTAGAATGCACACATTTTTGGAGCTGTGTGGAACACAAGCTCCCTATACGTGGCCGTGTGTGTGGGTCTGTCTGTCTGTCTCCGTGTCTGTCTGTAGCCTGCAGTAACCTTTTCTGACCACACATGTTAAGGGAGGGGCGCTGTTGCACACACACACACACACACACACACACACACACACACACACACACACACACACACACACACACACACACACACACACACACACACACACACACACACACACACACACACACACAGCTCCACTTCGAACAGAGGTTCGATTTTTTTGACTGCTAATGAGTTGAGGGCTGGGGGTATGGGTGGGAGATGATGAGCAAGCAATCTGTATAGTGTAGACCTATTGTGTGTTTGTATTGTATGTAATGTTTTACTTACTAAATTTGTAGTTGCTGACAGGACAGAATATTTAAAGACTGAGGTTGGAGTCATTGTGAAACAGAATGGTGGCGGCCCACATGATATACTGTACCTACCCACTGATGTCATTGAAATACATCGTTTACAAGCCCAGGGTCTCGTTCAATCTGCTAAACTATCAACCGCAAAGATAGAACAATTCACATTTTATAGGTCAACTTTATCACAGAATTAAATCGGAGAATATGTCCAAACACTGATAGTTTTATTAGCTGTAGGCTACTGTACATCCTCTCCATTCCCTCTTTTACTTTATATAATTTCGTTTTCCATTCTAACTTCTTGAGGCTAATTCATACTTCTTTGCATGACCGTGTCGGCTTGACGGAAATACTGTTAACTGATTTCCAAAAAGGGAGAAATTGCATCTATCAGCCGGGCCTTTACTCAGTCTTGCATTGTAATTCAGTACTGTACCAACTACGGGCTGTTGGACAAGATGAAATACACGGGTCTCTTCGTCTTATTTACTGCCCCTCTGTGCAAACCCATTTGCAGTCTGTGCTGCTGGTAAGTTGTAATGCCTTCTCGACTGTCAGCACCTTAAATCCTTTAGAGACACTCTGTCCGCTGCACAGCAGGTGAGGCCGGGGCAGAGAGATTGCCCTGCGCTCACGGAACACGATGACCCATAAGGGATATATTAAAGGTGGAGCAATGTGGTTGAATTATGAGAGTGCTCCATCGGACAAGAGTGAAAGTCACAGGAGACAGGACGTATTGTAGCTGTGAGCGTAAAGCCTGTAAAGTTGGCACATTAATTGAGAGTTTAAATGTGTCCTACATAATTCGGGTCATTGTTTTTGTTTTGTTTTTCAGACTACTGGAAATACTCGATTTCCAATAAGTTCAATCTCCTTTTGTCTGAAAACACGACAAGAACACAAATAAATCTAATGGAGGGCTGTGCTTATAGGACTGTGTGTACTTCTCCAACCATCTCACGCCCAGTGGTCCACATCAACCCCAGTCTCCATCAATATTGCAGTGGCACTACGTGGCACAAAGTCAAACAGTGTCCTCTCGCTGAATGAATTGGCAGCAGGAGCCCGAGAGATTGGATTGCATCTCAGGAATGCTAATTTACCATTGAGTCTGGGTCCGCGGATGCTGTGATTAAAGACTCAATTCCCCACAGGTCAGTGTGGTGTGATCACTTATTACCACTAACTGATGGAGTGAGTGTCTGAAAAGTATCTACACTTTGACAGTGCGGCTGTCACGCAAAATGTGACATCACCACCCGTTATGCAGAAAGCAGCATACGCCGGCTCCCACGTCTTGAACAATCTTGTCGGAAAGGTTTTCAATCCGTCGGAACAGACTTCTTATGCAACCGTGGTGCGCTCTCAAAATGCTATTTTCCGTTGTTTGAGAGGACTACGCAGTAAGACGTCTGGGCTGACAGGCAGCATTATGTCCGCATAACAGAGCACCTTGCTGTTTTATTATCTTCCACATGTTGAGGCGCAGAAGGCAGTCGATGCAGAAGATGCTCAATGCCTTTTCGCTCAGGTACGCTGGAGTGCTGGAGTGAAAAATACAGGGAACAGTCACAGCACCGTGCTCACAGAGTTCTTCTCAACATTGGGTTTATTCAAAGCATTTCTTGTACATTTTTATACAAATGTTATCATCGCTAGACAGGATTTCCAAGTTTACCATTACTAGTGAAGTAATCAAAAATAGCATACACACATAAAATAACATGAAAGAAGAGGACATGTTAACATTAACATGCAGAAACCATGTATGCATGCATGTTGGCAGTAGTGTATTTGCATTGTACACGTTATTCCATCCATAGTCTTTGGGAGAGCAAAGACCAGAGGAAAAAAAGTGGTAAGCTAAAAGTGGAAACTATGTTTTTTGGGGGAATTGGATGCGAGTCCAGGTTGTCCACCTGCAGCATAGATGATACAGATGTTCCGTTCTACTGACAAGAAGAGGAAAAAAATAGCAATACATGTTGTGAAATATCACAGATTGTGGTTTGAGACACTCCAGCAATCCTCATGTCTCAAATGCCTAACCCTGCTCCAAAAATAAGAAAACTTCAATACTGAGCTGGTATGATGGGTTACAAGCGTTTAGTGGTTTTCACAGTTGTAATGAAAAAGGAGGGTTAGAGCTAATATTGTCCTGTTAGAAAACGCCTGGAGGGTTCGGTAAAAAAAAAAAGACACATTCTACCATTATGGATGCTTGAGTACAAGGACTGTACAACTTCATCCTCTCAGACAAAACAAAGAAAATGCATAATATACGTATGTACAGACGGATAAAGCAGTACCTACACAGATACGGCACATTCGGATCATCATTATAAAAAAAAGAAAAATATATCCTTGATGTCACATCTAACCAACATCATAACGTTCTTCATAATGCTCCATTAATTTCCAGCTCTACTTCATTTAACATACTGCATGCACACTGACTGACTGCACATGCGCAACAAATCCAGACAGAGGCTCTCATCATAATATATCGTTGTTGTCGGGGGGAAAACACGTATGTCCAAAACCGTTCATTTGTATTTATCATTTGAGGCGTGGGGTGCTTGTAGATCGGCTATTTTCACTAGTTTTGTGCGACAGTCTTGTATGATGAAGCAGGGCTTTACTTTACGAAAAAAGTGTACCAATTTGAAACTTGGAGATACAAGGTTTCTGCCGGACAGTGACGATATACCGTAGTAGTGTGATCCTGATCCATACCCTCTTCATCTTCCTCTGTGTAGACGTTCAGCTGCGTTCGCCTTATTGGCTTAGGCTAATACTCTGTCGCATGATCCCATCGCTCAACAAAAATGGCAAATTGCCAAAGTATATACAGTATATAGGTCTGAAGTGGTTTTGTAATATTAATCAAAATTATTGATTCTTCAGTAGGAGACTCAAATACTCTACTACGGAGTCTCCTAGTGACCGATGACCCGTCATCAAATTATTGGCCTAGGAAAGCGACAAAAACAAAAGAAATCTCCATGAATTCAAGACTTCATGGGGTGTGTATTTGCTAGAAGTCATTTGTTGGGTGAACTACTCCTTTAAGTACAGTACTTAACTTGAGTAAATGTACTTAGTTTCTTCCCACCACCGCAGTTGAATACGTGTCATTCTTGTCGAACGGCGGGTGCGTCCCCCATTCCGACATGCTGCCATTCAGACATCCCCCCATTCTGACACTAACCCTATACCTAACCCTAACCTCTATGGAAGTGCTGCCACTCAGACAATTAGAAGTCATTGTCTGAATGGCAGCATGTCGGAATGGAGAGCGCCCCCCTCGAAGGTCACAGTCGTGCAAAGGGGTACACATTAAGCTTTGACCTTAGGTTAGCTGATGGGTGCTCCAGTGGTCACCAGCTTGTAATAAGCCCCCTTGAGGGCCATGAGCTGGTCATGTGCTCCCTGCTCAACCAGCAGGCCTCTGGACATGACGGCGATGATGTCCGAGTTCTGGATGGTGGACAGGCGGTGGGCGATGACGATGCAGGTTCGGCCCTCCCTGGCCCTGTCCAGGGCATCCTGCACTGTCTGCAAGTTGCAACACACACACACAAAGTTCACACTTGGGAAGTTGCATAGGCATGCACCACCAGGGGTGTCGCACCAAATTCTGGGCCCTGGGTACAAGGATTCACTGGCGGGCCCCCCCATGAACGCATTATCACGCATATAGATAGCACATTTACAAGCTCACTGTGCGGCACCGTGTGCCGCGCTGCGAGCTTGTAGATCTGCTATTTTCTTTTAATCATGAAAGTCTTTGAATATTTCAAATCCTTCTAAGGTTTTTTGAGCGTTGGTCACAACGCTCCTATACGTGGCCGTGTGTGTGGGTCTGTCTGTCTCCGTCCGTCCGTCCGTGTCTGTATGTAGCCTGGCAGTACCTTTTGTGACCAGACTGACCACACATGTTAAGGGAGGGGCGCTGTTGTTCACACACACACACACACACACATGGATGGATGGATGGATGATGGATATATATACAGTATTTGTTTTGCTGTTGCGCAGCCTCCACGACCAACGCTCAGTTCACACGGGTGTGATTTTTTTTTAAAAACCTATGTTTCTATGTCAGAGGTGCTCAAACCTTTTCATGTGAAGGACCCCCAAAATGATATGTATGTGGCCACGGACCCCAATCTCAAAATATTTAGTTCCAGGGACTCCCCAGAAGCAAACATATATTTAAAGATTTGCACACATTTTCACGACTTTTCAAAAATAGCAGATCTACTGTACAGCTGTTTCAATAGCTAAAGTATAAAATAATTATGGCCCCTCCACCTTGGGCCCTAGTAACTCAGTCCCACTCCCCCCCCCCCCCTTGCACACCGTGGATAAGAGGAGTCAAGCGAACATATACATTAATTCATACATAATTCAATGGGTTCTATTGAATCAGAACTCCATGTCATTCTACAAGGTCTGTAACCTATATACAGACATTTGTTCAGAATTATTTCTTCACCAACATTATCAACATATTGTGCACATTTTAATGATTTTGATGATATGAATAAACTGTAATTTCATCTGGTATACACTGTAATAACGAATCTGCCAATGACTGACACCTCATCCTTAACAGACCTTCATGAGTTCCGTTTTACTACTATAATTTCTCACAAATGTCTTTCATGAGTTCCATTTTACTACTATAATTATCTCACAACTCCTTGTGAGTGGTCCACAACTTTTATTCTGGTACGTGCTTTGTATTTTAAGCGGAGTGACACTTAGATAAAAATATCTATTTATCTGTCTGTCTGCCTGTCTGCCTGTCGCCTGCCTGTCAATCTATCTACATGCATCACGATTTACCACTTTGATGCATTTAATGTTTTAATCAACACTTTGTCCTATTTTATTGTCATATGGTTTTACTTCAGCCCTCTTTTACACAGTGCACACACACACACGTCATCGGACTTGACAACCAACTACTGTAGCCAACCACAATGTGAGCAGCCCTCCAGCTTAAGAGCTCTCTAGACTATACTATAAATAACTGGGTCAAGTTCAACTGTGGCATCGTTTAAGTGTATAAATGTCTGATACTAAACTATCATCTACTACCCACAATGTTCTAAGTACAGTTGCTTAGCAATGCAACAGAGTAGAATCAACTCTTGATCAAACCTTGATATGATTTCAATTTGTTTAATTCACAATGTGAAAGCAATTATCTATAAAACAGTTGTATAAAAGTAATAGAACACTTGTGTGTATTGTGCAAGTGAATTACACTAGTAAGACGCCTCAGGGTAACATGCGAGTCGAGGTCACGCCAATTCTTGGCCATCTGGCCAGTGATGTATATCAGACCAGTTACCCATATATGGAGACCCCTGGTACCCATATATGGAGATCCATGTACTGTATATGGTACATCCCTTTTATGCCCATACATGGAGATCCCTGTCTGAACCAGCCACACATATATGGGCTGTCTTCCTCCATATATGGGCATTCCCATATGAAGTCCTTTTAGATATGAGCTTAATATTGATGACATCAGGGATCTCCATATATGGGCATAAAGGGGATTCCCATGACATCACAACATACAATCCCTTTTATGCCCATACATGGAGATCCCTATCTGAACCAGCCACACAGATATGGGCCATGTCTTGGCCATCTGGCCAGTGATGTATATCGATGACATCAGGGATCTTCATACATAGGCATAAAAGGGATTCTGGGGAATATCCATATATGGACTTTTACATGATATCACCTGTGGTGTCACAGTGATGTGTCAGGGGAACCACAGTGTCAGGCGTGACCAACAGACAGACAGAGATACGCGGACGGACAAGATGTGCCGGTTTTCATAGTAAACTTACGAGCTACAGTCGCAATCATGATCTGATCCCAGCTGTGATGTTATTCATCATAACACACTGTTGTGTTCTATTGCTTAACTGAATACGGGTATTAGCTTTTCTTGACAGTGTTCATAGAATGTTGAAGACTGGCCACTGGCACTTAAAAGCATTCATGACAATGATTTTGTGAGTTTAAAATGTGACATTTGTACCAAACACAGAGTCTCGCTCCACTGTCTCAGAAAGTTTTGCACTGTATGTGTGCGTGCGTGCTCACACGTGTGTGTGAGAGAGAGAGTGTGAGACAAGGGTAAAGCAGCAGGGCTTCTTTTTAATTGAAAGGCCAAAGCACAGACAGAGAGAGAGGGGGCAGGGGGATTTCTATTTTTGTTTTGTTGTTTTTGTTTTTGTATGTGAGAGAAAGTGGAAAATGTGAAAGATTATTTTACCGTTATGTTTAACACATCTGCCGCCCAGCCCGTTTATAAACGTTCTATTTTGCCCAGCTATTTACCGCCCAGCCCGTTTATAAACGTTCTATAGTCTTTTCATTGTTTTACAATTGATGGTGCTCCGGTGCTGCCTGTGACTTAATACAGTAGGGCAACATCAAAGGGAACCAGGTCATTCACGTGAATGAAGAAAAAAGGTCAAAAAACTGCATTGAAATACATGTTATCAGGCAATCCAAATACAAGAGAGAGAGAGGGAGAAAAGTCTGCAGCTGTTTTAGACGCGACAAGCCAGGCTAGCCAGCTAGCCAGCTGAGGAGAAAAAAGAAAGAAAAAAAAAGATCGGTTGGGTGGCTCGGTTGAGATTTGAATATAGGATATTTATAGTTAGAGTTAGAGTTTAGATAGTTGATTGATAGCCTAGAGATGACAGTAGAATTCGTTTAGATTTGAGTGTATTTAGGTGAAGACACTCTGTATTTATAGTGGGAGAGGAGGAGTGAGTGTGTAGAACGCGCACACACACAGGGGTGTCACAAGGGGGGAGTGCGAGTGTAAACCCTACACTACTAGGGCCCAAGGTGGAGGGGACATAATTATTTTATACTTTAGCTATTGAAAAATAGCAGATCTACAAGCTCACAGCGCGGCACTCTGCGAGCTTGTACATCTGCTATTTTTGAAATCCCCCCTATGAAGAACAATCATGGGGGTCCCGCAGTGAATCCTTGTGGCCAGGGCCCAGATTTTGGTGCGACACCCCTGGCCACACGCAGCAAAACAACATCCATCCATACGACACGACACACAATGAAAAAAACGGAAAAAACCAGGGTCCTACCTGATACACTGTCACCTCCTCCCCCCCAGTGCACTCCTGGCTCGTAAAGATATTCCATTGATAAACAAACAGTCTGCTGGCTCGTAAAACTATAATCCATGTGGCTAAACAACAGTAAGGAAAATGATCCAATGGGCCAGCAAACTTTTCTCTGCATCGATCTGAGTTTCCGTTAGCTAAGAAATCACGTGACATAACACAGGCAGGGGCGTCAATTGGGTATGGCAGGGGTATGCAGCTGCCAATGCCATACCTTGGCTACAGGGGGAAATAATAAAAATGTACTTTTCATCGTGCCTGCACGAGGGCACGCGTGCAAGACACCAGTCATGTTGCCATACCTTAGCTTGTTCTGAACTGACGCCACTGAACACAGGTGTTCCACAGGGGCGCGTGCGTGCTCGCGCATGTGGATGTGCGCGCGCATGTGGGGTGTGTGTGTGTGTGTGTGTGTGTGTGTGTGTGTGTGTGTGTGCGCGTGTGTTTGTGTGTGTGCCTGAAATGTCATAGGAGGAGCTCAGGGTGGTCCTTGTGCTTCGTGACGTTCGCGCGTGCGCGTGCATGCGCATGCATGTGTGTGAGTGTGTGCGTGTGTGTTGAGACTGAGTACACAGTGCCACAGTGCCAATTATTGGCTTGAAACAACAAAATCAACCCAATAAGAGACTTATTCATGTTATTTCATAAAAAGCCTTTTTTCTAGCCTTTTTAAACAAATTAGGCCATTTGGGGCAGGCGCAGTAGTCGCTAATAAATTCATTGAAAAATCATCATGGAACATAAAACTCTTGTTTATTTTTTTTTATAAAGTATAGATTTTAATCTTTCCATCGGTATCCTCAATTTGTTCATAGACATAGAAACAAATTTTCAAAATATTACATTACAAATGAGTCAAAATGCTCCAAAACCCTGACATGTTTTGGAAGAGTTTAATAAAAAACGTGGGGCAGGCAATGTGTTAATGATAAAACTTTGACAAAGTATCTCAACCTGTTGATCTGTAAGGTGTTAAACCATGGTAAATCAAAAACCTTACTAGCACAACTCTAATAGAATAGAAAGCAAAAAAGCAGATCAACAGTATGCAAAAGGTGGGTTTTGCATATCACTCGGTTCATAGCATCACACTAGCTATGGCATTCTTGGAATTGTTTCAAGAAAGATTATGCACTTGGCCTGGGTAAAGGGTTACTTTGCTTCCAATATCAGGGATAGGGGGTACTGGAGCCAAAAAAGTTTTAGAACCACTGCTCCAACCATAATCACTGAGAACAGCCTCTAAGGCCCATAATCATCTGAACTGAGCAAGCAGCCTCTCTAAGGCCTGTACCCCATAATCATCTGAAGTGCTCGTGCGGTGCAGAAGGCTCAATGCTTCAGTGATCAGTACTAATCACAGACATGACTAGTGATGATCGTTTTTATGGTATTAATGAAGTAGCTGTAGCTGTGCTCTCAGCATTGAGAGAATACCAAGTGGCCGACTGTGCCAAATGTTGTCTCTATCACAGTGGTTCTCAACCTGTGGGTTGAGAACCACTGACGATTAGCTAAATGTTGCTAAAAGTCATGTTTTCTCACTCAACAGTAAACAGACCAAGTAATAAGTATACAGTATAAGTGTATACATGGTATCTGCACATTTCTGCAGTGACAATTTAAGGGCTTTAAAAACCTTTTTAGTACCTCTGGTCAAACATTGGCCAAATTGTCAAATATTAGAGGCCGGGATTGTGAAAAAAGCAGATCTACATGCTCACAGCGTTGCGAGGTGTTGTGAGAATGAAGATTGACTATTTTCACAATGGAATAGATTGAGTCAAACTAAATGTAATACCAACTCCTACAATTCCAAGTGCTTGTGCAAGGTGGGGGGCGGCGGGGGTCATGGCCTGAAAAGGTTGAGGACCAGTGCTCCATCGTGCAATGTGCTTGAGGTGCAATATTTCTCAAATGCCACATTTCTTCACCTCACATAATAGTATTTTACTACTACTTAATAATTCCATTCAGTGCCACACTTGCAATTTCCCAGAATTGCACCTTTCTAGTTTTGTAGTGATATTGTCGAACAAAATGGTAAAATATTCACCATTTCCAAAACCACATTCCGAGTCGGTCCCAAAGTGGGGACCCAACTAAAAGGACAATGACCTTACAGAAGGATCAGAGAGATTTCAGTGGAGAAGTGATTTGAGCGTGGCACAGAGCTTCAGGAAAGACGTTTCATTGCCTTTATAGACTGCACATAATCTCTCGTGTTAGACTTTTAAAACATCGCTTTGCACCAAAGTGTGGCAGTAGGAGAGTTTTCTTGAATCCATTTCGTTGATGCATTTTATATTGCGTTTCTCCTAGTCTATCGCAGGTGAAAAAGTTCTCAACAGAGTCAATGGCCTCCTGCCAGTCAAGCTTTTAGCTCAGCTATATTTGTTATTCAACGTATAGCAAAACTTACACGACTTAAGTGGTTAACCATTGCACAGAGCAGCCAATAAAAATAGGTTTGAGAATAGAATAGAATAGAATAGAATAGAACGCACCTTCTCGCTCTCCGTGTCCAGGGCAGATGTAGCCTCATCCAGCAGCAGGATCTTGGGGTCACGTATGATGGCTCTGGCAATGGCGATGCGCTGTTTCTGACCACGAGAAAGCTGAGAGCCCTGAGCACCAACGTGGGTGTCGTATTTCTAGGCCCCGAGACAAAAATACTGTTAGATCGATGAGAACGGAGATTGGTGTGTGTGCATGATTAGAGCTTGTTAAAGGGTCTGTATAGTGTATACATGATACATCAAATAGAACTCATAAAATGGTCTCCTTATCTCTATGACTCTTTAGTAAACAAAAAATGTATCAGGTTGGGCTACCAATTTTCAGGAGAGACAACTCATACAGGATACACTGTAATCGGAAGTATTTAAACTAAATGTGGAACTGGAACACTATAAAAATGATCTTTGTGGAGTTCTACCTCCTGATTGGATAAAAATGGTATCACAACCTGGAAATGTATTTTCTGTTTAAGAGGTGATGAGATGGGGAAACCCCTATTACTGACACTAACACTCAACACAAAAACAAAGAGCTTTAACTTTTTAACAAAATACTAGGAATATATTGTGCGTATTGTCTGTGTATTCTCCTTTTGCACAAAGTAGTGCAATGCAAGATATAGGGCGCCAGATCCCTTTCCCCTACCACTACTTCCTGTTCATCCACAGAGCATTGATTCTAGTCATTTTCTCCATTAGATTTCTTTTCACTTTTTTCAACTTTTATTACTTGGGATGGTAAAAAGATGAGGCAGACAAATAAAATATATTTTGACAAGTAATAAAAGTTGAAAAAAGTGAAAAGAAAACACTTTAATCTAATGGAGAAAACAACTAGAATCAATGCTCTGTGGATAAACAGGAAGTAGTGGTAGGGTGTGACTCAAAGGGATCTGGCGCCCTCTATCTTGCATTGCACTACTTTGTGCAAAAGGAGAATTGCCTGGTGTGCATGTCTAAAATACCTCAGGAAGTGACATCACAAAGTCATGGAGCTGGGCCTTTTTGGCGGCGGAGATGACGTCATCGTCGCCGATGTCCCGAGAGTTGTCGCCGTACTTGATGTTGTCCCCGATGCTGCAGTCGAACAGGATGGGCTCCTGGGACACGATGCCGATCTTCGCCCGCAGGAAGGAGACGTTGACGCGCGTCGACTCGTGCCCGTCAATCAGCTGCAAGTAGGGATGGGACAGTAATCGTTATTAGGGTTTATTGTGATACCAAAAAACGCTCACAATAGTCGTATTGTGGAGATTTTTATATATTGTGAAATTGTCCTCCGTCATACGCTGGGATCAATTCACCTTTGATCCACTTATCTTAAACACTCTACAATTGGTAAAACACAACTGTAAACATACATGTTTCTTTTTTTTCAATCTACCAAATCTCTTTGCCAAAAAATAGCCAATCTATAAGCACACAATGCGTTGTGAGCTGGTAGATCTGCTATTTTAAGCGGGTTTAAGTGGTTGATAAAAGTGGCATTTTAAGATTATTAGGCATTATTTTGATTATCACGATAATATCTTAAATCACAATTATTTTGGTCATAATAATAATTGTGACATGACATTTTCGTATCGTCCCATCCCTCTATCCCTAGCTGCAAGACAACAGTGGGAGTTTCACGTACCATCATTCCTGAACACAGCACTAATACAAACAAGGACACTTTGGAAATAAGTGTATGCTTTTATGTGTTTACCCTGGGTTTAAAGATGGGGTGCAATATGTTTTTTGTAAATTTTCTGTTTTGTATGTATCTATTGAGTTAACGTTACTGCAGGGGGCCGCCATGTCTTTGTGTGATAGGGACTTTGGTATTATTATTTTAATTTTTTACATGAACCCCTTGAACCCTTACATCCCTGTTCTGGGGGGAAACATTAGCCGAAAACAGCATATAATACTGTACAAGCTCACAACGCATCACAGCAGGGACTTTGGAACTCCCAAATCCCAAGGGGAGCTGAGCTTGGAGGATTTCTTTTTTTATTTTATTTATCCGGTCACAGTATGCTCGCCTATGTTCGCAGAAGTGGCTTAAAGTAGCTGACAGAGTACAGCAGCTTGCAATGGGCCTGGTGTACAAGATACACTATACCTCAAAGATACCCATGTACCTGACAAACTACTTCCTAAAGGTCAAGGATGTCCACGATCACAACACCAGAGGCAGCTCCACTAATCATGTTCAACCTAGATTTAACACTATAAAAGGCTCTAATGTGTTCTCCAGCTATACCATCAACATGTGGAATGCCCTTCCGCAAGCCTTAAAGTAGTGCAAATCCCTTGCCCACTTCAAAATTGGTCTGAAAAGTCAACTTCAGGCGGCTGCTACTCGAGACTAAATAGGCCCCATGTTTCCACCCCCCCCCCCCCCCCCATTTTTTTCTCCCCATTTTTCTGCGTTTGTAATTGATGTTATCCTATGCAAAGTACTCTGTTCTATCCGTCTGTCTTTCAATGTTATATGAGATACATAAAGTAGTTCCTGTTTAAATAAGCCATAAAGCTTACTAGGACTGTACCAGTGATTTGTGCTGTAATGAAACTGTACTTTTTCCTAATGCAAACAAATAATTTCTTCAATTAATCAATCAATGTTTGCCCTTGATGACACGTAAAGAACAGGGACACAAGCATTCATGGAGTTAACGACAACAACTACACTATTATACAGTGGTGGAAAAAGTATTCAAATGTTTTACTTAAGTAAAAGTATCAATACTGCAATATAGAAAGACTCTGTTAGGGTGCCCTCAGACCAAAATACCTATGAGAGTGGAATCCGCGTTCCTCCAATGCATTTCAATGATAAGGGAGCGTTTTTTGCAGAAATCCTCTGCTGGCATGAAACCACTTCACTCTCATTGAAATGCATTGGCGGAACGCGGATTCCACTCTCATAGGTACTTTGGTGTGAGGGCAGCCTTACAAGTAGAAGTATGGAATTCAAAATGTACTTGAGTAAAAGTACAAAAGTATTGATATCAATAAGTACTTAAAGTACCAAAAGTAGAAAGTACAAAATGTTTGAAAATAGCAGATCTACAAGCTCACAACGCATCGCATCGCGGCGCGTTGTGAGCTTGCAGATCGGCTATTTTCAAATAGCCAAGGTATAAAATAGGGCTAAATTGGTTTATGCATGTTTTAGAATATTATAATTTATATCTGCAAAGTAACTAGTAACTAAAGTTTTCAAATAAATGTAGTGGAGTAAAGGTACAATATTTGGATCCGAGATGTAGTGGAGTAGAAGTAAAAGTATTGGAAATTGGAAATACTCAAGTAAAGTGCAACTGCCTCCAAATTGTACTTAAGTAAATGTACTTAGTTACTTTACACCACTGCTATTATAGTCCCTTTCAAAGCACACACACAATGCCTCAAGGCTGTATCCAGCCGTTCCATGATCACATGGTCACGCTCCGTTAACAATGGCCATACATTGGCGGTAACCCTTCACATTTCACAGCAGAATTCCTTGAAAATATGTCTTGTGTGATAAAGCAGAGGATCGATGTGGTACTCTTAACTCTCACAGCACACATACTATTATACAGTATATGGCAAGTTGCTTACAGTGTGCCCTTGAAACTGCCTGGCAACAAACAGGATCTTTTCTCACAAAATGTAATTAGTGTACTTTCTTTCTTTCTTTCTTTTCGTCTTTCCTGATAAACTTTATTTTTCCGCGTTACTCCTCTAGGGATGGCACGATACGCGATATTATCGTTTAGCGCGATAAAAAACACTCATGATAATCATATCGTGGAGATTTACTTTATCGTGATATTGTGCTCAGTCATGCACTGGGATCAATTCACCTTTTATTTGCCGAGCTGCATATCCGGTACCACTTAAACCCTCTATATAATTGGTCAAATGTACTTATAATATACGTATTTGATAGTCTTTTTTTCACTCTCTATCAAATATCCAAAAAATAGACGATCTACAACGCGTCGACACGTTGTGAGCTTGTAGATCTGCTATTTTTTGGCAAATGTTCCACCCCAGGACAATGGATTTTGGTTATCTGGATAATATCGTAAATCGCGATATCTTTTGTCACAATAATCGTGATATGACATTTCCAGATCATCCCATCCCGATACACCTCCCACTGTTTTGGTGGCATGCACGTGGGCCATATGTCAAATCGACTATAGTAGCTTCATCGGGACTCTACGTTATATATAGTTTAATTTATATTAACTTATAAGTAAATTAATTTCCTCCATTGACTTGAATGGGAAAATGGTCAAATGTAACTTTTCCCAAATATGAGGATGACTGACATCATAGTTGATATTGATGACATCAGGGATCTCCATATATGGGCATAAAAGAGACAAGGATGGAATTCAAGTGTGTTTGCGTTACGGAAACCACACTTGCAATTTCCCAGAATTGCATCTTTCTAGTATTATATTGTATAGTATGTTGTTTTCCATTGTCTGCTGGCCTGATAATAAAGTTTTATTTCTACTCCAATACAGCTCGGATCCAAATATTGTACTTTTACACCACTACATTTATTTGAAAACGTTAGTTACTACATACATACATTAACCACTTGTAACCCTATTTTATACATAGGACTTTTGAAAATAGCCGATCTACAAGCTCACAACGTGTCGCATCGCCACTACTTTTTCCATCAATGCCTGTTTGTGTGTGTGTGTGTGTGCGTGCGTGCGTGCGTGTGTCCTCTCTCTCACCACTTTGCCGTGGTCAGGATCATAGAACCTCTCCAGCAGCTGCACACTGGTGCTCTTCCCACAGCCACTGCTGCCCACGAAGGCCAGCGTCTGGCCAGGCTTCACAGACACGCTGAGCCCGTTCAGCACCTGGATGTCTGGCCTGGTGGGGTAAGTGAACTTGCAGTCGATGAACTCCAGGTCCCCGCGGAAGTTGTCCTAAAAATAACACACACACAAACAGGCACACATCAAAGGTGGCTTGAGCCCCTGCCCTTTAATCCGTCTGTAAAAAGTGCCCCCTCTCCAGACCATGAATGCAGTTTTTGGAGCTGTGTGAAACACAGGCTCCCTATACGTAGCTTTGTGGGTCTGTCTGTCTGTGTGTCTGTCTGTGTGTGTGTGTGTCTGTATGTAGCCTGACTTCGGCACGCTACTAGTCCCACAGTTTTGCCACCACACACTCGCGCCATATGTCAAATCGACCGGCTTACTCGGGAATAGTGGGCTAGTAACTTGCTAAGAGAAAGGTTCAATAGTTTAATTGATATTAATTTATTAGTGAATTAATTTTCCCCATTGACTTATAATGGCAATCGCAAAAACTCACATTCAATTATTTGTCTCTCGCAAACCATAGGGGCTAGAGTTTCAAGACTTGGAGAGGAGGTTCATAATGGTTTCAAGGATTAAATAAAAAATAATTGTGTCATTTGGCCGCATGGTGGCGCCATAACACCCCACTTTACGTTTTGGCCTGTAACTCTTGAACCGTAGGTCGGAAAATTAAAAATATTTTTTCCCTGGATTCCTTGGGTCATGACGCATCTCCCACGCCCATTTGCGCCATGATAGATTTTCCGCCATCTTGAATTTTCTCCAAAACACACTTTTTGCTCCTTTTCCTACATATTTTCTTCAAATGTCACAAAAATCGGTACACATGATCCACACACACACACACACACACACACACACACACACACACACACACACACACACACACACACACACACACACACACACACACACACACACACACACACACACACACACACACACACACACACAGCTCCACTTCACACGGGTGTGATTTTTACTATGGTGAAAGAAATGCAAATGCCCTCTTTCCATGCCATACCTGAAGGCAGCATTCAAGAGAATTGCCTTGTCCAAACTCTCCTGAATCTTATGCTGAAAGAATTGCCCTCACGGTGAAGAAATCCATGCCGTACGCCACATCTCCAGTATTGCATTTTTATGCTTAAGTTTAGTGTGGTATCAAGTACTGAAAATAGTCGACCTCAAAGCTTGGATGTCTGCTATTTTCAATATTTTCACCAAAAGGCCCTTTTAGAAATGTCAGCCCCTGCCTCTCTAACATCCTCTGCATGTCCTTGCACACAAAAATCCAGAAAACAAACAGTCTAACATCGCAAGGCCTCCCTGTCTGATCTTTAAATACCGTTCGGTCGTAAAAGTTAGCCTACTTTAATGGGCAGTTTGTGAGCAAAGCTGCACAGAACCTTTCGTGACTTCCACTTTGACTTTCACTTCACCAGACAACCAACTTCCAGCCAACTGCAGCCATATATAGCCTTCATTTATGGCTATATGTGGTTCTCTTTCATCGTGTCGTGCACTTAGTGAGTGTGTCAGACAGTGAGTCTTGGAGGATTTGTCTGGATACGTGGGCTTTTTGAGACATAGGTAACCTCCTCCATCCTTTCATCTGGTTACCCATACTTGTGCAACTTCCTGCTACTCAGATTCTGTGCTGGGGTGACTTCCGGCCCAGATATATAATGCTAATGGTTTCTGCCCAGAAGTTCTTTGTTTCCGCCCCCCTAGTGGCGAAACAAAGAACTACTGGGAACTCAGATTAGAGGAGACAGACGCAGATATACTGTAAAGAGTAGACAAACCCTATGTTAGACAGTCTATCTGCGTGCTGTAGATTAGTTCCCATTATGTGTTATAGCACCATCTGCTGTTCACTAAAATAAAGACTCAGGGACTGGGTACAGATGGTCTGTGGTGATGTTGGTGGCATATACTGTACTGTAGCCTGTAGGTAGAAATGTTGGCATAAATGTACAGTACATGCATGCAAACATCCATACAAACATAAATACCTGCATGCATGTTATGTATGCATGCATGCATGACAATACATGCATACAAGTATGCATGTATTGTATACATTTTAGCCTAATTGTGAATTTTACTGTAACTTTAAGGTTCCATTTTGTTACATTTGTACACTCAATGTTCAATTATCTCTGAGAATTTACCAGGGGTGGGGGTGGGGGTGAATGACCGCAAGGAAAATTCGTTTTTTCTGCAATTGACTATGCCGGGTGTCACTCAGACGAGCACACGAGGCAGCAATTATAGGGCCAAAGGACACTTTGACATGCTCTAATGACGGTAATCCACGTATGATGGTGAAATTACCGTGATTGCGAGGCCTGGTGCGCGCAGGTGACGCACAAAAACCACATTCATAGACGATGACAGTCATACCCATTTGTCTCCCTCGTTGCTATAGACACTGATCTTGGGCACGCGGTCGAGCAGCGTGAAGAAGCGCGCGGCTGATATCTTGGCCTTGGCGTAGTCGGGCGTGTAGGAGGAGGCTCTGCCCAGGGCAGTGCCACTGGTCACTATGGCAGAGATGACCCTGTACACCACAACAACAACAACCACGCAGTATAGGTCAGCACAATGCACCAGCGGTGGGAAAAGTAATAACAAAATTACTGCTGTAATGTAGACCAGGAGTCTTCAACGTTTTCAGGCCAAGGACCCCTTAGTTGAGAGAGAGATGAAGCAGGGACCCCCACAACCTGTTCATACTGTAGATTCCATATAGTTTCATTGTTTGACAGCACAGTCATCAGTGTATTTTCGATTCATGTCAATTCGTGTTTTCAGATATTTAATCGCTTGAACCGTCAATACTTAATAAACTTGACCTTTCACTCTGTACTTGGTCTGCTCTTTTCCCCCTCTACACCAAAAATAGCCGATCTACAAGCTTCACAACGCCTCGCGCTGCGAGGCGTTGTGAGCTTGGAGATCTGCTATTGTTGGCTAAAGTTCTCCGAATATGGACACTAGGGTTCAAGTGGTTAATATAAAAAAGGAGAAAAAAAAGTTTCTATCACTCAAAGATTTGGAGGACCCCCTGTAGTAACTCTGAGGACCCCCTAGGGGTCCCGGACCCTCTGTTGAAGACCCCTGATGTAGACACTCTGTAAAAGTACGGAAAAAGTACTCATTATGCAGAATGTCCCATTTCACAAGTATACATGAAATGTATACAAATCTTTTGAAAATAGCAGATCTACAAGCTCACAATGCGTCGCATCGCCAATATGCACTATTAAATAACAACGAGAACATTGTTAGATGTAAGGTAAGTTGATGAATAACACGTCCCAAGATGAAACAAGTATTCAAACTAAGCATTTACGAAAGCTAACATGTCCTGTAAGAGTGACTGTTTTAAGCTGTGGTGGAACAGCACAGATTTGATGCTAAAATAGCACAACATAAACATACTGTATGTTACTAGCAAAAGGATACATTACATGTACATTCATATACTTACAGTACCAATTAAACTGAAAATAGTACAATCTTTCTGCAAAGGCTATAAACTCTGTGAACTCAAAACTGTACAGTCCTTTTAATGAGTAAATGGACTTGGTTACTTTCCACCACTGTGTTTAAGCAGCAGGACTTAAAGAGGAGACATTATCTGCAGGGTTTCTACTCCTAAGCTTTGCTTATGCTCTATCTCAATTATGCAACGGACTCCCCGCTCTCATTAAAATGGAAAAATAAAGAGTAGTAGCTTTTTATGCCTTTGCCAATACTAAAACATATATAATATTCCCTTCACCACACACACGCGCGCGCGCACACACACACACACACACACACACACACACACACACACACACACACACACACACACACACACACACACACACACACACACACACACACACACACACACACACACACACACACACACACACACACACACACACACACACACACACGTCAAAACAGCCTGCCAAGTAAAATAAATAAATAAATAAAAACAGGACTGAAAGCGATGTGGCCAGTCAGCAGACTGATGCAATAAAAATAAAAATCAGACAGCTCAGTCAGTCTATTAATCAGCCCAACGGGCAGCTGTCAGTCATTCAGTTACATTACACTCAGAAAACGTCCATCAAACATTCGGTCAGACAGTCAGTCAGTCAGTCAGTCAGTCAAAAAGAAATGTTGTCCACCACCAGTGTTGTAGAGTGTACTCAAGTACTGTACTTAAGGACAACTTTGTTTTTTTTACAACAAGGGTTCATATGGTTCATGCGATGCGACGCATTGTGAGCTTGTAGGTCTGCTATTTTCAAAAGATTTTTATGCACTTTGAACTTGTAAAATGGTACATTATGCACAATGAGTACTTTCTAGTTTTGGTACTTTAAGTGCATTTTGAAACCAATACTTTTGTACTTTTACACAAGTACATTTTTAATTCCTGACTTTTACTTGTAACAGTGTATTTCTTCATTGCAGTATTGATACTTTTGTTACAAAACATGCGAGTACTTTTTCCACCACTGTCCAGAAGTCTTCTCACCTGAAGACCATGCTGAAGTGAAGGCCCTCCTGTCGCACCAGGTACCCTCCGAACCTGTAGGAGGCGGAGTTGGCCAGGAAGATGACGCACTGGGCGAAGCCGTAGCAGGCTCCGTACACGTGGGCCTTCTGGATGGCGGCGCGGTAAGGGTCGTCCAGCTGGCTGTTGTACATCTCCACAAAGCTCTTCTCTTTGCCCAGGCCGGCGATGGTCCTGATGTTGCTCAGGGCCTCCCCCGATATCTGAATGACAAAACACACCTGGATTGAGTCTGTGGTTTTTCTCTCTCTGACTGGAAGAGTCACCCCCATAGACATAGCAGCCCGCTGGCCTGCTGGTCCAGGCGCATACCACAAGGGCTTTGTGTAGCCTGGCGGCGGCGTCGCTTCGATTCCCGGTCCGGACGACCTTTGCCGCGTGTCACTCCCTGTCTCCCCTCTCTCCCCATTTCCTGTCAGCCTACTATCCTATCATATAAAGACATAATAAGCCCCAAAAACAAATCTTAAAAAAATAAAAAGTAGACGCCTCCTTCGGCTCTGGGGCATATGCATCGGAGGACCAAGGGAATCCGTGTGCATCACTTCCACATGCGTCACACATACGGAAGTTGCTAGGCCAATCAGAGGCAGGTGGGGGCGAGTCTTTACGTACGCAGCCTGTAAGAACAGCTGAGCCGCGCAGACGCGCAACATCAGGAAATGGATGGATTGATTGATTGAAGTCCCGGAAAAGACGCGCTGTGATTGGCCAGTAGTCGCTTAACTAGCAGCAGTCCCTTAGTTTTTCCAGGAAGTCCGGACTACAATTTTTGCACATCACTCCAATGAACTGCAGAGGCGAATGAGGCATCTAGTTTTTTATATCTGTGGTCACCCCCACCTCTCATCAGGAAATCAAATCCCTATAACTAAATCAAAGACAACGGCCACCACCGACACGGTGACAAGCTCTAAATTAACACTTGTCAAAGTTTAATTTAAAGTGCCTTGAAATTTTCACTGAAAGCTGATGAAAATATGTTAGCCTACAGGCAGAGCAGATTGTACAAGAAATTTGGATGCACACACACACACACACACACGCACGCACGCACGCACGCACGTGCACACGCACACACATACCCTCTATAAGAGGCTACTACTTTTAGAGCAAGACCGTAAAAAGAAGAAAAGAAAATGTCTAGGGAAAGTAGTGTTTAAAGATTGCGATTCAAACACTATCCTTATCGTTTACGCCATCTCTCACTCTCATCTATTGTTGACGACAGCTCATTCTGCCCCCGAGACGTCGGACAGCTTTGTTGTGACCTTTCAGTCAGTATCCAGATATTCTGGACCTGCTATCTGCAAATCAAACAGGAGGCAGATAATCAGTAACCGGAGACAAAAGGCAGTCTGGTCTGAGTCACGCCAGCTTCCACTGAACTGGAAATGTCAAATGCCAAATTGAGTGAATAGCTTTCAAACCCTCTTGGATGTGTGCATGGACGTGTGCATGCATACTTCGAAAGAATTTTGGTGCATAATGTCTGTGTTCTCCGCGATAAACGGTGTGTCCGCACACAAGGACACGACTCGAGTGCATACGCATTCTATCTATACATGCAGCAAATGGATCTGTCTGTGTGCACCATCAGGGTGTCACAAGAGGGGGGGGGGGGGGAGTGGGACTGAGTTACCAGGGCCCAAGGTGGAGGGGCCTTATACTTTAGCTATTGAAAAATAGCAGATATACAAGCTCACAGCACAGCACCGAGTGACGCACTGTTTTCACGATTTTTCAAAAATAGCAGATCTACAAGCTCGCAGCGCGGCACTCGGTGCCGCGCTGTGAGCTTGTATATCTGCTATTTTTCAATAGTTAAAGCACAAAATGTGAGTGAATCCTTGTACCCAGGGCCCAGAATTTGGTGCGACACCCCTGTGCAACCATCGCCCCCACACTCAGTTCTTCGCTCACCCTGCCTGCGGCCTCCATCGCCTGCTTGTCCTGCTTTGCGAAGCCCGTCAGCATCTTGGCCTGGAAGCCTCCCGACAGGGCGATGAACGGCAGGAAGCACATGATGACCATGGTCAGCTTCCAGCTGAAGTAGAAGGAGATGATGACGGCCACGCCGATGTTGGTCAGGGAGTTGACGATCATGCCGATCTGCGAGCCTGTGGCCTGGGTGAAACGAGAGTGAAGAAGAAGAGGACAAGGGTGGGAGGGGGTAGTTATTTTCTCAGTCAATGTACGATGTCCGGGACCCCTAGGGGTCCTTAGCCTAGTAAACAACCAACTTCCGTAATCCAGGAGGATTAAACAAATGAAATAATGGTTTCCGGAAGAGGGCGGTTTACGAGGCTAGGGGATCCTCAGAGTTATTACAGGGGATCCTCCAAACATTTATGTATTTTTCTCCTCAAAGAGGTTTGGTGTAGAGGGGAAAAAGAGGAGGTCAAGGTCAAGTTTATTAATTATTGACGGTTCAAGTGGTTAAATATCTGAAAACACAAATTTACATGAACTCAAAATACACTGATGATTGTGCTGTCAAACCATGGAATCTATGAACAGGTTGTGGGGGTCCCTGCTTCGTCTCTCTCTCAACTAAGGGGTCCTTGGCCTGAAAACGTTGAAGACCCCTGATGTAAAGCCTTATGTGGAGTCCTGGACCACCGAATACTTATATTTCGACCACTATTAAAAAGGGTTAGCGCAAATTCTTGAAATCACGTAAATAAATTTAGATTTTTGAAAATGTGCAGCATGGTTAATTACATCCCAAAAAATTGGGATCGGCTGCAAATATTTTGCAGATATCCAAAAAGCTAAAAAATTGCATATAATTCAGCCAAACCGATATCGATGAGGCTCTAAATTATGCTTTGTGTTAGACCTACAGTATAACCATTCCTCTCTGCAGTTAAAATAATATACGGTGGTATTCCACCACTTTGGTAATCATTTTAGAGAATTGGAGCCCCGCTCTGCTGTGTCTTATGATGGCGTAGACTAGAGAAATGTGATTACAGTGCACAGCATTATGTGATTGCTCACTTTGATGAGATGAATGTTAATAAACGGGCATCTGGGGACAGTAAAGCGATAATGAAGACGAAATCATCCTCACGTTTCTTTTTGTACCCGAGATGGAAGAGCTGATATCCTTAAAGAGCTCCGTTGTGACTAACAGGATAATTTAATAGTATAATGTGTTCATAATGGGTTATTTCCATGTAAGCGTATTCAGTATAATCCCACTGAGATCAAAGATCCCTATTTACGGCAGAGACCCAGCTCGACAACAGAAAGACGACTGAAGTAAATGACGTGGTTTTGCCTGAAGTGTGTAGTTGCACAAGAAATAAGAACATAATGCCTCCAGACAACATCCAGTTCAAGATATAGAGGGAAGTCACCATTAGTAAACATAGCAGTCATTGGATCCAAAAACTTTGCACACAGATATGTGCCTGAATCCATGGACAGCACTACACTGTAATACCCGAAATACATAGTTTTTCTTTGGGGGGTAGTTACTCTCTTTGAAGAAATATTCCTAAAAGGGTTTAGACAGAAAACACATTACACGTTGCCCTTTGATGTTGGAGGTTAGAGCGTAAGCCCAGTCCTATCGCTGTTCCACAGTTTCCCAGTGGGAACTGATCTCTCTCCTTTTAAAACATAATCACATTACAGTTAAATGCGCCAGTGTGGATTTTAAACACAACATAAATATGCTTTATTGCACGCACGCACGCACACACACACACACACACACACACACACACACACACACACACACACACACACACACACACACACACACACACACACACACACACACACACACACACACACACACACACACACACACACACACAGACGCAGACACATGCACACATAAGCTCCCAACGTTTGTTTATTTATACTTTTGAAAACTTGTGAGATGGGACATTCTGCATAATGAGTACTTTCTACTTTTGGTACTTTAAGTACATTTTAATGCTAATACTTTACTCAATTCTAAAAAAGTCTATTTTGAATTCCCAGACATACTTGTAGCAAGAGTATTTTTAAATTGCAGTATTGATACTTTTACTAAAAAAATAATTAGTACATTTTCCACCTCTGACACTGACACACACACACACACACACACACACACACACACACACACACACACACACACACACACACACACACACACACACACACACACACACACACACACACACACACACACACACACACACACACACACACACACACACACACACACACCCATTTTCAATGTGAGTGACCATAGTGGTCACTCACGTTGGTTGTCTTTTAGAGTATATTTCTGAATCATGTCTATAATTATGTATCACTGAAATTCGCGCCAGCTCACCAGGTGGGGCTAATAATTACCAGTGTTGAATTTGTATATAAATGATTTCCTGTTTCCGATTTATACTGAAGAAGACCGTAACAGGTCGAAACGTCTATTTTTGCTGCTTGTCAATAAAAAGAAAGTTTGGGAGTGACCAGAAAGTGAATGCGAGCTACCTTCTTTGTTCCTAGTATTACTGCGTTGGCAGTTTTAGCTCGGTGCCGAAGATGAGGATGTGCGTTATTTTTTCTTTGAACACAGTGGTAAACCACTCTTCCACACCATGCAGATAGATGTACACGGTTCCCCCCACCACCACCACCACCACCACTCACCCCCTGGACCTGCGAGGCGTCGGTGGCCAGCCGGGTGGTGAGCGCTCCGGGGCTGTTCCTGTGGTCGTCGAACCAGCCCACCTCCTGGCCCAGCATGGCGTGGAAGCCCAGCCGCCGCAGCCGCCGCGTCAGCAGCTCCCCGGATTTGGAGAAGGCGTAGCCCTGCGGGCACAAACAGGGGCGTCACAAGGGGAAGGGGGGAAGGGAAGTGGGACTGAGTTACTAGGGCCCAAGGTGGGGCAGGGGGAGCCTTAATTATTTTATACTTTAGCGATTGAAAAATAGCAGATATACAAGCTCACAGCGTGGCACCGAGTGCCACGCTGTGAGCTTGTAGATCTGCTATTTTTAAAAAGTCGTGAAAATGTGTCCATATTTTTGAATATATTTTTTATGCGAACATTTGTAACTCAAATTTTGCTTCTGGGGGGGGGGGGGGGGGGTCCCTGGAACTAAATATTTTGAGATGGGAAACAGGTTTTTCAAAAAACCTTAGAAGGATTTAAAATATTCAAAGACTTTGAATACACAATAAAGAGGCAAACATTCTGAAAATAGCCGATCTACAAGCTCCCAACGCCTTGCAGTGCGAGGCGCTGTGAGCTTTTAGTTTGGCTATTTTCACAATATTTATCTGTGGAACCGAGTCAAACTAAATGTAATGCCCACAATTCCTAGTGCTTGTCAGGGTGGGGGTTCCCGAAATGATTATTTTGAGGGGTCGCGGCTTTTGGGAAAAGTTTGGGAACCCTTGATCTACAGTATGTTGTTATTGCTGCAAGAAGAGAAACCGCACACCGTCTTTGAAGCTCCCTTGAAAACGTTATTTTGCACAGTGCAACATTTCTTCGACCTGCAAGGTCTTCATCGGGTAAAATTAGTCATAGTACCTGACAAAGACCTTGTAGGACAAAGCGTGTACTACTCCGCCTAATAAAGTTGTCAAAGATAGTGTGCGGATTCTCTTCTTTCAGCATTTTCGTGGCCTTGTTATCTAGTGTCCGTCTAGACTGTTTGTACTGCATGTATTATTCCCATGATCGTGATCAAAGTATTCACCAGTGATAATCAATATAGTACCACATCATGGACAAACACAAGTTGATTTCCTCGCACAAAGGAAGATCTGTTGGCTTTGTAGTTGACAGAGAAGCACAGAACAAGGGGACAGTGATCTACCTGAAGGTCTGTTGTTTGTGTTGTTGATATTGAATAATAGAACAAGGGGACAATATACCTGCAACATCTGGGTGAAAAACGAGGTCAGTCCAACAAAGACGAAGAACAGACAAATGCTGTCAATCTCCCTCCGCTGGGTCACTGGGTCCGATATGGAGAATGTCTAAACGCATGCACGCACACAAACACGAGCGAGCGCGCACACACACACACACACACACACACACACACACACACACACACACACACACACACACACACACACACACACACACACACACACACACACACACACACACACACACACACACACACACACACACACACACACACACACACACACAAGCAAACAAACCTGAAAAAACTTTTTTTTTCAGGTTTTTGCATAATGATGATTATCATCTAAATTCTAAGAATATCATTAAATTGTACCTTGTAATGTTGCAATGGCTTGTCACACATGACCTTTTTTAACTAGAACTTTTTTACATCATAGTAAAGACGTGGCTGTTCGCTGTTGTTAGTTTTCAAAACATACATGCTTTGATAGCTTGTATCAGTGATAGCTTGTGCTTGTAGTCAGTTGCATAACAAGAAAGACTGTGACCGAAAGGTTAAGGCACATCATTTGAAGATTGTGAGGTTGCGGGATTAAGTCTGGTTTCTGCTCGTAGCATGCTTGTTTTGAAAGGTAACATCCAAAAGAATATCTGAGTGTGTGTTCTGCTACTGTAGCCAGTGGCAGTTCAAGCTTCACTCAAAGTTTTGAGCGGTAACTCCTGCAAGAAACTCCGAAAAGCTCACACTGTGAGGTTGTGGCAAGAGACACTCAACATATGGCGCACTGGTCCAGTAGCATGCACTTTGAGGCTGTGTGTGTGTGTGTGTGTGTGTGTGTGTGTGTGTGTGTGTGTGTGTGTGTGTGTGTGTGTGTGTGTGTGTGTGTGTGTGTGTGTGTGTGTGCGCGCGCGCGTGCGTGCGTGCGTGCGTGTGTGCGTGCGTGCGTGCGCGTGTGCGTGTGCGTGTGCGTGTGTCAAGGGTTCAAAGCTGCTTTGTAGATGTATTGGTTGTAGGTGTATGAGCATTGTAACATGCTGGCTGGCCATGTTTTGGATGGTATCCATAGCAATATGTGACATTGTAACCCCAATGAAGTATACTGTGAACACGGGGCCTTACAGTATGACATTGCAATGCAATTGTACATCTTTTGTTGTCACAGTCTGTTAAAATAAGCCGTATTAAATGGTATAGGTATTCAGTTCAACCCTACTTTTTGGGATTACAGAGTAGGGCTAGGTTAGGTTTCAACTCATATTTTATGACTTTATTCACGGTATAGTTCGGCATATTTAAGTAACATAATTATTAGATCAATAAAGTGCACCTTTGTTGTACAGTATTTGCAGGCGTCTATGTAATTACAATCTCTCGAGACGAGTCAATGATGGCTACGCCAAAAAGGGACAAGCGGGCGGTCCCTTTTCGCGATGGCTTGCCAGAATGATGTAATTATAATTACGTTTATTGCTGCCTTTCTGAGCTCTTTTATTAAATATACTTGAATTTCACTGGGACTAACCCTGTTTAAATAATAACAACAATAATCTTAATGAAAAAAAATATATATAAAAAGCAGTGTAATTAACACATCGGACGCCCACGTGGTTAACGTGTCTTAATTTGCTGGTGCCCATGGCAACGCGTCATTTTACCTACCGGCGAGAGTACTGGCGAGAAAAGTAATCCGAGTAAATGTAATCCGAATATGTCCTGTTTATTTCGCGAAAATCTTTTCTTTCAGTCAGGACCGTTTTTTATCATTTCTAAGCCACAGTGTTTGTGTTACGGCAGGTAGAAGAGGCTGCCGTTTTGAAATGAAAGTGATTTAAAAGCTAGATTAGGAGAAAACAGCATTTTTGTGCAGCCGCTAAACAGGAAGTCAACGAGACACACAGCACGTCCGGGTGACGTAATTGCGCGCTGCATGTTGGGAAATGGAGTTTGTTTCATCACCGCGGTAGCCAAGTGCAGTTGCTATAGTACAGTATAGTTTACTGTACAACGCGTCAAACGCGTCGTGGGCCTCCAGCGACATCAAAGAAATTGACTTGTAGACACCACGTGGGCATCCGATGTGTTAATATCTATTTTGTCTTACCGCCAGGATCTGGGAGAAGAGGAGGGAGTAGACAGGATTGACTCCTCCATTGACCGCGGCCCCCAGGGATCCAAACAGCATGTAGGGCCACTCTGGAGTGTTGTACTTCAATATCCTGGTGATCGGAGCCGGCTCAACGCGTTCCTCTTCCTCTTCCGCTGGAACGGCATTCTGGGAGATCACCAGACGCGCACGAACGCACGCACATACGCGTAGTGTACACGCGCATACGTGCACACGTGCACACACACACACACACACACACACACACACACACACACACACACACACACACACACACACACACACACACACACACACACACACACACACACACACACACACACACACACACACACACACACACACACACACACACGCACACACACACGCACACACACAATCCATATTGCAAATGCAGAATGCTCACACAGAAGCTCAAATACCTATACACCTATAGACATAGAAAGGTAGCCCCAGCGGGATCTAGGTAGGCCAATCAGAGGCAGGTGGGGGTGGGTCTTTTCGTAGTCTCGCGTGGCCAGACTGTTGCCTAATGCGATTTGCAAATGCTCCCGGCATACAGTCTGGGGCACGGAAATAGAAACGATGAGTGCGAGATAAAGTGGATGTGACGCAACCGCTCCCTTGGTGCAGTAGCAATAACATGACCTATTGGAAGCGCCTATGTCTCCTTTCATTATTTTTTGGGGAGTTATTTCGTCTTTCTCTGGTGTTGTTGGTGTTACTTCCATGATGTTTTCAAATGTTTTCTTAAACTATACACTCATAACAAGAATATGCTGCTCGAATGACTCTGTCTGTGCAAGTGTGCTTCTGTTATGTTTCCAGTGGGACTACAGTTCAGTGCAGCAGCGGCAACTTCCGATACTCGCCGTTCGGGAGCTGCCGTTCCAGACTCTATATAGCATTCGGAGATTATGGAATAGTTGTCTGGCTACGCGAGACAGGTACTTAAGGCACGTTTATGTGTATCCCCGTCTCTGAATATAACGGTAGCTCGATCCCTACTCGGGACAGATTCAGCCTCTCTGTTCGGTCCTCTGTGTCCGCCACTGATTCAACAGAGGGACAAGGTCACACAGCTGCCTACTGGCATACAAATGTCTCTGATGTGCTGACTGAATGAGCTCTAACCATGCTAACCGCTGAATATAACATCCCAATTCCTCAATTATTAATATGCAGTGGGACAATTCGGCCATCACACTACGACAGTACGTACGTATACTGTAACACACACACACACACACATACTCGTTCTCACTTTCGAGGGTTTTCCCTCATCTTTCTATTCTTGTGAGGAGAACACGTTTTTCTAGGAAAATGTCAAACACACACGTGTCACGTGTTGAACAAGGGCCTCCCTCCACAGTGTGTGACCGCTAGGTTGTTGACCCTCTTAAATACACACACACACACATGCACGCATGTACACACGGGCAAATGCGCTGACACATAAACATGGACAGCAAAATATATCAGTTAAGGAAAAGTTGCATGCTGGCACTCACATACAGTATGTGAGGAAACACACACACACACACACGTATAGCACAGACCTTGGTTTTATCGGCTTGTGAAACAGAGTAGGCCCTGGGGCCTAGCTCTCCAGCCATGGGGGCTGTAGAATCAGGAATGAGGTTCGACAGCTGAGAACGGGACCTCTGACGGATAGAAGCCCTGCAAAACACGCACACGCACGCACGCACGCACGCGCAAGAGTCTATTAAAACAAAATAATAGTCATTTCTGCCACAAGATTGAAGCTACTACATTTTCTCACAGCGGCTGGTGAGAGAAGCAGTTGGAGTTATAGATGTGTTAAAGCAGTGGTTCTCAACCTTTTCAGGCCGCAATCTCCAAAATAATCATATTTGAACTGGGGACCCTGATGTGCACTAAGAGTGGAGGCATTATATTTTGTATAACACAGTTCTATTGTGAAAATAGCAGATCTACATGCTGACAACATGAGCATTGTGAGCATGTAGATTGTTTATTTTCACACTTTCTGCCTTTGACAATATTTGACAATTTGGCCAACGTTTAATTTGTCATTTTAGAGGTATTAAAAAGTCCTTAAATTGTCACTTTATGAGATGGTAAATGGTGCATTTATATAGCGCTTTTATCCAAAGCGCTTTACAATGTGCATTACATTCACCCATTCACACACACATTCATACACCGGTGGTGGCGGTGGAAACCATGCAAGGCACCAACCAGCTCACCGGGAGCAACTTGGGGTTCAGTGTCTTGCCCAAGGACACTTCGACATGTAGACAGGAGAAGCTGGGATTTGAACCGCCGACCATTGGCCAACCCACTCTACCTCCTGAGCTACAGCCGCCCCATACTGACATGTGCAGATACCCTAGTCTATACACTTAAACCTTATGGTGGTTTGTTTACTGTTGAGTGAGAAAACAATGTTGCACATTAAGCTAATCATCTGGGGACCCCCCAAAATGATTTTGCGACCCGCAGGTTGAGAACCACTGTGTTAACTCTCAAATACCTGGAACGCGCCCGAGTCGCATTAGATTTTAACCACTTTAACCATTATTGTATGCTTTAACCTTAGAAAAATAGCAGATATACAAGCTCACAGCGCGGCACCGAGTGCCGCGCTGCGAGCTTGTAGATCTGCTATTTTTGAAAAATCGTGAAAATGTGTGCAAGTCTATGAATATCTTTGACCCGATCTTTGACCCGACTTCTAAATCCTTCCTCTAAATCAGTGGTTCTCAAACCTTTTCATGTCAAGGACCCCCAAAATTACAGGTATTTAGCCACAGACCCCCATCTCAAAATATGTTGCTCCAGGGACCCCCCAGAAGCAAATATTTGATTTACAAATGTTTGCTTTTAAATAGATATATTCAAAGACTTGCATAGAAAAATCATGATTTTTCAAAAATAGCAGATCTACAAGCTCGCAGCGCGGCACTCGGTGCCGCGCTGTGAGCTTGTATATCTGCTATTTTTCAACAGTTAAAGCGGTCAATAATTCTAGGCCTAAATGGGCCTAAAAGTACCTCAAACTGGCCCGGTAGCTCCCTGCTCGGGACAGATTCAGCCTCTCCGTTCGGTCCTCGGTGTCTGCCACTGATTCAACAGAGGGACAAGGTCACACATGCTGCCTGGCATACAAACGTATATGTCTATGTATTCACTTTCACTGCACATGAAATATGCTATTCGACTCAAAGCCCAACTTGACAGGAGACTGCCTGCCTGCTCCCCGAAACTGCTGCTCAATGTTCAGCTCACTTTCTCTGGCTTTCTCGTTGAGGGCCTTGTCTCCTTGACTCTGGAGCGTGACCAGGGTGAAGTACACGCCCTTTCTCTCCAGCAGTTCGTCATGCTTGCCCCGCTCCACCGCTCGCCCGTGCTCGTAGCCCACGATCACGTCGGCGTTCTTGATGGTGGAGAGCCGGTGGGCGATGGAGATAGTAGTGCGACCCAAGCGAACCTGTACAAATAATATGTAATATTTCTTTGCATAAGCGTCAATCATTTCCATGTTAAAAATGTTCTGATATTTTACCAAAAATAGTGGAAATAGACATTTTTCATATCTTCCCTGTGAACCTTTTGTTTACGAAGCCTAAAAGCTAAACAGAAATGCAATCTTTATTCGTGTTCAGTGGTAGAAACGCAACTTGATAAAAATTATTTGAGAGACAATTCATCGTCAAGTAATAACGTTGTAATCGTGACAGCCCTAGGTCTGTGTATGACATTTTACAAGATGATTGTCACTCAAATAATTGTGATTAACGATTTAATTGTGTTTTTCTCGTCGTTACACATGGCAGATATGACACATAAACTAAATGTACATAGAAATGACTGACATATTTGACAACTTTATACTTAAAAAAGAACATTGATAGTGGAAAAAGCCGATCTACAAGCTCACAACGCGTCGCGATGCGACGCGTTGTGAGCTTGTAGATCTGCTATTTCCACAAATTTTGAAAATGTTTGAAAATATATTAACATTTTTCAACATGGAAACGATTATGATGATTATGACAATTATGATGAAACAATTGCGATTATTTCAAATAATTGCGATTTGACGATTATGCAATAATATCGTGACAGCCCATGGTGTGAGACATACTTTATCCAGGGCCTCCTGGACCACCGCCTCGCTCTCGTTGTCCAGGGCGGAGGTGGCCATGTCCAGCAGCAGGATGCGGGGGTTCCTGACCAGCGCACGGGCAATGGCAATGCGCTGCTTCTGGCCGCCACTCATCTGACCACCCCCCTCCCCCACCAGCGTGTCAAATTTCTGAAAACGATATCATAAGGCGAGGCGAGAGAGATGTTACGGATGCTAAACTGTGCATACTGTAGTAGAGGGACAGACACAGACACAGACATACATGCTGTACATGCACACCTCCATCCATGCATCCCTCTGTATGCACGTACGTATACTATTATGTACAAACAGTGGACACATACCTGTACCTCGTATACAAACACATACGTGCATACAACTTAACACTATCTATCTCTATCTATCTCTCTCTGTCTCTCTGTCTGTCTGTCTGGCTGTCTGTCTATCTATGTGATAGACACAGCTACAGTACTATGCATACAGGTACATATATGTTATTCCTTGTCCAGTCAACAGCTGTGTATTATTCTAATAACAAATCTCACCTAGTGTGAAGTGAGCGGTGCTATTTATGAGTTAATTTCATTAAGTGTCACGTGAAGCTTGGCCAATGTGACCCTGGGCGTACAACAAACTTTGAGCGCTCAAAAACTGTACAAACACGAGGGCCTCATGACATGTTAATGCAATAAGTTACATTATACATTGTTTAAGTCCATGCAAGGTTTGGAAGGAAGCCTATACTATGGCCAGACCACTGGGGGATATTTTGGGTGAAAGCCCAGTTGAATTTGAGTGCTCCTGCGCTGACCATCCCCTGACAGAAAAAAAGGTTTGGCCGTTATAGTAGTAAGATAAAGATGTGACGTCTTGCAGACGTCATGCTATACAGATGTTTGCCAATGCAGACATTTTGGGGTGTTGGGGCAAGAGAAAATGTTTCTGTAACCCCAAAACCCCAACAAAAAAGCCTCATGATGAGGCTTCTGTACACGTTCTCACAGAAGCCTCATCCCTGCCTTACCTGTGGCAGGTCCATGATGAAGTTGTAGGCGTTGGCCTCCTTGGCAGCTTTGATGATGTCATCTAAGGAGACGTTAGGACGGCCGTAGCGGATGTTCTCAGCGATGGTGGTGGCAAAGAGCACAGGCTCCTGTTCCACGATACCGATGAGCGATCGCAGCCATTGGATGTTCAGCCCCCGGATGTCATGGCCGTCCAGGGTCACCTGAGACGCAAATAAATAATACATTATTATTGCTTCAATGCATTTTCCATTGATTTGAATGTCTAGTGTAGCTGTAAATAGTCCTTGGAAAAAAAAGATTGATTTACAAATAACTTGTGCAATGAATGGTGTAATAATCTTTGACCAATATTGACTCAATTATTGAGCAAATTTTCATTTTAATGACTTTTGTACCATTTTGAAATTGTACCATTTTGTAGTAGGGATGTCCCGATTCGATGACGTGATCGGAGATCAGGGCTGATCACGTGATTTTCAAAAGAACGGAATCGGGAAAAAAAAGATCAGGGTTCAGGCTTAATTTTGATCCAATATTGCATTAAGTGAAAAAAAAAAAGCTATATCGATATTGGATAGAATGGATACCGTCATTTAAAAACAAAAATGAACTGTAAGGGACAACTTGTTTTCATTTTTTTGCGGCGCTCCTTGAACAGGAGATATATCTCCAACATCTGGATAGGGGAAAAAACGTGGGTTCAAAGCTGGGTTCAAACCTGAAGCTATTTCTTCTATTCTAGTCGCTTCTATCGCTGCACTTTGGTCGCGCAGGTCCGCTTTAGTAAAAAAATCATGTCCCGTTGGAATCAAGGCGAAACACCCGAAAAAAAGGAAGTCCCAACACCAAACACCAAAAACATGTCCGTGTCTCCGGACAACATTAACGCTGATTGTATGTCAGGACGCGATGGGTGGAGTGGGGGTGAAGCGAAGGTCGCTTCAGGTGGATTTTTTCAAGTGGGGCGAAGATACGAGGCGACTGTTCGCGCCACCCCGTTCGGATCGTTCGCGCTGCGCCACGCTCGGTCGCGCGTCGTCTCGTCTTTGCATTCACTCTGTATGTAATCGCGCCGCTCGAACCATCCAGGTTTGAACCCAGCTTAACCCTTTTTGTACACTTTTATTTTAGAAAAAAATCTTCCTCCAAGTATATAATCATAATACCTGATGATCATGTTGCAGGCTGGAAAAATCACTGCAACCTGTCTTTAAACTCTTGTCTGTAACCTGTTTTTTTTTGTGGACACGCTGTTGGTGTGTCTTCAGATGAGTTAACTGAGTGAAATTCTTGCCACACAGTTTACAGTGGAAAGGTTTTTCTCCAGTGTGGACACGCTGATGTGTCTTTAGTTGAGTTAACTGACTGAAACTCTTGCCACATTGTTCGCAATGAAAAGGTTTTTCTCCTGTGTGGAGATGCAGATGTTTCTTCAGATTACCCAAGTCACTGAAATCCTTGTCACATAGTTTACAGTGGAAAGGTTTTTCTCCTGTGTGGACACGCTGGTGTAGCTTCAGATGGGTTTGCTGATTGAAACCTTTGTCGCACTGTTTACAGTAGTAAGGTTTTTCTCCAGTGTGGATACGTTGGTGTGTCTTTATAAGAGATAACAGACTGAAATTCTTGTCACACTGATTACAGTGGTAAGGTTTCTCTCCTGTGTGGACACGCTGGTGTAGCTTCAGGAGATTTAACCGACCGAAACTCTTGTCACAACGTTCACAGTGGAAAGGTTTTTCTCCCGTGTGGACTTTCTGGTGTGACTTCAGGATACTTGACCTACTGAAACTCTTGCCACATACCTTACAGTGGAAAGGTGTTTCTCCTGTGTGGATACGCAGGTGTGTCTTCAGATAGTCCAACTGACTGAAACCCTTGTCACATAGCGTACAGTGGAAAGGTTTTTCTCCTGTGTGGACACGCTGGTGTTTGTTCAGATTGCTTGACAGACTGAAACTCTTGTCACATACTTTACAGTGGAAAGCTTTTTCACCCGTGTGAATAAGTTGGTGTTTGTTCAGGCTGCCTGACTGACTGAAACTCTGGTCACAGTGTCTACAGTGGAAAGGTTTTTCTCCCGTGTGGACAAGCCGGTGTGACTTTAGATGACTTGGTTGACTGAAACTTCTGTCACACTGTTTACAGCTGAAAGGTTTTTCTCCCGTGTGGATACGCTGGTGTGTCTTTAGAAGAATTAATAGACCGAAACTTTTGTCACACTGTTTACAGTGGTAAGGTTTTTCTCCCGTGTGGATACGCTGGTGCATCTTCAGGACTCTTAACCGACTAAATCTCTGGTCACATAGTTTACAGGGGAAAGGTTTTTCCCCCGTGTGAATAAGCTGGTGTTCCTTCAGGCTGCCTGACGTAGTGAGACTTTTGCCACACTGTTTACAGGTGTGTGTTTTCATCTGACGCTTCTTTACATCTCCTGTTGGTCGAGTTAAAATCTCTGTAGATCTTTGACGACCTTGAGATTTCCGCGGGTCTGTGTCTCCTCGTTTCCGGCTGGTCACAGAGCTGACTGTTCGCTGACAGGCCTCAGAAGAACAGCTTTGTCCATTTCTCAGCGTTTCGCAGTTGAGGTCGCCGTGGCTCGGATGAGACGTGAAGGTACACTCAGAAGATCGGGAGCACGCTCCTTCCAGGGGTTGCGGTTCATGGTCAAAGTTGACGCTATACATGGACTGTGATGGGAACTGAGGTGTAGGTTCTGTTGAGGCCGGACAATTTGTCATCTCCATCTCCCACTATTCTTTGTGTGTATCCCTTTCTCTCAGAACAATACATGGGGTGAAATCTTGATCTGTTCCCAATGGAATGAAGTGGAAATCTGGACTCTGGAGTGTCTTCGCACCTCATATATGCTGCGCAGAGCTTTGGTGTGACCTCACTCACAACACAATCAGTTGCCAAGCATGCGCATGCTTAGCAACACTTGTGCCCCTCCAATGGCCTCCATATTTGGGCAAGAGTGATGTCATAATTATCATCACCATGACAGCAGAGATCCACATGGAAGCCACGCCATGTATTTTTCATTTTCATGTGTTTATCATCTTTTACTAATTATTCATTAATTTAGTTAAGCTGATGGAGTCTGATTGGCCTATCAGGGAATCCGAGTATTGGCCTAGAATGTTTGTGTCCTCCTAAGAACTGACACCTGAGTTCGGGCCACTCAGTATACATAGTTTTTCAGTTTTTGAAAATCGTAGCTAGATTTAATTTTGACAGAAAAATGTAGTTTTAGTCATAGCCTTTTGAATAAAATGTAGTTTTAGTCATCTGAAAAGTTTTAGTTTTAGCTAGCGAGGCGCTTTAGAAATTTACTCATAAATAGCACTGCTCACTTCACACTAGGTGTGATTTTTATGTATGAGTGTCTGACTCTCCGTATGAGCACGGAACTAATGTCACAGACAGAACGGCCAATACAAGGACATATTTCGGACATATATATCGGACATATATCGTGTTTGATACCATGCAAAGTAAGCACACGGGTGCGATTTCTCTTAATGCACTGCCGAAAGATCGGATCCCGAATAATCGGTTTCGGTAGATACTCAAAATCGGAATCGGATAGGGAGCAAAAAAAAAAAAAAAAGGATCGGGACATCCCTATTAAGGCCAGAGTTGTGGATAGACAATGACATAAATTGCTACCGGAATGGTCCTTGAACACATTTTTGGCAGCTGAAGGTGTCTTACTCTAGGTCATTCTGATGCTTATGGTGCCTGCTACATCTTTGGGTTTGTCCTGACTTGTGCTTATAACCCTGACGCGGGAGGAACAAGAGAAGGCCATTTGCTCCGTTACGAGCGGCAAGGAATAACCGAGCGGAGGAAGATCAGTTTATAATCTCAGTAAAAGTGAGAAATGAGACTGTTAAGATCCATTAGTTGAATTATGTAATGGGTTGCGGTGGACTTCCATCACCACTGGGACGTTTTTAGTCATCCATAAAATAAATCCTACATGGGAAGGAGCTGGCAGCTACAGTGTCAGGGGAGGATTCCGTCTCAAACTGATGACTCCGGGAACAGAGTCGAACAGTGCTTGATTAAAAAAAGATAGTGTCCAATAATGTATTGTACTGCTTCGCTCTGTTTAAGAGAGGAAATTGAACTGAAAGCGGCACATGCGAAACGAGCGTGTAAAAACCCACCATGCCCTCTTTGGGGTCGTAGAAGCGCTGGATGAGTTGAATGGCGGTGCTTTTGCCTGCTCCACTGGGGCCCACAAAGGCTGTGGTCTCACCGGACCTCACCGCCACGCTGAGCTGGTCTAGGATCTGCCGACGTATAATGCAGCAGTGGAAGGAGTAGTCAATTTATTTTACTAAAGTAAATGTATCAATACTGCAATATAGAAATACTCTGTTAAGTGAAAGTCTGGAATTCGAAATGCACTTGAGTGACACTGACAGTACAAAAGCATTGGCATCAAAGTGTACTTAAAGTAGCAAAATAGCAGATCTACAAGCTCACAATGCGATGCATCGCAACGCATTGTGAGCTTGTAGATCTACAATTTTCAAATGGCTGAAATCTATATAGAATTGAAGGATAGAAGTAACTTTAACTTTTCAAAAATGTAGTGGAGTAAAATTACAATATTTCGATCCGAGATGTAGTGGAGTAGAAGTAAATGTAAATACTCAAGTAATGTACAAATACCTCAAAACAGTACTTGAGTAAATGTACGTTCAGAGATTGTGTGCAATCCTGCCACAGAGTCAATCTGGATATTTTCTCTTAAACAATCCTATGATTGGCATACTGTACAGTGTGACTGTGAGTGTGGAGATGAACTACAGTACCTTGACTTCTGGCCTGGCAGGGTAGTGGAAGGTCACGTTGTGAAACTCAATGTCACCTTTGACCTTGTCGAGGCTGTATCCAGCCTCTGAGAAGCAGTCGATCTCCGGCTCCTGACAGTGAAGAGTGGAGAATTGACAACGTGTCAAAACGTCGGCGAGGTAGCCATAAATTATAACTTCCAGTAGAGGGTGCTAATATGCGGAGGTTACGTCTCTCCTGGAGTTATAACGCAGAGTAAAATAGCTCTCGCTGGTTGAGCCTCCATGTCCCTAATCGCCTCAAAACATGTTTAAATCATGAAGTTGCTCACCTCATCGTCGAAACAGCTTTATATCTACCGATGAGCCCACTCGTTGGCATGTGTTAGTCCATATGTTTCTAATAAAGTAATGTTTACTAAAACTTCTTTGAGTCTCATCGCTTTCCTTGTTTTTGAACTGCTTGGGTAAAATGGCCGAACATATCACGCGAGATGAGTAAAAGTCTGGCTACGCGAGGCTACATATCACGTGACGTTGATCGCCGTTGCGATTTGCTCATACTAGGACATGACGTTTTTGTATGCGGAAGTATTCCAACGTTCTGTAGTTCTGAAGCGCTCTGTATGCGGAAACATTCCGACGAGGAAACGCGAGTCTCAGAGAAGTTTTAGTAAACATTAATTTATTAGAAACATATGGACTAACACATGCCAACGAGTGGGCTCATCGGTAGATATAAAGCTGTTTCGACGATGAGGTGAGCAACTTCATGATTTAAACATGTTTTGAGGCGATTAGGGACATGGAGGCTCAACCAGCGAGAGCTATTTTACTCTGCGTTATAACTCCAGGAGAGACGTAACCTCCGCATATTAGCACCCTCTACTGGAAGTTATAATTTATGGCTATCGGCGAGGTACAGGGCGAGAATGGATTACTTCTAAATGAGATGTCATGGCTTTGAGAAATGAAATTTCCCACTCACAAAAGGATTTATGTGAGTAATGTGACAATATTAAACGGTAGTTGTTAAAAGGCTAAATGTACCCTATGTCCTCAACTGTCCTTTTTTGACATCATAATTGTCAATGTGTTTTAACTGGACTTAATAGATATTTTAATTTATAGTTACTGAATTGTGAAAATTAGCTAAGTACTTACTGCGTGTATAAATTATAATTATTAAATGACAAAAGGGGAATGAGGTGTGGCATCGCACAGGGACGCGCACACCTAGACATCAAAGGGGGCTTTGCATGAATGCAGTTTTTACTATGGTGAAAGAAATGCAATTGCCCTCTTTCCATGCCATATCTGAAGGCAGCATTCAAGAGAATTGCCTTGACCAAACTCTCCTGAACTTGAATTCAGCATCTTATGTTGAAAGAATTGCCCTCTCTACGTAGAAATCCATGCCGTTACGCCACATCTCCGGTATTCTCTTGCTTAATATGCTTAGTTCAGTGTGGTATCAACTACTGAAAATAGCAGAGTGAGCTTGGAGGTCTGCTATTTTCGATATTTTCTCCAAAAGGCCCTTTTAGAAATTTCAGCCCCTGCCTCTCTATAACATTCTCTGCACGTCCCTGGCATCGCACCATATTGTAGGTTCAAATCTTATGAGAATGAATACGGATCCAATCTACACGAAACCTGGTGAAAAACACATATAATCTTACCCTCTCGATGGTCTCAAAGATGATGGTTGCAGCCCCTCTTCCTGAAGCGAATGCTTCTAGGCAGGGCGAAGCTTGACCCAGGTTCATAGCTGCTATCAAAACACCAAAGAACACCTAGGAATGCCAGAACAATGGCATGTGAGCAGTGGTGTTGTCAGTTCAGCAAAAGCTAGGGTATGGCCTAGATGGGACTACGCAGGGCGCGCGTGAAAAAAATATTGTAGTTTTTTCCCCCGGGTTTCTACGGTTTCTTGGGCTGGATATGGCAGCATGGAACGGTTGTTCAAGTGCAGCTAAACTTGGCATGTTACTAAACGAGCCACAATTAACAATAATGCATTTCACCTGTGCAGCTGACCTGCAGAACCTGGCTGGGAATATACCAATTTATCAAGATGGGGAGAATACAAGGGTGAATAATATAATTATAATACCTTGTTAAAGTGACCATTTTGTAAAATGTTGCATTTGTAGTTATTTTACTGTAATTTAACAACTTAATAATCAGCACATATAGACAAAGAGAGGATTTATATTTAAAAGTAACTTTTATTTTCCCCCCTGGACCCAGGGTATGGCAGCTGCATACCCCTGCAATACCCAATTGACACCCCTGCATGTGAGATATTAGTCTCATTTATCATCCACAATATCCCACATCCAATACACAATGAATGTATGATTGCACTTGTCTTTATTCAGATAGACAGAATCGAATAGCTGACAGGGTGATGTGGCTCTGAGGCATAGAGTATAATATAGAGCGGATATCCCTGCCCCCAGCTATTCATTTCAATGCAAGTAGCTCAGTGGCGCACCCGGAAGAAGTTGAATCCAGGTGCATTGTGGGGGAATCCACCTGGATTCATCTGGATGTGTCAAAATGTGTTACGTCGAGACGTAATTACGCCACAAACGTCGAACGACATCCATTGAACCCCATGGCAGACCCCCAGCGGCGCGCTCTTTTGCTTGTGCATGTATTTTTCACCCCGTCTGCCGTTCCAGCATTGACCACTATGGTCACAAGGATTCACTGCGGGCCTCCCATGAATGTTTTTCATAGGAGGAGGGGGTTTAAACTATTTAAACTGGGAACGCATTATTTTGTGCTTCAACTATTGAAAAATAGCAGATCTACAAGCTCACGCTTGTAGATCTATTTTTGAAAAATTGTGCAAGTCTTTGAATAATTCAAATCCTTCTAAGGTTTTTCGAAAAACCTATGTTTCTATGTCAGTGGTGCTCAAACCTTTTCATGTCAAGGACTCCCAAAATGATATGCATTTAGCCACGGACCCCCATCTCAAAATATTTAGTTCCAGGGACCCCCAGAAGCAAAATTTTACTCACAAATGTTCGCTTGAAAAATACATATATTCAAAGATTTGCACACATTTTCACGACTTTTCAAAAATAGTCGAGTGCCGCACTGTGAGCTTGTAGATCTGCTATTTTTCAATAGCTGAAGTATAACATAATTAAGGCCCCTTCACCTTGGGCTCTAGTAACTCAGTCCCACTCCCCCCCCCCCCCCCCCCCCCTTGTGACATCCCTGTGTCCAGGGTCCTGCCTAGTACCTGAAGCAGCGTGCCCGGTGTGTACTCCTTGGTGTCCACCACCAGCGCGGAGCCGTACCAGAAGGCCAGCGCGTAGCAGAGGAAGATGACAAACCACATGTAGCCTGTGAAGAAGCCCATGATCAGGCCCTTCCTGATGCCCCAGCGCTGCGCCCACACCAGGTTCCTGTCGTACCTGGAGAGGGAAGAGGAAGATGTCTGAATGAGTTGACAATGTAAATTTTACTCTGACAGCCTGCAGCTCATCACACTTTAAACCAGGGGTCTTTTCAGGCCGCAGGGACCCCCACAACCTGTTCATAGATTCCATATAGTTTCATTGTTTGACAGCATGATCATCAGTGTATTTTGGATTCATGTCAATTTGTGTTTTCAGATATTAAAACTTGAACCGTCAATACTTAATAAACTTGACCTTTCACTCTGTACTTAGTCTGCTCTTTTTCCCCTCTACACCAAACCTCTTTGCCAAAAATAGCCGATCTACAAGCTCACAACGCCTCGCAGCGCGAGGCGCTGTGAGCTTGTAGATCTGCTATTTGGCTAAAGTTCTCAGAATATGCACACTAGGGTTCAAGTGGTTAATATAAAAAAGGGGGAAAAAAGTTTCTATCACTCAAAGATTTAGAATACCCCCTGTAGTAACTCTGAGGACCCCCCAGGGGTCCCGGACCCCCTGTTGAAGACTCCTGCTTTAAACCGATCTAATTACATCACTAATATTACATACAACTACTATCACAACTTTTACTTGCCATTTCAAAACTTCACACGTCCTGCCATTGGCAAGACAGCAGATTTTCAGGGGATTTGCAGAACATTGGGCTTGTAGATCAGCTATTTTTGTAATTTTTATGACCTTCTCTTACTACGAAGTTTAAATCTACAGGAGGTGGATTCTGGTTTTCAATGGGAATGGAGTGGTTTCTTGACATTTGCGAGTTTCTGCAAAAATACGCTCCATTCTCCATAAAAAATTTAAAGACAAAACAGTGAAAGAAACCTGTGGAAAAAAAGCTGAAAAACACGTTCAAAGATGGAAAAACTATATTTCCACTATTTTCGAAAATGTTTTTCAACATGGAAACGATTATGACTGATGTTATTATTTTTTTTATTTTTTAAGATTTGTTTTGGGGCTTTTATGCGTTTATTGATAGGACAGTTGACTGACAGGAAATGGGAGGAGAGATGGGGAGTGACATGCGGCAAACGTCGTCCGGATCGGGAATCAAACCGGCAACGCTTCCAGGCATCCGTGCCTACTGTATGTGGCAGTGCCTATATGTGCCTGGACCAGTAGGCCAGCGGGCGCACCTATATGTTATATTATTATGTTATAATTGTGACAGGCCTACATGTATTTACTGCCATTGAACCGTCCCGATTACCTCTCCACCTCTTTCTTCTCTCCACCAAAAGCTGCCACGGTCCTGATGGAGGAGAGCACCTCGTCGGCCACGGCTCCAGCCTTGGCGTAGGCCTGCAGCTCCATCCCTGTCAGCTTAGCCACGAACTGGAGGCCGAGGAGAGACAACGCAATAGATCTGTTTTTGTGTACCGCTCACTGAGTCATATCAATACTGCAATGTAGAAATTCTCGCTGTTACAAGTAAAAACAGAAGGAGCGAGTTGCATTCTCCGGCGCTGGCGTCAGCCGAGGTGTTGCCGGTAACTTCCGACAACAGCCGCGGCAACTGCCGGCAGTGGACCGGCAGCCGTCGATAACAACCACGGCAGGCACCGACACACGGACCGGCAGTGGACTGGCAGTGGACCGACAGCCGCCGACAACAGGTGGTTAGGGTAAATCCGGAATTCAAAATGTACTTTAGTAAAAGTATAAAAGTATTGGCATCAAATTGTATTTAAAGTACCAAAATTTAAAGCACACGTTACGCAGAATATCACATTTTTGAGTTTTCAAATGTATAAAAATCTTTTGAAAATAGCAGATCTGCAAGCTCAGAAACATTGTGAGCTTGTAGATCAGCAATTTTGAAATGGCCCAAATGTCATAGGGCTGTCATAATAATCAATCTACAAAGTAACTAGTAACTAAAGTTTACAAATAGATGTAGCGGAGTAAAAGTACAATATTTGGATCCGAAATGTTGTGGAGTAAAAGTAAACGTATTGGAAATTGGAAATACTCAAGTAAAGTACAAATGCTTAAGTACAGTACTTTAGTTAATGTGCGTAGTTTCTTTACACCACTGGTTGTTATACAGTGGAGGAGAGCCATCCTCACCAGGGCCATGAGACCGGCTCCAACGCCAATCAGTGGACTAACGGCGATGATGACCAGCGTGAGCTTCCATCCCCTGACGAAGCCCATGCAGAAGCCGCACACAAAGGTGGTGAAACGCTGGATGAAGATGCTGACTTGGTCTGCGATGGCATCATTGATCTTGTTGATATCACTGTTTTAAAATAAATAGAGGAACAAGATCACTGTGATATCAGACAAACTGCGAACAATGCGATGGTAAATACTCTGTTGTTGTAAATGTACTGTCATGTAAAGAAAAGCTTGTGCAGATGATGTATGAATGCTTGAATAAATCGATAGGCCACCACACACAGTGACACACAGAGAGAGAGAGAGAGAGAGAGAGAGAGAGAGAGAGAGAGAGAGATGCACAATGCACAAATAAACCCATAAATCCTTGACTGATGCAACTCACTCAGACATGCGAGTGTTGAGCTCCCCTATGGAGTTACAGTCGAACCATCCAATCTCCATCCTCATCACCTTGCTGAAGTACAGCTTCCTGATGATCTGGATTTGCCTGGCCGCGGCTGCCACCCACATGGAAATCTAACATTTGTGTCAGAATTAAAGATAGATGTGTTGGTGGAAAGAAAGAAGTGTGAATAAATAGAAGCAAACATCCACCAGTTTGTGCTAGGCAAAATTGGGCTGGCTGAGAAAAAGCAAGGTAGAGAAAAGACAGACACGCAGACAGATCTTCTTGTGTTCCTTAAGTTATAGCTAATGATTTACTTTACAGTTGTGTTCCTTTAATTTGGAGGTAAGGTGTCTTTGACGTTCCTTAGTTGTAGCAAGGTTATACTTGACACTTCTGTAGGTCTATACCTTTATTTTCCTTTATGTCCTAGTGTTTCCTGTTTTCCTTTGTGACTGTTACCTGTCCCTCCTGATTGTTGATGTTCTGATCCTGTTAGTCCCCTAGCCTATTCTATCCCTGTGTTGATTCTTGTCAGTTGTGTTCACCTGTGCCTGGTTATACAGTACCTGTGTCTATTTAAACCCTAGGTTCCACATGTTCCCTGCCAGTTTGTATGTGTTTGTTTCAGTGCTCCATGAGTATACTTCTGTATATGGGTCCATGCTCAAGTTCCCTCAGCCCTATGTTCCCTCACCTGCTGACGCTGGTGAATGTTAACCACTATGCCTAAACCTAACCCAAACTCTAACCCTAACCTCAGTGAGGGAACATACTGTAGGGTCGAGGGAACATAGCCATGATCCCTGTATATTCCAAGAGTCCCCAGTATATTTTTCCTGGTGCTTCTTACTAGTTGTTCCTCGTGCCCAAAACTGTTTGCATTTATTTTGAACTACTCTGTCTCTGCCCGTCTGTTCTACGCTTGGGTCCTACACCTCCTACTTTGCACAAGTTCATGACAGATAAAGTAATGGAAATATGGAAAGGAAAAATACAAATGTTTTGATTGAATATATTTTGTGTTCCAATATTGTGGTTGACGTTTTTTTAAATGTTGATACAGACCTGAAAGTATCCCAGCACGAATACAGCCAGTCCAATGCCAACATAATAGAAGGCGAAATTGGTCATCTCATATTCAATGTCCAGGATTCTGAAAATAACAGATCAGTTTAATCACTTAAGCCCTATTTTATCTTGTCGCATGATGGTGTCACGCGAAAATGGCAAAACACTGCCGCTCTGGAAGCTCACTGTGCCTGTGCGCCACTATGTTCAAGGTCAAACTGTTTATTCTTTTGATGCTACAAATTGGCGATGGCGATGCAGCTTGCATTCCTGTGTGCCCTCTCCCATCTCGCAGCTTGTGCTGGGCCCCGCCAACGCATCTCATAGGAGCGGATGGTTTTAACTTTGTGTGGGTGGGAGTGGGTGGTCCAAAAAAACAAACAGTGGGTCAAACACTAGCAGACACTAACTTTGCTAAATATGCTCACATTTCTACACCTAAACACACATCTTCTCCACCTGCACACAGCTTCACGCATAACTATTCCACCTTCATACACAGGACTCTCTCTGCTACTAGGGGGTGGAGAGGGGCGATGGAAAATTAACAGAATAGGCCTATGATGTGATGAGATAAGGCATGTTTCTCACAAGGCTATGCAGTTGTATGTATATGCCTATATTGTGCATGAATATGGAATGGATATAGTTGAGAAGTTAGTTATCTTCTAGACTACAGCATTTTAAAATAGGTCAATTAACGCTTAACTCATATAGGCTATAGACTTTTACAAAAATATTTATATCAATTACTTTAAGCCTAGAATATAGCCATCCAGGATCCTGGTGAATCATGACCATAAAATCTTTGATTCTGTGAAAAGAAAGAAATATAAAACCTCTAAACAAAGGGTATCTATTAAATGTAGTATATCATATAATTAAATATTCAAATATCTTTTTTTCACAGAATCAAAGGTTTTACTGTCATGATTCACCAGGATCCTGGATGGTTTGATTCTATGCTTAAAATAATTGATATAAATACTTTTGTAAAAGTCTATTGGAAAAATGAATGGCCGATTGCTTTAGTGGCACTAGTAAACCACGTCCACTGCTATGCCCTGTATTTGTTACATTACTGGTTCCATGTTTGAAACATTGGGTACAAGGATTCACTGTGGGCCCCCCATGAATGTTCTTCATAGGGGGAGGGGCTTTAACCCATTTAGACTGGGAACGCATTATTACGCATTATTTTGTGCTTTAACTATTGAAAAATAGCAGATATACAAGCTCACAGCTGCGAGCTTGTAGATTTGCTATTTTTGAAAACATTTGTGCAAGTCTTTGAATATTTCAAATCCTCCTAAGGGTTTTTGAAAAACCTTTGTTTCTATGTCAGTGGTGCTCAAACTTTTTCATGTCAAGGACCCCCAAAATGATATGTATTTGGCCACGGACCCCCATCTCAAAATATTTAGTTCCAGGACCCCCCAGTTCGCTTAAAAATACATATATTCAACGATTTGCACACATTTTCACAACTTTTCAAAAATAGCAGATCTACAAGCTCGCAGCACGGCACTCGGTGCCACGCTGTGAGCTTGTATATCTGCTATTTTTCAATAGCTAAAGTATAGAATAATTAAGGCCCCCCTCACCTTGGGCCCTAGTAACACATCCCACTCCCCCCCCACCTTGTGACGCCCCCGAACCTACCCACAGGACCGTCCCTCCAGGGGATCAGGAAGGGACTGGTTCCACGCGGAGCCGTTCACCAGGTCCCATCCCGACTGGTTCAGGAAGGTGTACGTCTGGCTGTAGGCCTCGGTGTAGTTCCGCTTCCACACGATGGTGTTGTTGAAGCACTCCTTCCTGTCGTCGCTCAGCTCGTTGAGCTCGATGTCGTAGTCAATGAAGGTGTCGGTGAGCATGCCGAACACCAGCAGCATGAGGGGCTGCGCAGAGCCGTGCAGCACCGCGCAGACGCTGCCCAACACCATCATCCACACCTCCCGGCAGCTGGCATAGCGGAACTGACACCACACACGATAAATATGTAGGACTATACAGGCTACACATTTTTAGATAATACTAGGCTACTTTGACATTACAGTACATTTTGTCAAGACACATGGATAACGGCTTTTGCAGATATTAAAGGGATAGTTCACCCCCAGAATTACTTTTTGTCCTATCAATTACTCACCCCATAGAGACTTGAATTCATGGACATTTTTGTTTTGTTTTGTCACATTCCTACGCCAATAATTTGAGGAGGATCTTTGTCTCCCCATAGGGATTCCCTATGAAGACACAATCCCTATGGAGACACAAAGAGCCGTCTCTTTAATTGTGTCTCCATAGGGAACCACTGCTGGTCATCAAATTATTGGCTTAGGAGGAATGTGACAAAAACTAAAAAAGTATCCATGAGGTGAGTAATCGATAGAAATATTTTTGGGTGAACTTTCCCTTTAAGGTTCTTGCTGCGCTTGGCAGCATCCTTGGCTCAAAATGCCTCCCAGCGCACCCGACAAACAAGTGCACATGCACTCATACACAAACATACACAGCCATGCGGTATGAAAACACTCATGTACTGTATTTTGTAGCACCATTTTTAACGTATTACATTGTTTTAACCTGTGTTTTTAACCTGAATGTAAAGCACTTTGAACTGCATTTAAGTCTGAAGTGTGCTCTATACATAAAGATTATTATTATTTAATTATTATTATTTATGGCATTGACTTTGTGGGGCGATTTTATTTTCAGAGTTACAATAAACCTTGTTTCCTATAGGAAATCAAATGGTCAAATCAGATAAATTCAAATACAGTATGGCCTTACCAGTTGAAAGAAACCAACCCTAATCGCTGGCACCTCTTTTTTCTCCTGGGCTCTGCGGTTAAGAGAAAGGTGAAATGGGTTTTAAGTTATATAGGCTCAGCAACGACTGCATGTCTCTGTAGCACTGAATGCACAGTGACAAGAACATAACTTCCACCTACTTCTCATTTTCCTTTGGAGATGACATTGTCCTGATTAAGTAAAACACAAAGAAGCAAACAGTTAAAAGACACATTGTTTCTCTCATACAACAATTCTCTGAAAGACAAGCCCACTAAGCAATTTGGTGGTTAAATCGCGTTCAAATGACGTCTTCGCCCTAACCGGACGTCTAGCTAGATCCGGTCTGTGACGAGTTTAAATTTTAAAGTTTTTTCACCGTCTAGTATAGACTAGACATTGTATCACCGGCATTTAAACGACTACATTTCGCCACTAGAGGCCGCCGAAAGTAGTGAAAATGATGGCAGCCAGCAGGTTTAAAAACACAATTTCTTGGTTTTGAGATCCTGTAACCTTCATGTGGTACCGCAGCTGATCGATTTTATACCGCATTTCATTGCTGTTCACATTTGACATAGGTAGCCACCCAGATTCGAACTCACGTACTTCTACATACCAGACCCAAACACTAACCGCTAGACTAGGACCACTGTTAAAAGTGGGGAAGTATCTTGCACTATTTGTATGTAATATTGCCTCCCGCTGTTCGTTTTAGGTCGGTGCATTTTGCTTGACAAGGCAAACTAACTTTATATTGATACATATTATAAAACGGTTTTATTTAATCATTATCATTGAATGGTGCATGGGGTACGTGGGGATGTGGGGAGAGTCGAACAGCCGTACGTGTATGCGTTTATATTGCTGTCAGAATGAATGTAACTCAGAGAAGTAATAGGCTATGCTGTCAGCACCACGGCATTATTTATTACACTTTTTTATTTATTACAGAATTTTTCAAAGGACTTATTGCCCAGCTTTTTATAGACGGATAAAAGACGTGCAATGACCAGAAAACTGCTCGTGGATGCAAACTACAACTATTAAGGTAGAACCGGGAGATCTAATCATTTCAAGCTATACTGTTAGCATCCGATAATGAACAACCTGATAAAAATGTATTTAAAAAAAAGATGGTCTAACACACGTTTGTCCTAAACCGGTTATATATCGTTCAGATGAAGCGTTCAGATGACGGCTACAACTAAACTAGACTATATAGTGAAATTGGCTCTTAAAATTACTTTATTCCAATATTTGAAACCCAGGTGTGCATATTAAAGCTGTTTTTGTAATCAACAAGTATGGAATAATGGATTAAATGTAATCAGCTACAATCGGTCTATAGACAGACTAACGATAGACGGTTCAAATGAGGGCTAACCCTAGACCATAGGTCTAGATGACGGCTGGTGTTTACTGGGAGGTTTACTTACGTACAGTAGTACTTACATATAGGAGCCGTTTGGTTCTGAAGTACAAGAATAAAACACAGGTTAGTTTTTTATTTATATATTACGAACTAAATCACAACAGTGTCTCACAACATATGGAGACATTTTTATTTGATTACTGGAAACCTTCCCAAGACAAAATAAAGTCAGAGACTTATTTGCATTATGGACCTCTTACATGAAACAGAGAACGACTCTGTGATAATACAATTATTAATATTAATACAAATTAAAAAAAATATTAAATAGCTAAAAGAATTTACGTCATATCCCACAGTGATGGTTTTCATTCTATAGCCTGGACAACATCACTTGAACAAAATTAACTGCCTGATAAAAACAGTAAAGTTGCATCAAAGGTTGCACTGCATGCAAATGACATTATCATGTACTGTTATCATTACTTTTATCATTGATATCATGTCATGTCATCCCAGTTAATTGTCATAATCTTTTCTGTTCAACTCACAGCACAAATAGCTCATCTTTCTCCCTTTCATCATTACTTAGTTTGTCATCACATCGCTGCTGTCTTCTATCAAAACGTGCAAAATAAAAGAAAGGAGACCAGATTAGACTAAAATAAATAGTCACTGCATACCTTCATCTGATAGCTCGTAGCCATTGTTCTCTTGTCCCAGCTTCTTGATGCTACGCAGTTTCACTGACCCAGCCGGCATTCTTGCACACCTAGGAAATGTCCAAAATATAACAGCATGATTGGCACTAATATATTAACTGCATACTAGGATAAATCTTTGTCAGCAAAAGGCATGCAATAACTGATACGGTAAGTGTCCTATTGTGCTCATCTTTCATGTCAAAACTCACTGTATTCTTCATGTATCTTTTACCTCAAAAGCTGATAAAGTAAATTCCCATGATTTTCAAAGTACTTGCATGGGAAAAAGCAAATTACAGACAACTAAATCTATTGTAAAAGCTCCATGTATTCATCTTCATCATTTTGTAATAAAAGCCTTTACTGCCATCATGATGAGTCTTCCCTGACAAAGATAATGATATCCAAGTTGATCTCCTATAACATATCTCATATAACACTCTCGCAAATCTGTGCAACAGCTTAGCGCCGAAACATATTTTCATGCCAAAAACTGTCAGTACATCCCAAGGTACAATAGTGTTTCGGCCAAACAATTTGGCCTTCCTCAGGGGTTTTTGCCACATATTTTTTCAGAGCTAAGCAGATTTAGCCTTATTTTAAACTGTTACTTACGCCAGCCTTCTCTCTGTCTCTGGATAAGGTTGTCATCTACTGAATTGTACACTGCAGAAACTTACCAGCACGTTCCCTTTAAGAGCCAGACCTTTTCTCTGTTTTTCTTTCAAGATACAAAATACAAAATGAGAACTGAGTCCTTTTGAAATTGTCAATGTATCGAGGTCAATCCAACAGCATTCCTTATGATGAGTCCAGTGTGAAATAATTCACCCCCCGACCACCAGGCAGCCAGCCTGTCAGCTTGTCACTTAAATTCTGGGGCACATACTGTAATATGTGTGGTGGTGAGCTAAGGTTTGTTGCCCTACCAACACGTGCTGTTATTGAACAGGTAGGGCTCGGTTGGAACTCGGGGTCAGATCGTTGTGTTTGGAGGTAAATGCCCTGTCGTTTTTTTGCTGCCAAAGAGGCCAGTGACCCGGGTTATGCAAATAAAGAAAATTCCATTGTAATCCATTAAGTATCATACCTTTTCAGATGTGAGGTTTTTGATATGGAATGAATGATTACCTTGGCAACTGCTGTATAGCTATGACGACCAGTGTTACTATTTCTCTATTGTTGAGTAAGATTAAGTCGTGATTTAGCTGCCTGCCAGACAACTTCATGTTGCATCTGCACCATGTGTATCAGTCTTTCTGTCTCTAAAAATAAAAACATTAAAAAAAAAACAATACCCAAAATGCAGACTCATAGTTTCAAGGCTATGGAATAAATGTGAGATTTAAGCAAGTCAATAGAAGGAGAAGACCTAATACAAAGGGCTAAACTGTCCCAAAGCCTCAGGGCAGCAATGGCAGAAGGTAATTGCCTTTACACTTTAAACACACTGAACCTCCTTGACAAAAGAAAAAAGATGTTCTCTCCCTAGCGCCGTAGGAGCCAAGCAGATACGTATATTTTGGGCAAATTGTAGGTGAAACTATGATGACTACGGTAACTAACTTCCTGGTGTTGCTCATGAGAAAGAAAATCTACTTTATTTTACATGTATTAATACAAGTGAAATCCCATCTCTTTTACAAGGGGGGGGCCTGTAAATAAGTCAAGATAACTAGCTGACAGTGGTGGCAGTCTGCTGTAGCAGTACTGTGGACCAAGAGGCCCCCATACCTTTATCACTCAATCCCAGAAATGTATGTCAGTGACAACTTGCACTCTTCAGCAACTCTCCATGCTCACTGCTTCTCTTTCTTAAAGCAACCTGGCAGACAGGTTAGTTTATAATGAGCCCATTTTAAAACCACCTCCTTCTATATAGTGCATCTATATGCCAATTAACTTTTGTATAAATTTTACACAATGCAGCTTTAAAAGACACTTCCACCACTCATTTTACTCTTGTATTTGAACTGAAATTGTCTCCGTTATGTAGCCTAATTTCAAAACATATATAACTAGAAGAAGTGCTCTTCCGAGCACAGGTCTCCACCAGCCACACGTCCTGGTGGTGCTATAATAGGCCAATGTAAAAAGGGTGGCATGTGTTCTTCATCAATCTTAGGCCTTTCATGGTGCCACCATGAGGCTGATTTGAACATTTTGTAGTGTAATTTCTTCCTTGGCCTTTTGCGAATGTGCGTGCACAATTTCATTACAATTGCACACTGTGTTTGATTTGAGGCATTTTGTTTGAAACGGATCAATCCTGCAAAGTTTGGAGGCCAATCTAAGCCAATCAGGATGGAAAATGTAATACAGGACATATCCGTCTTGAGATACTGTGTACTGATTTGTGTTCATTTTGGGTAAAATCTGAAGCAGTAATATCCAAAAATGTGTCTTACATAAGCCGGCCTCCAGGTGGCGCTATAAAAGGCTGATGTGAAAAATGCAAGGAAAGGGTTTTTCCTTGGCCTATAGGGAGTGCGCTTACAAAGTTTGAAACTGATCAGTGGAGTTATAGGTAAAACCACGAATTGGCCTGTTATAGCGCCACCATGAGGCTGATTTCAAAAATTTGTGGCATTTCTTCCTCATCCTAGTGGGAACGTGTGTACGCGATTTCATGTTAATTGCACTCTGTGTTTGTGATTTGAGGCATTTTGTCCAAAACGGACCAATCTTACAAACTTTGAAAGCCAATCTCAGCCAATCAGGATGGAATATGGACAATCAGAGAGATCCATGTCGATCACATGACTGTAGAGATACTGTCTACCGATTTGCGTGATTTTTGGACAAAATCTGTAGGAGTACTGGCCAAAAGGTAGTTTTGCACAAATTGGCCTCCTGGTGGCGCTAGAACAGGCCCATGTGAAAAATGTGGGGCAGAGGTTCTGAATTGGCATCCAGGGAGTGCGCCTACAGAGTTTGAAACTGATCGGTGGAGTTATAGGTAAAACCACAAATCGGCCTGTTATAGCGCCACCATGAGGCTGATTTCCGAAATTTGAAGTGGCATTTGTTCCTCGGCCTAGTGGAAACGTGTGTGCAAAATGTCATGTTAATTGCACTCTGCATTTGTGATTTGAGACATTTTGTCCAAAATGGACCAATCTTACAAACTTTGAAAGCCAATATCAGCCAATCAGGATGGAATATGGACAAATCGTGTCGATCACATGACTGTAGAGATACTGTCTACCGATTTGCGTGATTTTTGGACAAAATCTGTAGGAGTAGTGTACAGAAATGTGTTTTGCAAACATCGGCCTCATGGTGGCGCTAGAAAAGGGCCATTTGAAAAATGTGGGGCAGAGGTTCTGAATTGGCATCCAGGGAGTGTGTGTGCTCATTTTGGCAGCGACCGGGCCAACGGCGCCGGAGATTAGCTGTACACAAACTCGGAGGACGCACGCACGCACGGACAGGGGCGAAAACATACTCTCCCCCTGCCTTCGGCTGGTGGAGACAATAATCTTTTGTAATATTCTCAGGTTCTCTAGCAGTGGACTGGAAGGTGTGAACAATATTGCTGGAAGGTTCATATTAACAGGACCTTAAAAGCATCATTTGAAAACAAGGTTATTCTAAGTAAGGAACAATTGTGTACTTGAATCTGTATTTGTGTCAAGTGTGTCAGAGGGGACCCTTGAAGTCCCTTCTAGGGGCTCCTCTGACACACTGACACACATACAGTTGTCCTTCTGTCCTGTTGGCGCTCTACCCTTCAAGGGTAGAGTGCCAGCAGGACAGAGGGACAGTCCACAATCCACATACACTGCCTCTCTGACGGACAGTTCTATTCTCATTGTGACATGCAAGGTAAACATACACTGTCACAAACCCGCCCCCCTCTCCCATTTATTCCTCTGTGCAGTACGTTCAACCTTCATAAATCCTGGCTTAATCTGAGGGTGTTGTCACTCACTTTCTTAAAGTCAGGACACTCTGAAAAAACACCTGTGATATAAACCTTAAACTAAGTGTTAAGATAGGAGTCATTTGTCTATAAATTGGTACAGTGTCAAAAACAAAACTGTCTTCAACGTGGTTATACATTACCATAGTAAGGAGTTTGTTTTACTATACAGACAGGCATCACAAGATTGAAGCCTAATGGCCACAACATCCTCCACCACCAAGTCTCCTCCCATATCGGTGCACTCTGTGTCATGTCAATGCACTGCCCCCAAAAGGGCTTAAGCAACCATCACTGAATTACTCATTTTGTCCAGACACACATCTGTTAGAAGTCATCTCACAATTAATTAGACTAATGTACACACATCGATGTTATTGTTTTGCTGCATCTGAAATCACATGCTACATGTTATATAGGCTACTGCTATTTTTCAACATACTTTTGAGTGTATACACAATAGTATGTTTTAGTTTCAGACATACTAATCAGACCCCACAGAATATTAGGAAAGCACCCCATCTTGTGACAAAGCAGAGGTACTACACATTCCTGTTTCCTCTCAACAAACAATAACTACATTCTTTAATGTTTAATCAAAGCACAATTGATGTTATGACGGAGGTTTGGATGCTGTCTGCCATCCATGTCAATTCTGGTATGTTGTGTGACGCAGTTACTTTGTTTATGCACAAAAAATTATATAAACTGAATGCCTTATCGTGGGAACTTTACACCCATGCAAAACGTTTGATTTAATTTGATTGCTGGGAACATTTACAAGACAGAATAAAGTGGACAATATTACTTGAACAAAAGTAACTGCCTGATAAAAACAGATAAGTCCCAGTAATCTAGTCTGGGTCCACATGCCAAGACACTGAAACAAATGACTTTCCATTTATATCATGTTCTGTTATCATTACTTTTATCGTTGATATCCTGTCATGTCATCCCAGTTAATTGTTTTATTACATTTTTTGGAAACAATTTAATTGTTTTGTTTAGATTTTTCAAAGCTTATTCTGTTCATCTCACAGCACAAATATCTCATCTTTCTCCCTTTCATCATTACTTAGTTTGTCTTCACATCGCTTCTGTTTTCGATCAAAACAAGTAGAGACCAGATTAGACTAAAAGATTAGTCCTTTTACCTTTTACCTTCATCATTCAGCGTGTAGCCATTGTTCTCTTGTCCCAGCTTCCAATTGATGCTACGCCGTTTCACTGACCTGGCCGGCATTCTTGTACATCTAGGAAATGTCAAAAATATAACAGCTTGATTGGCACCAGCTGCACCAATATATTTACTGCATAATACATCTTTGTCATCATAGATCACTGATAATAGTATCCTAATGCCAAAACTCACTGTATTCTTCATGTATGTTTTACCATTAAAGCTATTGACTGGTACATTCAAGTGATTGGCTTTTTTACTTGCCTGGGAAAAGGCAAATTACAAATGACTAATGAATATCTATTGTAAAAGCTCCATGTATTCATCTTCTGATAGCATAGCTTTCATATAACACTCTCACAAAATGTTCATGGCACTTACTCCAACTTTGTTGCACATCCAGTTGTCACAGGTTAATGTAGCTCCCAAAAATATTTTGATGAAGCAAACGGTAAACAGTAAATAAAAAACTATGTGAAAAGGACATTCGTCGTGTGCAGGCTAACGGTTCAGCCAAACAATTTGGCCTTCCTCAGGATTTCCTGGATTTTGTTCTGTATACATCTTCACATGAAAGAACATTTTTGTTTTGTTTTTGTTATGTCAGGCTGTATTGTTCAGTTAGGCTTTCAACACCATAGATCCCACTAGGTTGAAACTGTCGAACCTGGGACTGAATTCCTCGGTCTATACTTGCCGGGACCTTGGATTTCATCGGTGGACAGGGTTAGAAGTTTCAAGTGTCGTACCTCTGCGTTCACACCACTGAGGAGTTATACACGGACACATGCAGTGAGGAAGGAAGCATCTGCACAACCTCAGACAGCTGAGGATAATTTAAAGTCTCATAAGATCCTGAAATATATCCTTCTACTCTGCTACTACATAAAGTATTCTGATTTGGGGCTCTGAAATAGCTCTTCTCAGAACCAGCTTGGCTGCTTAACATGAGGACTTCAACTCCCTTCTCTCCCTGGACTGCAGTGTTGTTTTTGACAGCAAATTTTGATTTAGTTTTAGTCATGGTCTTTTGAATAAAATGTAATTTAGTTTTAGTCATAATTTAGTCACCTGAAACTTAGGCGACTAAATCTATAGTTGATTTAGTCGACTAAAATTTATTTTGGCAGGCCTTGATGGCATCGTAATGACTGACTTTATACTTGGTTGTGTGCTGAAAATAGCAGATCTACAAGCTCACAACGCATCGCAGCGAGACGCATTGTGAGCTTGTAGATCTGCTATTTTCAGCACGCAACACCTGAGAGCAACCAAACATAAAATGACTCTCTTTTCCACTAGTCCGTCCCTAACATTTTACTAACATTTTTATTTTGTTGACGAAATTGTCAATATTTTTATTCTTAGTTTTAGTCATCACAGCTTAATTTTTATTTCGTTTTTATTTCGTTTTCGTCAGTGAAAAAAACGCAGTCGACAAAAAAAAATCGTCATAGTTTTAGTCAACGAAATCAACACTGCTGGACTGTTTGTGCCACTGAACCATACAGTATGTGCCCAACAGGAGCCTAAGGTCAACTGACCCAGGGTCTATTGGTCATTCCTCGTACCAGGTTAATCACCAAAGGTGACAGAGCCTTTCAGTCTGTAGCGCCCAGACTCTGCAAAGTCCTTCCTCATGGCTTGAGAGCTGCAGCATCTGCGGATATTTTTAAAGAACCACCTAAAAAAAACGCTACCGTTTCAACAAGCATTTGGGTAATGTCACTTAGCTTCTCCTCCAGGTGTGAAATGTGTCTTCTGTTTTGTTTTTCCTGAGACGCATACAGTTTGTGTTTTTGTTGTTTCTAATCCTTTGAATGTTTCTTGCTGTTTTTTATTTCTGTTGTACTGTATGTATGTAAAGCACTTTTTGAGTTCTCTCAGTGAAAAGTGCTATACAAATAAAATGTACTTACTGTACTTACTTTCCCACTGTCGTCAGCCAAATACCCACTTTGCCACAAAGTCACCACAGAAGCTGTCAGAGCTCTGAACAAAGACACGACTGTCTTTAAGCTGTAATTGCCTGCTCACCAACACAACACACACTGTTTATTGGACAAGAATTTTGCACATTTGCACAAATTGAACTGTATTTATTTATTTGTATCATGTATAAATCACCACAATGTTTACTGCTATTTACACTATACTTCTGTTGCATGAATGCATGAATTATGTTGGTTGCTAGCTTATTCATTCATCTATATATAGTATTGAATTCTATATTGTGTTATTTTTGGCTGCAATATATACTGTAGATAGTAGATACACATTCAAAATCAATAAACTAGGGGAGATGTATGCTAATTTTGGCCATTGTCTGTCCACACCAATATTTGTGTACTGATGTTGTTTCTTTCAGACCTACAGTACATTTATCAGGTTACTTAGATTATTCTTTCTACTTTTGCACAGACATACTTTATTGCTTATTACTACTACTATTACTACTATTTACTAGTACTGCTACTTCATGTGTTATGAATGTTATTACTACTAGTATTATACATTGGGATAACACATGTTGGGGCATTGTTTTCACAGTCAGGCACTTGCCACACCACCTTGTCCTTATCGTTGGACTCTGCGTGGGGGAAGCGGGCCTCTATCTCGGCCGGGTCCACGTAGGTGTAGAAGTACGCCATGGCGGTGAAGATGATGCTCACCGCCAGCAGCAGGGAGGCAAACAGGATGTACTCTGCCCACTGGTTGGACGGAAATACAAACCTCCGTTAGTGTTTTTGTGACTTGAACCCCTGCTGTTGGGTCCTGTTGTCTGTTTGCATATCATGGCCATTAATTATTACAGTTAGGGTTGAAAATTGATGATTACTTTCATAATTGATCGTGTTGATTTTTAAATATCAATATACCGTATATCACACCGTATAGACAATAAAATAACCTTTTAAGTGAAATATCCCTTTAAGCCAGGGGTCTTCAACAGGGGGTCCGGGACCCCTAGGGGGTCCTCAGAGTTACTACAAGGGGGCCGTCAAAGCCTTGTGTGATACAATCATTATTTTAAATGAACAACTTGAACCCTTGCATTCCTATACTCTGAGGAGAACTTTAGTCAAAAACACCTCTCAACGCGAGCCGCTGAGAGCTTGTAGATCTGCTATTTTTGGCAAATAGGTTTGGTGTAGAGGTAAAAAAGAGCAGACCAAGTACAGAGTGAAAGGTCAAGTATCGATGATTTAAGACTGTGTGGTTAAGTGTCAAAAAGTCTATGAATCTATCTATGAAATCGAAGACCCTTTGGATCGACCACCAAACTCTAACCCAAACCCTAATCCTAACCTCAGTAAAACTATGCCTAACCCTAACCCTAAACCTAACCTCAGTAACTGTGACGCGGGTGATTATCTTAACTGCCGACGCTCACGGATGATTATCTAACCTGCCGACGTTGTTCGACCCAACGGGAGTTCGACCTATGGGGCAGTCCCCGCTTCATCTCTCTCTCTCTCTCTCTCAGCTAAGGGGTCCTTGGCTTGAAAACGTTGAAGACCCCTGCTTTAAGCCAATTTTAATATAGGAAGATGAGTCCACCAACCTGATATGGAAGCTGCGCTGCCCCTGCGATAATCAACACAATGATGTTCCCCACAGCAACAGTAAACAACCAACAACCGTGCAGTACTGACTTCATGTTGCTTGGTGCCTAGGGGGTAACAATAATAAGCATCAGTTATAATTTACACTTATCTCTTCGCTGAAAATAGCCAATCTACATGCTCACAATGCATTAAAGCTTGCAACACAAGCTTGTAGAACATCTATTTTCACAGAATGTTTGCCTACTATGACATGCCAAGAATAGGAATGCTAGGGTTCATATTCTTAGAGCATCAATTATTTGACATATAAAGTCATATTTTGGGAGGTATATCCTTCTATAGGCCTATATTTTACAAGCAAAATGTTCCAAATATACAAAACTGACCAAATGTTATCAAAATATTGAGGGCTGTGTATATTTTCATAAATACTTAGAGGGCCGGTCCAAATGTACAACTCCAGCATGTGTGTACAGTATATATATATATATATATATATATATATATATATATATATATATATATATATATATATATATATATATATATATACATATGCGTGCTGGTGCACGCACATGCATGCACACACACCTGTGAGTAGGAGAATTCCAGGCCAGTAAAGGAGAAAACCACCTCCCCTGCAGTCATGAGGAAGTACTGTGGGACCTGCCAGGCCATGTGGATGGTGTTGGGGTCGATGTCCATTATCGCTTTGATGCCCTTGTAGGCTATAAGAGCTAATACTGTGTCCTAATACAGTATTTAAGAGCAATTATGCAGAATGAAGGGGTGATGTTCAAGAAGATATGATGATGATCATATGGTTCGTGAAAATCAACTCCTCTTCACACTCAATTAAGTGTGGGTTCTTTTAATGAAGTAGTAATGTTTCGGTTGCTTCACAAATCAATTCACAATATACAGTAATAAAGGAATGTCCAGATATGATTTTAAAATTATCTCATGTCAACTTATTTATTGAAAAATCATAAATGGTGTGCACAACATTTTTAAGCAAAACTTGCTGTCATGCGAGGAGAACATAGGATAACGTCTTAGAATCGTTTTAATCTACTTACAAATATGTAAGTGCACTAAAATGATTATCAGTCCAGCTAATTTAAGCGACTATACTGTGGTGTGTGAACCACGTGGGAGGTAATAAGATCGGTAGGTCAGACCTCTCCAAGATATGCTTTTAGATAAAAGTATATTAGATCTTAGACTACAGACGTTATTCTATATCAAACCAAGTGAGATAAGATCAAAGCTTTATTGATTATATCGTAGATAGTCACTAGAAAAAGGTGGCGAGAATCGCGTGTCCCGTCATGGTTATTTTTCAAAAACTACAGCTTTGCGTTCAGCCTGTAGCAATTAATATCTCAAACTAGACGCGATCATATGTCGCATGCTTGTTTGACATACAATTAATAACCATGAAAAGCGACCCGTTCCTCGCAAACAAAATATGTAAAACTTTGTAAAACGTTTAAAACAGACTAACTAAATACTTTGCAAAGAAGTCTTCTATTGCAATATGAACGCTCTCGTTCGGTACATTTAAAAGTTAGTTAGTGTTTACTCTGCTTTACAAGATTAAAACAAACAAATAAAAGAGATAGTACTGATTGCTTACGTTCAGACTGGATGCTCTTAGCATAGAAAATAAAAGAAAAGAATGAAAGGAGAAAGTAGAGTTACTGTATCACTTTGCTAAGTTAATTCAATAACTGAACATTCGTACCATATAGGTGCGGGAATTCCCTATGTAAGCGAGTTATCCACAAAACCATTGTGCGACCTCATTACAATGCATTTTGAATCAAAGCTTACCGTGGGAACAGGGAAAATCAAAGAAATGAAAAATAAAACGAAAAAGCTGCTGAAACTGAATGTTGCTCTTACAGTGTATTTACAAAAAGGTGTAAAATGCTCATGTGATTATGTCTCTTATTCAAAAATGAAACGATCATGTCCTATGTTCGTTTGGCTCCAAAACGAACGCATGATCTCCATCAGTTAACAGTAGGCCTATATCACACAGGGCATCTGTCCTCCGTCTATGGGTTGCGCGGAGCTTGGTATATTTTGCGACCGTCTCGTCGCTATGGTCATCGGGAAGCCTACGTTATTTCGGGCACATAGAGCATATATGGAAAACACAATATTTTCAGACAAAGGAAAGAAGGCGTCGCTCTTCACTTGTTTTAGCGCCATCAGATAAGGTGTTTTCGTGTGTGTGGACTGGTGTGACATTTTGTTAATGTTCCGCTTAGTTGAAAAGTTCACGGGGGAGAAGTCTTCCCCCCCCCTGGTGTTCTGGTCACACTCGTAAACACAGTCGTTTGAAGTGCAAGCGATGAGCTAGCCCTTTTGCCTGTCTCGGCCAAAGGTGGCTGCTTTCTGTTTATTCATGGGCAGGAAGGGGCAAACTCTGCGTAGTGTCCTTCCTCCCCCCCCCTGCTACTAGCACCGAATCTGCCGACACCAATTTCCATCGGAATGTGTGTGTGTGTCGGCACTTTCACCATTGAGCTATAGGCCAGCACCTCCGGCCTTGTTGCTACAGAATTCCCCCCTACTGAAACTCAGGGGGTTGTAGATCGTAGTATCCAACATCACCTGTGTTTCAGGTAATACGGCAGGTGTAGACGTTGAAAGAGACATCACCTGGTCGTCAGGTAACATGGCAGGTGTAGATGCTGTGGGAGTCACAGGAGCTGAGCGGATTCGGTAGTGGAGATGCTGTCTGGAGGAAGACATCACCTGGTCGATGAGCAGCATGACCGATGTAGGCGTTGTAGTAGACATCACCCGGTCATCAGGAAACAGGATAGGCGCGGACGTTGTAGGAGATGTCACCTGGTTGTAGAGCAGCATGCCAGGTGTACTCCTTGTGTGAGCATAAACGGAGCAGGTTCAGCAGTAGAGATGCTCTCCGGCCTCCAGCAGCTTAGGCGTGTGGGCCATAGAGACGGAAGGGAAAAAAAAACAGAACAGGGCAAAACAAAACAGGGCACACCTTGTGCTCCCTCTCCACTGTCCTTAAGGTTCACAGCTATCAGTTCAAGATACATTGTCATGATAGTCGCACTCAATAATCTACATGCTTCACAACTAAGCATTGGAGCGTATGCCTCAAGGTGATAGTGACAGGGTGAAGGAGGAGAAAGATGAAAGAAAAGAACGTCCTATAGTTCTAGGTTGAGCATCAGTCGTGATATAGTGGCCATAAAACTATAAGGGGGCCCATAAATGATAAAAGTAAAAATAACAACTCAGGCGTAAAAGTTAGACCACGGAACACAGGGTATGATGAATCCTGGTAAGCTAAAATGGTCTGGCCTGAACACATACTCAAATCACACACTTAGAATATAAGATGGGGCAAGGCCCATTTGTTTTAAAGCATAAGGTGACTTCGTCCTATTCTAACGTGGTCCAATATTGGACCATGGCTCAGAGGTAGGTGCCCTACACTTTAGAGGTAGGAGGTTGATTGTCTTAGTCCAGGAAAACAACAAAATATCACAAAAAGGTATAAAAGTAAAGTTATAACCTCGCATGAAAATCCCAATCGACCCTAGCCGCAAAGCTTGTGGTAACATGGTGTACATTCACAGGGTTTCTCCGAAGAGAGAGGTAGTTATTAGGCGTTGCGTATAGGGACCGACTTTCCTAATGGGAGATCACAATAAATCTAAAAGGTTTCCGATCTACGTGTTGGGTTCCTCTTTTATATAAAAAGTAAACAAAGGAAAACCCCAACAAAAAGTAAAAATTAACGATTACAATCATATGTCGACGGAGGCCGTCCCCGTTTGTCCAAAGGGGGAGGTATCTACTTTGAAACTAGAGCCCTAGTATCTAAGATTATTCGTCTTGTATAGGCAGGGTCCCACGGTCACCTTGAAATGGTGGGTGGAGGGGAGTGACTTCTGGGATCTCCATGACTACTGATGGTGATGCCTCACGACATTTAAATCGGGCGGCGACGTTGCACGAACGTCGATTGACGGCCGTTAGGCGCCTACCGAACAAGAATGCAGTGACGGCAGCGATAATATAGCCCAGCACCACTAGTAGGACTAGTAGGGAGTCGGAGGCCGACCAAGAGCCGGCAAGGGTGTATGGGTCGGAGTCCATTAGGACAGGTTTGGTTTCGAGGGCAGCATCGAGGGCGGTTAGCTCGATCTGCTGGGGTGCTCCCTCCAACTGTCTGAGGGTGTTCGAGTCTAGTTTGAGTTCATGTTCGTCGAAGAAAGAGGAAATCTCTAATTCGGTCGGAATGGTACCCTCGGGTAGATGGAATAGTGCCATTTCGCCTACGTGAAAGATGGCTCCCTTTGGGACATTGACCCAAAAGGTTTGAGATGGTAGGGCCACTGCATTGGAGGTATCATGTATGTCATATCGGATGGTACCCATCAGTTGGGGTGAACTGACAAGCCAACGATTTCCTACGATTTCTGCTTTGGTAGTCAGAACCTGGGCCCTTGATTTGGTCTGGGCCATACATCTGGACTTGTCTTGCATGGGTTTGAGTCCACAGATTCCGTTGGTGTTGTCTCGTGTAAAAGGTTTAGATGGGCATAAGTAATGTACGTCTTTAACTAGGGTGCACATTTTCAAATTGGGCGCTAAGTAAAGACTGGGAGTACTGTCGTGATATGCTACCACTTCGGGGGTAGTGATCCGGACATAGGTGTCATCATGCCACCCCCCTACGTTAACTACGTCCTTGAGACGATATACGTTTTGGTTGTCAATGATAGGGAGACTAAGGATGAAAGCTAGTTCGTTATGTTGGGCGTCTGCGGTAAGGAGAAGGGCGCCTCCTAAGGCATAGGCAAGGTGAGCCTGGTCAAGGGAGACGGGACCTCCTGTGGCCTGGCTCAGGATGTCTTGGACTAGGGACATAGGAACTAGATAAGCGGGAATCCTACCCTGGCTGAGAGCCTCTATGCATGCTTCAACCTCTCGTAACATGTCGTTCATTAACATCTGGGCTACTTGAATCGTTGTCAACTGATAATCCATCATGGTCTTAAGCATTCTGAATTGTTCGAAGGAACGATTGAACATCTGGCTGTAGGTATTTACAACAACAATGGTCTTTTTGAGGGTTTCTCCTATAGTTTGCATCTTATCACTTTGTACCTGGTATTGCGCTTTTATGTGGGTTTGCTCTGCTTGAAGTTGTTCCAGCAGAGTTCGATAGTGGTGTAAGGTGACTGTATTCATCCCTGAATTACCCAGACTAAAAATGGATCCAACCGCGGCCGCGGCAGACAGTAGGAGTCCTAGGAACCGTTTTTGGCGAACGGGGTGTGTTTTCAGTTCCTCTAGGGTCACCATGTTCTTCTGTATTTGTGCTATGATGTGGGATACCTCGGTTCCGCCATGTTTTATGATGTCATTTAAGTAATATGCTAAGTCGGAGGATATATCCTCGGCTAGGAAGGCTTGTTGCAGGTGGTGCATGTGTTTTCGGTATATGGCACTAGAGTCGAATTTGACAGCTACTGTCCTCGTGACGGTTCTGACATTTGTAATTAGTAGACCTGATTGGTCTTTGAGAACGATTCCCGCAGCGTCGGCTTCCGTGATATAATCGGCTTGGAATGTGGCCTCGGAAATCAGGGTCAGTAGTATATACACTCCTAGGGCTCTCATCATGAACTAGGGAGAAAAACAGAAGAAACAGAAAAGAAAACAAAACTTACTATACGCGTCATGCAAGGGATTTAAGAAAACGAAAATAAACACTTGTCTTATTATCATGTCCTAACCTAGACTCGTAAGATGTTATTTGAGGTCTTATTTTGAAAGGGTTGAAAATATGTCTACTATTAATGTTGAGATGGCCTGTTTTTTTTTACATGTGATTGAATCACTTCATCTGGCTTCGGGGAACACTGTGTGTTCGTTCTAATTCGCTTTACTGGTCTTTTAGTTAGTGATGCGCTGAGGGGTGTGCTTCTTGACTTGGTTTCGGTGCACCCACTTGAACTCTGGGTCACTTCGCGGCTTAGGGATTTTGATCTTGTAGGCCACGGGAGAGAGCTTGTCAACGATGGTGTATGGTCCTTTCCACTTGGGAAGGAACTTCTTGCTCAATTTCCCGGGACCCGGTCTGATTATCCTCGGTGGGTACGCAAAGATAAAATACCAGACCTGATCCCCTACTTGGAGCTCCACCTGAGACGCCTTGTGGTCGTAGTACGACTTCTGGGCATCAACACTTTTCTGCAGATGTTCTTGGGCAAAGGAGAAAGTGGTTCTGAGGTGGGCGTGCAGGTCCGTCAGGTATTGGTGAGTCGTGTAGGCTGTGGCCAAGTTCACGTTGCCTGTCTGGTACAGCAGATGTAGAGGTAGAGTCATTCGCCGGCCTGTCATCATTTCGAAAGGTGACACCCCCGTTGTTGCGTGAGGTGTTGCCCTAATGGCCATGAGGACCAGGGGCAATTTGACGTCCCAATCTTTCTGATTGGCAGAGACGTATTTTCGCAATATGGTCAGGACCGTACGGTTACATCTCTCAATTTGACCAGAACTCTCTGGGTGGTAGCTGATGTGGAGTTGGTTCTTCACACCTAATAACCGCCAGACCTCTTGCATCACTTCCGCAGTGAAATGAACACCTCTGTCTGAAGATGCCCGAGCACAAAGACCGAAACGACTGAAGACATGGTTTAGCAGGAGTATTGCCGTGGTTTCCGCGGTGTCGTTAGTCGCAGGTAGACATTCAATCCATTTCGTGAAGGCACACGTAATGGCTAAGAAGTATCGATTACCTCTAGACGAGACAGTCGTGGGGCCCACCCAATCCAGTTGGAGGTCGGACCACGGGAATGAAACACCTCTCCTTTGGAGGGGTGCTCTGTGGTTGGGGTTAGTCGGTTGGAACTGGCAACAGATCAAACACCCCTTCACGTAGTCTGTCACATCCTCGTACATTTTCGGCCAGTATGCCACCTGGCACAATTCCTCGTACGTCGCTTTGACACCTCTGTGTCCAGCGGTCGGTGCGTCGTGGGCGTACGCCAGCAGGACCCCCCTATGATGCTGAGGGATCACGAGCCGTGGCGAAGTGTATTCGTCAGCAGCATACAGCAGTAGACCATCCGACATGTGCAAGCGTTTACGCAGCAACAAGAGCTGAGCCAGATACTCAGTAGAGGTGGCATCGGCAAGCGGAATTGGGACAGGTACGACGCCACACAGGAGCGCAATGACATGAGCAAGTGCTGGGTCAGCCGCTTGAAGGGCCATTAAATCCGAGTCCGTTATTGCCGGAGCCAATGCAGAAGGCGGCGGTGCGGGAGCAGACGCCATGGGTGGGTTCTGCGTGGCGCGAGCGGCAGCCCGCGTCACCACGCAGACGTTAAGGGTGGGAATCGGACAGGGGTCGACAGGGACAAAGTCCCAAGGCAAACCTTGCTCAGCCCCCATCTTGGCGAGGGCGTCCGTTTCATCGTTGAAGGTTTTGTCAGGCCCTGGAAGGGTTGAGTGACCCCTAACCTTCTTCCAGTATATCTGCATATCCTGTGTGTTCACGATGTGATCACATGCAAGGATCAAGTCTTTATGCTTGACCGGTTTCCGACCTGCAGTCTGAAAGTCGTTCTTACGCCAGTTGGGCAAATGGCATGTGAAACTGAGTCGTGCGTAGTTCGAGTCAGTGCAAATCACCAAGTCCTTGATGTTGTGTTCAGACGCACATTGAAGTGCAATCAGTATGCTGGAAATCTCCGCGTATTGAGAGGTCTGATCACCGAGCTTGAAACACAAGGGTTCCGCAGGCTTGTTGCCTACCCACACCACCCCAACACCCGCACGGCGTGGGGGGGGTGTACTGAAAGAAGACCCGTCGACATAGACTGTCGACATATTTGTGCACACGTTCTCCTCGTAGTAGTGATGACGCGTCGGTGGGGGAGGCGTGACATTGTGTAGAATGACCTCGGGATCCACCGGATCTTGCGTGCAGTTCTGACACACAGCCAGGCCAGAGCCTAGGGGCATTTTATGGTTCTGGGCGTACTTGACCTCTATGTCGTGGCTCTGGAAAGCCATCAGCCATTTGGCGATGCGGGAGTTAGTCACTGCACCCTTCCGCAGGCGTTGGCTGTTCAGAAACATGACAGGCTGGTGGCACGTCTCGATAATGACCTTCTGTCCCCCCACGTAGTTGGAGAAATGTGTTACCGCCCACACCGTCGTGAACAGTGCTTTCTCGCAGTCCGAGAACTTTTGTTCGACTTCGTTCAGGCCTTTGGAAGCGTAGGCAACAACCCGCTTGTCCGCGTCGTACTTTTGGTACAGACCAGCTGACATACATGTCGGGGAGAAACCCGCCTCCAGGTAGAAAACTCTGTTTGCATCTGGAAAAGCCAAACATGGTGCGGCGCATAGTGCACGCTTCAGCGTGTTCATGGATGTGGCTCGTGCCTCCGTCCATGCGAAAGGTACGTCCTTCCTAAGAAGTTCCGTAAGAGGGCGGGCTATCTCCGCGTAGCCATCGATGAATTGTCTGCTGTAGTTACAGACGCCCAAGAAACTGCGAAGTTCAGAAACCGTGGTAGGCGTTTTCAGATTCAGCATACCTTGGATTCTGCTCGACTGGGGTTCGACACCGTCGGGGCCCACTAAGAGCCCTACGTAGTCCACCTTTTTGCGCAACCACTGAGCTTTGGCCAGCACGATTTTCGCGCCGGCCGCGGACAATTGTCCAAGGACGTGGTCGATCTCGATCAGGTGGGACGGTATGTCCTTGCTTCTGATCAGGATGTCGTCCACGAAGATCACGTTGCCTCGGTCGGAGGCGTCAGGACATGCGCGGTTCAAGAAGATATTGAATTCCGCGGGCGAGTTGGCATATCCGAACGGTAACCTGTTAAAGGTGTATTGTCGGTTTGCGAAGGTGAACGCCAGTTTATGCTGGTCGTCTGGGTGTACCGGTAGGGTCCAAAAACCCGAGGCCACATCCAAAGTGGAGAACACCTTTGAATCTCTCACCTTGGGCAATTCCTGCTCTAGTTGGGCCATGGGCCACCGGGACAAAGCAACCTGTTTGTTCAGCTGCCGGTAATCGACGGTAATACGCCATTTCCCGTTAGATTTCTTCAGGACAGGCCAAAGGGGTGAGTTATAGGTACTATTGCAGTAGCGTACGATGCTTTTGTCCGTCATCGACTCCAAGGTCTGATGAACTTGTTCGTACGACGCAAGGGGAATCTTGTATTGACGCACGAAAGATGGCTTAGCGTTGGGGTCGGTCGGAATCCTCACCGTGTGAAGAGAAGTGAGACCACAATCCAGAGAATCTTTAGCGAAAACGCTGCCGTGCTTGTACAAGATACGCTTGAACTCGGCGATCACCGCGGGATCATCAGATGCGTCCGCCAACGGCATCATTTGCTGCAACTCTGCTGTGAACCCAACATAAGGTTCAGAAGAGTTTGGGGGCGGATCCATAGATGGCGTTGCGATGGTTTCACCCGGAGGGACCACTTCACCCAAGGTCAAGTCATAGATGACCATGTTGTCGTCATCCTGCATCTCAACCCTGCCAACTGATTCCTGGTCAATGGGTAATTGGGAGATAATGGATATCGCCCCCCTGGGCCGTGTCCGTACCAGATTCTCGCTCGTGCCGTCCGAGTGGAGGTTAGGTGGGAGCTTGCCAATAACCGGAATCGTTAGGTTGAAGTCGTAGAAGTCTGCACTGATCATCAGACCTAAACTTGAACCTCTATACAGAGTGACATCCAACTTCGAGTGGTTCGTTACCAGCAGGAACGCTGTTCTACCCACCATCTCCAACAGTGGAGTAGTCTTACAGGACAAACCCTGAAGAGAGAACTCCGGGTCCGGTTGAAAGAAGACAAGGGAGTCAGCGAGTTCCTGCCCAGGTCTGATGTTCAACCTCACAGGGACATCGGACATGCGAGCAGGGATTACGGCCTTGCGTTCGGAGATTGCACCGCACACCTGGGGGATAGTTTGACCGGCCAGAATTTGACGGGTCGTAAGAGAAGTTTCGTCGACCACGATGGGCGCAAATGCCCAGAGAACGTTGTTGAGTATGTCTATCGTCACGGCCAGTCGGACTAATAGATCAGCACCCACAAATGCGTTCTGCGAGAGTCCCGGGACGACCAGGAAAGCGTGGTTCAAGACATGGCCTCCCCAAGACAAAGCAAGAGAGCAAACGCCAACGGCGCGGGCGGTAGTCGGTTGGGGCGTCCCCAAGGGGAAGCGCAAACCTTTCCTCTGCAGCGTGAGTGAGGAATTAGCCTCTTGGAGCAGGGCGAAGTTTTCCACACTAATGGCGGACCATTCCGACCACAAAGCGAGTGCCACATTGGTGCACAGTTTGCCCTCTAGAGTAATTCCTTCGGATATCTGGGGGCAAAATCTCTCTGGGTCCACTGAGATCTCCAGGGTGCACAGGAATGCCTGTCGTTGGCGAAGGAGTTCTTGATCACCGGGGGGTCTCGTGGGTTTGTCCATATCATGATCCTCTATCAGAGAAACGCACGCCGTTTCTTGATAAGGGGTAAGATCAAACGGGTCAGGCACTCGAAGTTCCGAAGAAATGGTCAAGCCATTTTCCCTCAGGTCAATGATGGGCTGGAGACGGTAAAGCAAGTCGCGACCCATAAGGAGGGGCACATTTTCCAGGACCGACACATAAATCGGATGTATCATTTCCATGGGTCCGATCTGTACGTGGCATAGAGCCACGTTCTCCAGCCTTGTGCTAGCATTGGCATAAGGGAGTATGTTGACGGGATGGTAACAGAGCTTGATTTCTCTGTTAGTGCGCCTCGCTTCGTTTTGTAAGATTCTGAAAAGGCTTCCAGACATTAGGGAGATATCCGCTGCGGTATCTATCAGGGCCTCGTGAGTGACGTTGCGTTCCAGCGTCACTGTCAAGAACAATTTCCTGTGAAGGCCTCGTTGCAAAACCTCAGTCAACAGCCGCCTAGGTCCCGGGGTCCTAAAGGTCTCTGGATCCGAAACAGCGGATAAGGGTCGTTGCTGGATGGTAAGAACGGTACAGCCTTCCTCCTCCGGTAATGTATCGACATTACTGGGATCGGGCCCACCGTGTGTGAGTCGCAGCACTTCAAAAGAGTTAGAAGTTTCTTCACCCACGGTGTATAGGACAGGAGGTGTGTCTGGGGGCGCATTTACGCCCAATGTCACCGTTTCTGTCAACTCCGGCCGGCTCTGTTCGATTGGGAAAGGTTTGTCACCGATACTTACCGTTAGACACATCACGTCCTTCTCGGGGTCTTTCTCTTTCTTACCTTGATCCTCATCGGATTTAGGCTTAGGCGTAGCCTTTTTGGTCCCCTTTTTCGGCCTCTTTCCGCGATTAAGCTTACCTGTTCTCACAGCCACGCTGCGAGCCTCTGCAAGTATTTTATTCAGTGTTGCCACGTCAATGCTTACTGAGTTGCTGTCGCTCTTCGGAGCTGGGCGCTCTTCTTTAGCGGGATGGGGCGAGAGGTTCCTTACCTTCAGTGACTTAGGTTCGTCTGACGGTACGTCATTGAAGCGAAGTTTACGATACGGGCTTTGGCTACGTTCCCGATAGCGGTTGTCTTGCGAGAAAGAGCGATCCCGTTCAGCCGAAGAAGATCGATTCCGATTCCATGAGGAGGTCGGTTTGTCTCTCCTGCGGTCTCGATCGCCGTCTTCTCGGCTTTTCTGAGAAGATTGCTCATCCTGTGAAAACTTGGGTTTAGGACGGTTGGAGTAACCACCTTCCAATTCCAAATCGAACATTTCCCTGTCAGGTCCGCTCGTAGGGCGTTCCCTCTCGAAAGCCATGCGGGCAAGGGCCTTGAGGTCATGAGCAGACGTTACTCTGGGCATTGTACCAAGCGGTATCTGCCTCCTCACGGCGGGTAGTAAATGGTCCATGAACAGAGTTTTAAACTCTACAGACTCCTCCAAACCCGGTTCGTTACGGTCTCCGAAGAAAGCCATTCTCATCCTCTCGTAGTACAGATTCACCGGTTCATTCTTTTTCTGATGAATCGCTACGGCGGCGCTGATTCCGCTCTGAACGCGATAATCCGTGTACTCCTCAATGAGCACACGTCGGAGAGTTTCCCAGTCATTGCGAACCCTCGCCGATTGACGTTTAATAAAATCGCGTACTTTCTGGGCGGACGTGTACCGGACCATTCTTAGTATGGTCCCTATATCGACTTGACCGTGCATATTGAGATGTTCCTCAATATCGTCCAAGTAAGACACCACTTGCAAAGAGTGCGGTGAGCCTGGGTCGAAAAAGATCTTCAAATGGGTCGCTGCCGAGATCAACTGTGGAGTGGGTATGGAAAGCACTCGGTCTTGTGTATTCGGACCGTAAGCTTGGACAGGGGGCCATCCATCTCCACCGCGTGGGTGGCCTCGGGTCCTAGCATCGGGGTATACACCCTGATGTGCGTCGGCGGCAGTTGACCTGCCACTGAGACCTGGGCGATCCACCGGGGCGGTGCCTCCGTATTGATCAGTGTCCGGATGTCTGCCAGTGGCGGTCGACCTGCCACCTTGAATGGGGCCGTCAAAGTCTTGGGCATTGCGCCCATAAGACGAAGCGTTGCCGCCGTACGGATAAGTGTCCGGATTCACGAAAGTGACATTCGTCCTGTCGCCTCTAGTGGAGGGGTCCAGAACTGAGACATTACGTCTGAAAGATGAAATGTTGTCACCATGGGGAGAAATACTTGGATGCAAGTTAGTGACAGTCGATCTGCTACCTTGACCAGGAAGAAACGATGAGTCGGTGCCTTGACCGTCAGTAACGCGATCAGAGAGCCCTGACTGAGTGTGCGAGCGAGAAGATTGTCCCCTGTTCGGGGAGCTCTGTGCCGGAGGCAATTGATCCCCACGATTAAACTGTACCAAGTTTAGGTCGCCAGCCGGCAGGCTGCCAACGGGGGAGACGCTTAATGGTCCCGCTGTGCGGCCAGTCAAAACGTCTAATCTCAATTTCGTTACCTCAGCCCTTACCTTGACGGCTTCTTCTTGCCATTCAAAGCGAGATTTTTCCTTCGCTGCGATCACTTTGTCATACTCGATTCTCTCACTGTCAAAAGTAGCTATTGTGCGTTGCTGCCTTTGCATTTCGTGGTCTCTATTCTGTAATAAGGTTTTAAGCTCTTGTTTGTCCGTTACCACTCGTAAAAGCTTATCACTTAGCTCATCTTTTACAGTTGTTAGGCTAGTGATTTGCTTTACATAACTGATCCTTTGTTGGCTGTTTTGATCAGCCTCCTGACGGAGTCGCTCATTGTCAAGTTCCAAGGCTTGTATCGCTTGTGACTTGTCTTCGACTGGGGAATCAGAGCGTTCGCTCGGAGTACTCACCTCCACCACCTGGAGATCTTCGTTTTCCTGTTTCAGTTGCCTAACATTTCTCTTTGCTTCTCTGAGCTCGACCTCCATCAATTGGTATTTTGATTTAAGATCGGCCATTTCTGCCTGAGTGTTAGTTAGTTCGGTTCTTGCTTCTACAAGTTTGTTCTGAAAATGGGCAATTTGATCATCTTTCGTGGTATCAGTGGTTCTGTCACGGTTTTTCTCATCAATTAGCTGTTGTAAGGCCACGTCTTTTGCGGTTCTCTCCAATTCAAGGTCATGGGCTTGTGTTCTTATTGTTTTAACATCTAAAGCTCTTAACCAAGCTAAATTCCCGAGTAACAAGCCAGCACAATCAAGTCTGGCTTTACTACTTTTTGTTTTTAAAGCTTCATGATTCTTACCGATATCTTGGAGATTATCGTACATTTGAGGGTGTGAGTGACCTTCGTTTTCAGGAATCATGGAGTAGGGGATGTCAGTGTCTGTGACGATGTTCTTAACGAGACCCACAAAAGAATCCATTGTTGCTATAAATAGTTGAGGTTCAGTTCAACTATGTTAAATTGCAATGCCAGGGGTGTAAGTCTGAGGGCTTGGAATCAGATAAACAAAACCCAGGGGTTTTATATATGCGTTTGATTTGAAATTATCCTTTAATTCTCAATTAATGAAAGGGCCTAAACTTTCGTGTTTCATCCAAGGAGTGGTGTCCAAAATTGTAATCGTGCAGCTAAAGGCTGCTTACTTTAGTCCTATTAATTAAATTAATAAATGATATGACTGAAGGGATTTCAAGTGACACAAAAACTTTTTTTTTATAAACAAAATTAATTGAAGTTTTTAAATTTTAATTAAAAAAACAATTATTCTTTAGTTGGATGACGCATAAAAGCTTCGAATCCTTAAGCTTCTCCAGTGAGAATGGTATTCCACAAATGTTGATGACAAAACACAACTTAATTAATTGCTTCTATGAATTAAGTTAGATTAAAGTAAATTAAACCAACCTATTTATCCAGTAGCTAGGACCCTGTTTGTTTGATCTTACTAAATCAGTTTTAGTAATCACTCAATCAGTGTGTCAGCCATAGAAAGTAGTCAGCCCTTTTATTTGTAGAATATCAAAATCACTCTGAAAAGGATAGGGGATTGGAATAATAAACAAAGAAAACGTTCTAGAAACACAGCTCAGTTTCACCTTGGTAGATTATAGATGTGTGGGCCTGTAACCATTAGTGAACTATAGTTAAAGTTGACTTAGGTTAAAATGCCGAAATGAGATCGCTATGACCGCAGAGGCGCTCTTATGAAAGAGTGGGCAAAAGGGCTTTAAAATACCTCGGGAGGTAGTAGTACTGGACTTCCCCCAGGAGAGGGAGACAGTAGTACTGAAAGAGGAGGTGCCCCTTTAGAGGAGGCGGACCGCGCACGTAAACGTGGGGCGGGCGGGGGTATTGCGTTTACCAGGGGGCGTGGGAAACCACACCCCGAATTCAAAATGGCGCTGGTTCAAGAAAACAGACTAGATCGGTCTATTCAGCTTGGAGCGTTTGAAAGACAGGCTTTAACGCACCCCGCGCATGCATGCACGCGCGCACGAGTATGCACACACACACACACACACACACACACACGGCCACGGAGCCAAAGCTACGTGTAGAGAGAAACTCTGATTTTTTTAGAATTGTTGTGGGGTTTATTTTAAGGCACAACGTTCCTTTCACTTGCTTTTTAGCAGAGTATTTAGATACACGCTTTTCCTATTTAAAATAATTCCCCCCCCATACACAACGAATTGTTATGGGGATGCTGAAAGGAGAACACAATCCTAAAGATTCTCCTCTGTTGAAATACATAAAGGGCTACTGTTATTCAGTCAAAATTATTTGCCAGGCGAAAGACTCATTTCAAATTAATTAAAAATGAGAGGTCGCGAACATAACAGCCACTATGCTTAAACCAGGGTAAAAGTTTAAAATATAGCTAATATTATAATGGATTACCGCTGCTTTTCAGGTGCTTTCAACTCACCCCAAAGTTTGTATAATGTTCTGCTTAGTTGAAAAGTTCACGGGGGAGAAGTCTTCCCCCCCCCTGGTGTTCTGGTCACACTCGTAAACACAGTCGTTTGAAGTGCAAGCGATGAGCTAGCCCTTTTGCCTGTCTCGGCCAAAGGTGGCTGCTTTCTGTTTATTCATGGGCAGGAAGGGGCAAACTCTGCGTAGTGTCCTTCCTCCCCCCCCCTGCTACTAGCACCGAATCTGCCGACACCAATTTCCATCGGAATGTGTGTGTGTGTCGGCACTTTCACCATTGAGCTATAGGCCAGCACCTCCGGCCTTGTTGCTACACCCTCTGCACACTGGAACCAAACACCAGCAGACAGACACAAAGACACACACTGTTGCAGCAATTCATTCAAACTTCCAGGGGCAACCATCAGGGCACAGAGTGTCTGAATATACTGTACAACGTCTCAATGTCTCAAAGTGACATATTATAGAATACAGGGAGCAAGATAACAGGAATTAATTAGTGTAGGCTTGTAGGGTTCTGCATTGCTGCTTGCTATCGAGCCTGGCTCTTTAGCCAACAGGTAATGTATGTCTTGTAGCTATGCAGTATGCAGACTGGGTTTGCCTATACCGGCCGGATCTGCGTTATATTGGTGAGGTAACTCATGTCAGTAAAGTGAGAACCTCGCTCACTAGAATGCAGTGAGTGAGGTACATTTCTCTAGTAAAGTGACAGAGAAGAATAGAATGAGTGAGGTAACCGGCACAGCAGTAAAGTGACAGAAGTGCAGATAATTTAGAATAGTGAGGTACAGCTGGTTCATCAGTACAGTGACAGAGAGCATACTGCATTGTGCGAGGTAACTCACATTGGGTCCAAATGTAAACGTGGTGGGGATGACCAGCGTGAAGGAGCTGCCAAAGCCCAGATCCTGAGTGTATATACACTCTTCATTCATGTTACTGATGATCTTGAACTGAGCACTGACAGACAATGGAATATGAACTCTTACACTCAAAACAGTAGTAGTACAGCATGCATAATACAACTTTAGACATATCTATTACATGTGTATTATTTATGACATTAGTTCAAAATATTATTATTATTATTGTTTTAATTGTCATATGTATTTATTTTGCAGTACTGATATTAAAAAGCTTTTGGTCAGAGGTATAGTAATTCCTCTGAGATGTAACGCTGATGTAAACTTACTTGCCCTTGGGTAGCAGCTTGTATTCTGAAATGTTGAAGATTTCAATGCTCCCGAAATCCAGCCTCCCCACGGTGACATTCAAATCTGAGCCGAAACCATTCACGAATCTGGAGAAAGGGCATTTGAAAGAGCATTCGACAAACGAACAGCTGATCTTTACCATAGTGTGTTTACAGTACTGAGCAAGAGAACTGTATACACTGACAGATGTTCATTGATAAATAAACTACTGAAACTAGTGGTGACATAATATGGTTCTGGTGATTTTCTTTTCTCCTTTGAAGTCACTTGAAAAGCCTGTGCATTCCTGACAATATCCTCACTATCCTCATCAGAATGCATTGCAATATTGTTAAACAATAAAAATAAAAACAGCATGGCATAGACCTCACCGAAGGACACTTAAGTTAAGGACTGTTTGTTTTTTTAACTTGCCTGATTGCATTGGCACCCTGCTCTGGCTTGGCTGACAGGTCCAAAAACTGGAGGAGAAAAAAAGGCAACCGTCATAGTGTGTATATATAATATTGACTAGAGATGGACCGATTGCAAAATTCTTGGCCGATACCGATCCACCGGTTTTATGAAGGTCTGACCTGCCAAAACCGATTTTTCCGATACCGATTTCTTTAGCTAAGAACTAGAAAATAGGGTTGCTCCAATACCCTTTTTTCAGGCCAAGTAGGCCTACAAGACATACTTCAATTTGAGTACCAATAAGCTAGAAGAACACTAATGCCAAATCAATCACAATAGTACAATATCCAAAATCACAGACAATATCCAGTCTAATATGACCGTCTGGACTAGGCAGGAGGAAAGCAGGTGACGCATGCTTTTTTTCCCCTTCTTTTTGGAGACGACATTGACACAGGATTATGGAATATATCCTTACATTGCAAAGGTAATCAGCACCATCTGTATTCTGTTGGCTGCCATTAAGTAGCCTGGCTGCTACTTGCTAATGTTTACTTTAGTCACAGGACCAGGGCATCATGCTGTGCAGTGCCATAGACACAATCTGCATAAAACCGGTATTTATGTCAGTGACCTGTCGATCACCGATTCGGCCGGTTTGATATAATACCTGCCGATTTTTGATATTGGCCGATACCGATGTCCATCCCTAATATTGACCATATTCACATATGTTGGACATTTTGCTCTCATATCTGGGGGAGATGACGAGACCCCACCCTGAGGACATGGACAAGAAATATTACTGAAATGCAAAAGGAAAAACATTTTCCACAAGGACCACATCATGCAGATGGGCTTTACCATTCTGGTGGTCACAGTGGACCCTTCCTTAAAGATGATGCTTGTTTGCCGCTTGCCGGCATCCAGCTCCACGTGGCTGATGGTGGTGTCGTTTCCCATGGAGGAAACCGTGAGGTCAAAAGGTTTGTCAAACGTCAGGTATGGTCCTGAGGACTGAGGTGACGGTGAGGAACAAAAAAACATCAGAACTGCTGGTTCCATGAACCTTGGACCTTTTTCATGCACAGAATCATTTCATGGGTGTGTTTTCAAAAATAACTAAGTACATTAACTTAAAGGAGTACTGTCACCTAAAAAACTGTCACTTTAAAAAGTCATCTTAAAATATGAGTTAATATTTTTATGATGTCATTGTGGGAACGCACAATTATAAGCCAATCAGATTAATTGACTGTACTTAGACTACTTACTGTACTGGTCAGCTGTTGTTGGGGGGCGAGGGGCAGATTACACTGTGACATGAGTTTCAGACTATTTCAGACCGTTTTCAGAGAGACCACGTGATCTACTGTATCATACTATTATAATTTCAGGGCGTGTCAGCAGGCCTTTAAGTACTGTACACTTTTGAGGTATTTGTACTTTGCTTGAGTAATTCCAATTTCCAATACTTTTACTTCTACTCCACTACATCTCGGATCCAAATATTGTTTTTACTCTTTTACTTTTACTTCAGCCGTATATATATTTTGGCCATTTGAAAATAGCTGATCTACAAGCTCACAATATGTTGCGATGCGACACATTGTGAGCTTGTAGATCTGCTATTTTCAAAATATTTTTATACATTAATAACTTGGAATGGGACATTCTGCACAATGAGTACTTTTACTTTTGGTACTTTTAGTACATTTTGATACCAATTCTTTTGTACTTTTACTCAAGTAAAAATGTTGAATACCGGACTTCTACTTGTAACAGAGTACATCGACATTGCAGTATTGATACTTTTACTTAAAGGGATATTTCACTTTCAAAAATAACTTTTGTTATTCATGTTACTCATTTTGGACATCTTAGAGCATCAATTATTTGACATATAAAGTCCTTTGGGAGGTATATCCTTCTATTTCAATGGACAGATTTTAATTTCTTGATTCAATATTTAGATATTTTATGTTAATGCCATCAGTAAATATAATGTGTTTTTAATGAATCTCTCATTCATGGTTAAAATGGAGTTTCAAGTTACAATGGGTGTGTATGGGGCCCTCATCCTGGAGGAGGAGGGCCTGATAACATTCACATCAAATATCTAAATATTGAATCAAGCAAATTAAAATCTGTCCAGGGTGTTCATAAAAGCCAGATTAGATGATAAAATGTCCAAAAGTTTTTTTTGGAAAGTGAAATATCCCTTTAGTAAAGAATGTAAGTACTTTTTACACCAGTGGTTTTGGCTGCCGTTTTATATTTACCACGAAAGGCTCCATGGTCACGCTCTCAGCACCCGCAGTGATGGCCGTGGTTGCATTCATCATGTTGATGAACTTCACCTGGCTTGCGTCGCCTGCCGGGAATTTAGGCAGGGTTTTCTAACGGCGCAAGAAGAGTCCATATAAATGACAAACGGGACAACCAATAAAAATGTTGTGGACTGAGGTTGGACATGTTGAATACCTTCAGGAGAGAGAGTGTGTGTGTGTGTGTGTGTGTGTGTGTGTGTGTGTGTGTGTGTGTGTGTGTGTGTGTGTGCGCGTGCGCGCGCGTGCATTTCATACTCACATCAATCTGTAGCTGGACCAGGGCAGCAGCAATAAAAGCCAGAGCAGCCAAAATCATCCCCACAGTCATTTTCTTCAAGGGACTGTATTGGAGACAAACACGCTCACGCACACGCACACGCACACACGCACACACACACACACACACACACACACACACACACACACACACGTTTGTTTACATATGGTGACTTGAACATTGACTAGTGCTTTATCTGTGTACTCCCAACAGATAGACACAAGAGACTCACGTGAAGTTGAGCTTGCACTTAGCAATAAGTGGATAGATGCCGCTGTCTACAATGGGAACCAGGGTTAGAATCAATATGGGACTCAGAGTCTAGCAGAAAGAGAAGGTGGATATGGCTAAAGAAATGCATTTTGGGGTGGTATCTCAAATACATTCAGGGTCTAAAATACATTCTTAAATACACCTTTTGGCCACATCTCTTATTTAATGAGGTACGTATAATACTATACACAGGTGGACACTAGTGATATCAGTATTCCGACAATATGGTGGTTTGCCGTTGAATTTTATGTAGATTGTAGAAGTGGTCCAAAAAGTAGATGTTTCTCACCTGCATTTGGTCTGGCTGAATCGTCATGATTCCCTGGACAAGGATGAGAGTCTATTAGTGATTCTAAGAGTCAAAATACCATTTGAAGGGTATAGCTAGTTAGATACAGTAATTCACTAGCTGCCACTCTCTGTTAGTGTAGCTGCCATGAAGCAGCAAGTGCAAAACTATTATTGTATTGAGGCGAGTTGTCTTTTTGTCTGTATGAATGTCAGCCTGTAGACCTACACATTCTCCACCAGAGGGTGCTAAAACACAAAAGGGCTATACTAAAGCCTATGTATAATCCTATTATGTGCTAAAGTGGCAGGCAGTTAGGGTTATTTTTTTTGCACCCTGCTTTGACTTTGTATCTGGTCTTTAACACTGGACACAAAGAAACTTACAAAGTCACCATCCATGGTGGTGGCCTGGAGGGTCCACCTGGAGCCCTGTGAAGGACAAATACACCTTTACTGTGTGTGTGTGTGTGTGTGTGTGTGTGTGTGTGTGTGTGTGTGTGTGTGTGTGTGCGTGCGTGCGTGCGTGCGTGCGTGCGTGCGTGCGTGCGTGCGTGCGTGCGTGTGTCATACCTGCTGGTCGAAGAGAGCCCAGAACATGGGCAGAGGAATGTAGAGCAATATAACCTTTAGCACCATTTTCACCTGGGCTATCAGCAGTTTCTGCACAAATATCAATCAACAATGTTAGGGCTCCAGTGCGTTTGTGCATGTGTCCAACCCAACCCAACCCAACCCAAGCCAATACAATACAATTATTTTGTCTTACGTCATATTTCTCCTCTGCCCAGTCCATCCAGTGCTCCCTCTTTGGGCAAGCAGAACTACGAAGCCTGCAGCGGTTCTTGATGGCAAACTGTGAAGAATAGACAATAGTCTAGTCAATCATAATGGGAGGCTGCAGCACAACTGAATGTTTTGCCGGTCTCATTTTCTACTCTCTCTGTTTATGTTTGTGTGACAATTTAATGTTTGACTTCCAAACTGCATTTGTGGTGTTTCTTTTTTATATTGAAACAATGACTAAAAATGAATTATGACAATAACGTTAGATTGATTTGATACAGTATGATTGGTACTAGATTTACAGCATGATTGCAATCATGTGGAAGACGTTCCAGCAGAGTGACTCACCCAGATGCACTTGCAGACCTCAAGCATGACGTTGCCTTTGGGGTCAGTCTTGATGTACATGCTACTGCCAACAATGAAGACGACTGGAGACAAAAACAGAAACGGTAAATGTTGCAGTATATCCCTCCCAGATGAAGTTGGTTTGTGAGCAACCACTTTGAAGGATGTCTACCGAGTATTTATTCTATAAGATTATTATTTTACAGTATGTGCCATTCTGCTAAAAGTGGAACTTACTCAGAGCCACCACCATGAGGGCAGCAGGGACACCGAAGGCCAGAGGATAGCACTGCTGCTTGGTGTGAATGCCACACTCCTGGGCTGGAGACCACAACACACACACATGGTTGTATTATTATTCTTGTGATGACTGTTCATTGGTCTCTACATTTAATGTCAAACTCTAAACTGAACCCCACTATTATACACCTGAGCTTAAACCTTAGCCACCTCTCTAGGGCAGGGGTCTTCAACGTTTTCAGGCCAAGGACCCCTTAGTTGAGAGAGAGATGAAGCAGGGACCCCCACAACCTTTTCATGAATTCCATTATCGTTTCATTGTTTTACAGCTCAATCATCAGTGTATTTTAGATTCATGTAAATTGGTGTTTTCAGATATTTAACCACTTGAACCGTCAATACTTAATAAACTTGACCTTTCACTATGTACTTAGTCTGCTCTTTCTCCCCTCTACACCAACGCTCTTTGCCGAAAATAGCCGATCTACGCTGCGAGGCGTTGAGAGATTGTAGATCAGCTATTTTTGGCTAAAATTCTCAGAATTTGGACACCAGGGTTCAAGTGGTTAAAATAAAAAAGGAGAAAAGTTTCTATCACACTAACATTTGGAGGACCCCCTGTAGTAACTATGAGGACCTCCTAGGGGTCCCGGACCCCAGGGGTCCGACCGCCATTGAAGACCCTTGCTCTAGGGGTTGTGCTGTGGCTCCTTTGAAGGTCACGTAACAAGGTTTCTACGGTGGGAAGCTTACTGTAGTGTACATACATTATTCAGCTATACGACTGACCACATAATCAAATTACTTTATATGATTTGCGGATAGGTGCATGTTCATGGTCACGTTTTGATTCATTTCAAACGATCTGTTACTAGAGAGAGCGAGAAGGAGAAAGAGAGAGAGTGGGGACACAGATAAAGTAGAGAGAGAGAGGGCAAGAGACAGACAGACACTTATTATGAGGCATCGTTGTGCTCCACTGAGCGTAGATTTCTCTTCCTTACATGGGTAAACCCATTATAACACCTATTCTAAGAGGGCTTTCTCAGGATTTTCAGGCATTACCACGTACAGACTACTGTGATTTGGCTGGGGTTTGGCCTTACAGTACCTCTCAGGATAGGGGTGATGATGGAGGATAGCAGACTGCCAACATTGATGGACAAATGAAATATGGAAAAGAACATGCTCCTCTGCTTCTCCTGTCAAACACAGGAAAACAGTGTTATTAAACATTCATTACAAAAACCTTTTGGAAGAGAAGTTGAAACATGCACCAGTTAGCCACATCCCACTATAGGGAGGGAAACGAGGTCACCTTTGTACTCAAAACCATTCTATAATTCATATAATACAGTATTCAGTTATGTTTAAAATGTACATTTCACAATTGCCATTGCTATGTCTGCATGGCTTTCAACCAGAGCAACTTCAAAGTCACGGTCTGTTCCTCAGCCACACTGACTGTTGAATTTCTCTCTGTTTTGGTTTTGGTGTTTAGTCATGTTTTCAATTTGTTTCGTTTCTGTAGCTCTATGTTCAGTTGTTCTACATACACTGGACTCGTAATTCTATTAATATGGCAATCTTTCCCAGGTGTTATATCATATTTTGTAGTCATGTCCTTGTCTGCCCTATAGTCCTATTGTACTCCTCACTCACCAGTTCTCAATACACAACTTCAATATAGGTGCGCTAACCTGGTTGTGTTCAAATTGATCACCACCAAAGGTGGCAACACATGGCTTGATTCCTCCTGTTCCCAGAGCGATGAGGAGCAGACCCACCATGGACAAGGCCCTGAAGAGGAAATATGATGGTAGAAAATATATATTTGAGCGGCAACTTTTTTCTTTTTTCTTTGGAGATTTTTCATAGATTCCATATTGTTTCATCGTTTGACAGCACAATCATCAGTGTATTTTGGATTCATGTCAATTTGTGTTTTCAGATATTTAACCACTTGAACCATCAATACTTAATAAACTTGACCTTTCAATATGTACTTAGTCTGCTCTTTTACCCCTCTACACCAGAGCTCTTTGCCAAAAATATTTTTGGCTAATGTTCTCAGAATAAGGACACTATTATTATTATTATTTTATTAAAGGGTCAAATCATAACAAGTTATCTCAAGACACTTTACAAAGGCTAAAGAGCCATAAGAGAGAGAGAGGAGAGAGGGAGAAACAAGGGAGAGACAAGGGAAAGACAAACAAGGGGCACGCGCACACACATACACAGGTCCTGCATGCGTATGTACAAGAACGAACGAAGCTAGGGTTCAAGTGGTTAATATAACATATTTTTGATTTTGGAGGACCCCCTGTGGTATCTCTGAGGACCCCCTAGGGGTCCCGGTCCCCTGTTGAAGACCATGGTCTAAAAAGGTACAGTTGGTTACTAGGGACTAATCAAGAGTCCACACAGTGTGCCAAACAAGGCCAGGCAGATGTGGTGTGAGTGACGCGAGCAGAGACGCAGAGATAGAGATTATGAAAATGTTAGGAAATGTATATAATCTATATAAGGAGAACATGTCACACAAATAGACCACTAGATGACTGCTTTATGTCTGCCAGTGACACCTCGGATAAAGTTGCCATGGACACAGGCAATGACAGCCCAGCTGTACGGTCTAACACAGTGGTTCTCAACCTTTCCTGACCCCCAAAATAATTATGTGAACTGTGGACCCCCCACTCTGACAAGCACTCGGAATGTAGGAGTTGAGGCATTACATTTTGTTTGACTCGGTTCCACAGATACAGTAACTATAGTGAAAATAGCAGATCTACAAGCTCATCGACTATTTTGTCAATGTTTGCCTCTTTCTTACCATATATAATTTGACAATTTGCCCAATGTTTGACCGGTTTTATAGTATAGTTTGCAGTAATGGTCTTTTTTCTTCTTAAAAGTAAAGTCCTTAAATTGTCACTTTACTGTCATCTGGACACCCCCCCCCCCCCCCAAAATCATGGTGGGACCCACAAGTTGAGAACCACTGGTGTACAGCGCCCCCTTTCCACAGGTTCAGTTATTTTTTCCCTGCCTAATATTGAACAAGTTCAGAGTGTTTCCACAAAGCATGTATGTTGATTGACTGTTTTCAACTCACACATGGAGGTTCATATTGTCTGGTACCCCGTCCCTGTCTGTGTCTGTGATGTCGTGCATAGCGCCTACAGCCATGACAGCCTGTCCCACCGTGTAAACAATGGACAGGTAGATGATAGTCCTGTACAGACAGCGGATGAGGAAAAGTGGTTTTGGTCAATATGGATGGTTAGGAAGGACGTCATTGAAAAGGACACCTAAGGAAACCTAACACTGAATTAAAATGTTGAGAATGTCTATATCATTCACTATCTCACTTGAACTTGCCGAGCCATGAGTCGGCCACGATGGCTCCCAGGATGGGTGTCAGGTAGCAGAGCGCCAAAAAAACATGGTAGACAGAGGTGGCCGTGTCATCATCCCACTTCAGGAAGTACCTGAAATACAGCACCAACACAGCTACAGAGAGAGAGAGAGAGAGAGAGAGAGAGAGAGAACGGTTGGATGGAGAGAAGAAAAGATGCAGATAGAAAGAAGTGCATATAGTGTTAGGGGGAAAGAAACAACTTCCACTTTTAGAATGAAGTAATCTTTCCATAATATATGAACTGTATTCATAACTTTGACACAATTGAATGAATGTTCTATATATCTCACCTCGCATGCCATAGTAGGAGAATCGTTCACAGAACTCATTGACCACAATGAAAAAGATACTGATGGGATAGCCGCGCACCGTTGCCTGAGAGAGGATGTGGACATTGTAAAGAAAGACAGATCTGTTTATAATAATTTTGTTGAGGAGTCATATCATGTTATACATTATTTGCACATTTTTATTTTTTTATTCATATCTTACACTACACTACAACTATTTAACTAAGTGGTGAGACTCTAAAGGGAGACTATACATTGATTTTGAAGGTTGGAGAGAACAGCAATCAAAACAAAGAGAACATTTTGTGGGGGTAAAAAAACATTTGGATGAAAGAATAAAAATCAGAACTGTTTCTGGAGGTGAGTACATACTCGTTTCTTGAGTTTCTTCACTTCGTCTCTGTCTGCAAGAAAACAAGCAACTATCTTAACTCACACTTGTTTAAAAACAAGACCAGTAACAATCTTGTGCAGGAAAGATTGCAGTCTTTTACCATCACAAATTACTCACTCACTCACTCACTCACTCACTGTATAGTATCACAAGAGGAAAGCAATCCTAGCTCCCACTATAGCACTTTCTATCCATGGCTACGGATAGATTGCACAAGCCACACTTCTATTCGACCCAGTCTTTTATTCATAAATATAGATGTGAGGGGTCCATGGATGTGGTGCCAGCAGTTATCCCAGCCACGGTGTCTGAGAGGGACCCACCTGTCATGGTTCCTGTGTGAGCTAATTCCTGGTCCCTTCTTCAGTGTTATCCTCCTGTAAAAAAGATCCAGAGACGACTAGTGCCAGCTGTCAGAGTTTATAAGACTGAGGCCATGGCCAAGGGTTGACCACGTACTTATATAACCTATGACCGGAGCTACTGTATGCCTCCCACAAATGGAGGCTGGACTGTGTACCTCATGCTCATGCATTCACACAACGTTGTGCAGTGCATCCTCAACTAGTCACGTAAGATAACAACACACCAACGTACACACATACAGAGTGTGATGAGTGTGCATGGCATGCATGAGCGAGTATGAGTGGGCTGTGTGTTTGTGTGCACATGTGCATGCATGTAATTGCTTTGTGATTGTTTTATAACATACATTATGTACAGTATATTGACTAATTTGATTTCTTCTAAATGCATATAATTGTTTAAAAACTCCAGGACACTTATAGCAGCCCAAAGCATCAGTTGCAGTGTGTGTGACTTTAAGTAGCCCTCTTTTTTTAGGTCTATGTCGAATGTATAACAGTATTTCCACCAGTTTGGGTGACAGCATTATGGCACATGAACTCGCATGTACGCACGCACGCACGCACGCACACACTTAAACAATTAGCGATTTATGATCTCAAAAACATTAACCAAAGACTTTATTACTCCTACTCACATTTGTATCATACAGTCTTTTTAATGGTCTAATCAATCATTATTCATTTGAAGAGAGAACCATAAAACAGTTACAAAGAAGTTATCTATGACTAATTGTCTCTTCAAGGCTGGACGGCCGAAGGCCGGCGCGGTCTATGTTTTCACCCCTGTCCGCCCGCTTGTCCTTGTCTGCAACTTTCTTTTAATATGATAATAATATACAGTATAATATAATCTGATCTACTAGAATAAATGTAATGATCTGACACAAAATAAAATGTAAAAGAAAAATAAGAAGACATAATTACCAAACTTATATAATACTAGAACGGTTTTCCTGTTGGACAAAGAAAAGAAGCAATCCCAGTGGGTGGACAGGAAGAAGGTTGTTGTAAATTATATCATCGTTGTCGGGTGGAAACCTTGTATCTCTAAGTTTAAAAATGTGTACGTTCTTTCGCAAAGTAAAGCCCTGCTTCAACATACAAGACCGTCGCACAAAATTAGTGAAAACAGCAGATCTACAAGAACACAACGCCTCGCACCGGCTGTTTTAACTAGTTTAAATCATTTTTAAAATGATAAATGCAAAATGAGCGGTTTTGGACTTACAAGGTTTCCACCCGACAGCGACGATATATGAGGTGACAAGTACCTGAAGACCTCTCTGAGCTGCTTGACCTTGTTGTCAGGATACTTTTTGGCAACGCTGTCATCTAGGAAGGCCCTGGCATTGGCTAGTGGAACAGCATTCACTTGGAAGAGAGACACACACACACACATAACACGCATGCACTCACTCACTCACGGTTCACACACGCACGCACGCACACACACATATATTTTTTTGCCAGGTGGTATTTAACCACCTGGCAAAACCTCTTGATTGACAGCCTAGAACAGGTGCACAGGTGCACAGGTGCACACAGACACAGACACAGACACACACACACACACACACACACACACACACACACACACACACACACACACACACACACACACACACACACACACACACACACACACACACACACACACACACACACACACACACACACACACACCCTTTGACTGTGAAGCACACAGAGATTAACCGAACAGAACTGAATCATGTTGTTTCAGTACCTGAACCAGTGCAGAAGTGCTATAATACAAAAACACACTCAAGCATTGGTCAGTTATTAGCAAGAATAAGGCGAGATAACAGCTGAACTCTGGGATTAGTAATAAAGCCCCACCCTGTTTAAGGACTTTTTACAGTTGTGCTCCATTTTAAGACTCTAAAAGGCCACTCACTTCAAAGACCAGACACATACAAAAAGTAATTCTAATCACCAATAATAGATAACATGCAGGGACATTCCTCGGAAGATTCCGTCCTAATTTCACTACGGTCGTGATAACAATGACTGACCAGCGTTTACTGATGAACACACTGGCTACTAATGTGGAAGCTCTACAGATAAACACACAAGACCCATTCTAATGCAAAGTTCAAGTTCAAGTAGTTTTATTAGTTATTCAGCCATGTGCAGATGAACGATAAGGTGTTTATTGAGTCTGGATCTGAAAAGTGGATCTTTTCTGATTCCTGGACTGCAATTCTTATACTCTAGTCTAGACCTTCTCAGAAAGACATTTTACACCTTCCCCTTGTCCAACATGCTGAAAGGCTGTTAACTAAATATAACACACATTAGCCCCATCCAGGCCTTGCTCCACCGGAATGGATTTGAATATTTAATGATAATACTTAAAGCCTTATATGGCTTGGTATGCACTTACATCTATGTGAACTAGAATGCTGCCTTCCTAGCCTCGTAAACCAGACTGCCTTCCATCCAAATGGGGCGGCTGTAGCTCAGGAGGTAGAGTCGGTTGGCCAGTGATCCATGGGTCGGCGGTTCAAATCCCAGCTTCTCCTGTCGAAGTGTCCTTGGGTAAGACACTGAACCCCAAGTTGCTTCCGGTGAGCTGGTTGGTGCCTTGCATGGTTTCCACCGTCACTGGTGTATGAATCTATGGGTGAATGTAATGCACATTGTAAAGCGCTTTGGATAAAAGCGCTATACAAATGCACCATTTACCATTTACTGGGCTGCAGCATGTAATGGCATCAAATAGGGCATACATGGGCAACTGGCAGCCCGGGGGCCACATGCGGCCCTCACATTCACTTAATGCGTCCCGCAGGTTAATATCAGAATACTGAGATATTATTGATTTCAGCTGTTACAATTCCAAACATGCAAACATGACCCGCTTTAATTACTTCAGTCTCTATTAGTACCTAAAATTAAATTAAAAAATAGCCAATCTACAAGCTCAAAATGCGTCGCACTGCAACGCATTTTGAACATGTAGATTGGCTATTTTTGACTGTATATGCATTGTGGCCCTCTGGAGTGAATGTGAAAATAATAGTGGCCCTCTCGATCATCAAAGTTGCCCACCCCTGAAATAGGGGAACATAGTGGCCTGTAAGACACTGCCACCTACTGGTAGACAAAGGCAGTTGCTGTAAGTAATTGCACTGGATAACATGTCACCTTACTGGTTAAAATAGTCAAATTGAATGAATAATGTGTACTGCACTCGCTAACAGTGTCACCTAGATGGCTACGATAATAATAAACAAAGAATTAATACAGTTCCTTTTTGCTGAACGATGCCCATGGTCTATATGGATTTAGAATAGTTTGAAAGGTGCCACCCCACATACAATGGGTTGTTAATTATCCTGTATGAAATTGTAAAAGAAAATAAATTATTCATGACAGGCCTGTTTTAAATATTTATTGACAGGATTCATTATTTAGAAGAAACAAAAACGTTGCTTTATAAACTAGAAAAAAGGATTAGCGCTGTTACTTTCAGTTCTCACTCAACTGTGAGCTCTGTCAGATTGCATTTATATTATCAAATGGACGGGTATAATTCATGTGCGTAGGCAAAAGCTAAATTGATCAGACCAGTCAAACAAGATCTACAGAAATATTCACAACAGCCAACTATTACTTTACAAAAATATACATCACTAAGCATATTAGCCCTTGGAGTTTGTGTTGTTCAAAACAAGTTAAGAAATGTATTTGTTTCACTATCAAGGCTGATCGTGTCTAGTGTCTGGTAAATTCATTTGAAAGGGTTTCCTCCAACTTGCGATAGAACTACCCCAAATTCACCGGACGACACCCCAGAAAGCCCTTACCCTCAAATAAAGCACGTCATGACTCACATGATGACTCATATAATTTAACCACATTCTAATTTTCAATTTAGGCATTTAGGAAGACACTACCCAGAGGCACTTACAGAGAGCAGGATCACAGTAAGTAGCATGAACACTAGACAACCAACGACAGGGACAGTAGTCGAGGAGTAATCTCTCGAGACAGCCTCAGCGCGCTACGCTTCTGAGAGAGACAGACTGATAGGTGTCACCCTTTCTTTGATCTGGGTTCCCAGATTGGTCGAGGAGTGATGGGAAAACATGGATGTGCTACAACTTAGTAAACCAGTAACGCAACAAGCTTTACTTTCATACGAGGAATAATATGTTATCTCAGATATGTCATTTTGAGAAAAAGAAAACCTTTACTGTCTTCCTGGTACCTCTACAGTCATTGACAAAGACCCGTGCAAAGCAACCCAACCGCTTAGTGCTCCCTCCACCATGGTAAAACTCTGCCTCTCACTTCTGGCTGACGATGGTGCGAGCGATGAGCTCCTTCATAATCTCATTGGTGCCTCCGTAGATGGGCTGAATTCTGGAGTCCACAAACGCCCTGGAATGGAGAGAGGGAGGTGCGAGATAAGGGCTACATTGAGGGGCGTATTGATGTGATTCATAAACGCAAGTGTAACCACCTAAGCCAAAATAGCCGATCTAGGAGCACACAACACATTACATCATGATGGGTTGTGAGCTTGTAGATCTGCTCTTTTCAAAAACATTGGACTCAACAGTTTTTGACCACATTCACCTACAGTATAATGACATGCTCAAAATAGGGATGTCAGGTTGCAAGTGATTATCAAACATGTATAGGAAATGGATCACACAGTAGCAAGAATTACTTTTCTTGGTTGCAAGTGGTTAACATAACCCGACAACTTGATATTGCATCACATAAAATGCAATTATTTTGCCGTTTTCCATAGTAAATGAGTACCTGAGAGGAATAACTTTTATAATAATTATTTTGAATATATATTTTTTTTGATTTACCAGACTGTAAACCACAAAGTAGTCCTTTTTACTACTCACCTGGCAATGGGGAATTCCCACATGTACCCCCAGCCTCCGTGGAGCTGCAGACACTGTGTCGCCACTTTGTTCTGGAGGTCTGACGCCCTATAAAATGAACGAACAACGTGGACATTACAGATGAGAGCATACACTGTAGATGGTTTCATCCAAATGCTCTTGGGATGATCCAAAACCCCAGGAGACATCTGGTCGGCTGTTAAGTGTAAGAGCCAACTACAGCATGTTAGCTAGTTTCAACCAGTAAGCTAACAATGGAAAGGGTCAGGGAGAGATAGTCAGTATGATTTCTTTCCTCTCACCATAATAACAAGGCGAAATTAAAGCTAGCTAACGGACCAAAAACAAGGCAATTATAATGCTTTGTTCTATTGTCCAGGAAAGAAAACAGAAGTTCAAATAAACTGTAAACAATGTACTATTGTTGTTTTCCATTTGAAACCGTCTACAGAGCAGATGGTCTGTTAAGGAGAGTATGTTACGTACTGTAGGTTTGTTCCAACCAAAACGACCCCACAATCACAATGCAGTTACAGTACATTCAGAGGTCTTACCAGTACTTGGCCATGGAGGCCGTTGAGGAGTCCAAGCGTTTTTCAGCGTGCAGTTGAAGACAGCTGTCTACGAAAGCCCGGCCCACGCAGATATCTGTCTTCAGCTCAGCTAGCTTGTGCTGCACTGTCTGTTAGGATATAGAATAAGTTCATATTTTCTCTCGTGTCTGTTGGCAAGCAAGAAATAACTACAAATCCTGAGCATCTTAAAGGGATATTCCACTTTCAAAAAAACTTTTTGTCATTGTATGGTCTAATCAGGCTTGTATGAACACCCTGAACAGTTTTTAATTTTCCTCATTCAGTATTTGATATTTGATGTAAATGTTATCTGGCCCTCCAGGCTCAGGGCCTCTCCCCCCTGAAAGTGGAATATCCCTTTAACCCATTTAGAACGGGTACACATTTTGTGTATCATTATTTTATGCTTCAACTATTGAAAAATAGCAGATATACAAGCTCACAGCACGGCACCGAGTGCCGCGCTGCAAGCTTGTAGATCTGCTATTTTTGAAAAATCAAGAAAATTAGAATTTTGACCCGATTCTATAAGTGTCTTTTGAATCCTTCTAAGGTGTTTTGAAAAACCTATGTTTTCTATGTCAGCAATCTGGCCAGCCATCGTCAAAGAAAAGGTCCTTTTCACTTAACTGGAGCTCAGTTAGTCTGTTCTTGAGAGACTACTATGTCAGTGGTTCTCATACTTTTTCATGTGAAGGACCCCCAAAATGATATTTATTTGGCCACGGACCCCCATCTCAAATTATTTAGTTCCAGGGACCACCCAGAAGCAAAATTTGAGTTACAAATGTTCGCTTTGAAAATACATATACCGGTATTCAAAGATTTGCACACATTTTCACGACTTTTTCAAAAATAGCAGATCTACAAGCTCACAGCGCGGCACTCGGTGCCGCGCTGTGAGCTTGTATATCTGCTATTTTTCACTGGTTAAAGCATTCAATAATTCTAGGCCTAAATGGGTTAATGAACTATTAAAAGAAACACATCTTTGTGTGAACAAGTCTATTTGATTCGAGACAGGGAAAACACGCCGCTGCTCTCCACAGACCTGTAAGTGAGAGATGGTCTTGCCGAAGGCCTTCCTCTGCATCACATAGTTTCTCGTCTCCTCAAACATGAACTCACAGCTGGCCATGGCCATGTCAGCGATCAGCAAACGCTCCTATACACAAATTGGCAACGGAATAGCGAATTGAGTGAACAGGCAAAAAGGGGGTTTGAGAACAAACTCTTAGAAATACTCAAGATACAAATGAAAGGCTCCAAGGTGTCTAAAAGATGAAGAGATTTGAAGTTCAGTCCACGGGAGACAGACTACAGCCAGGATAGTACAACTATTTTCAACTGGTGCCAAAGGACTGAATTAATCCCTGATTAAACAGCTATACTCTATGGTGAATAACAGGCGTGCTGTTGATCCAAACTTAGAGAGTTGAGAACCGCTGCATTAGGGACCCACTCTCTGTTTTGGTAGTTCCCAAACCGTACATTATTCTAGACAGTTGAGTCACACATTATTTATGTATTTACTATATCAGCACACTCATTCCCTAATACAGATCTTATTCAATTCAAGTCCCCCCGCCCCTTCACTTTAATAAGTACACAATGTGTCACATCACGATGCGTTGACCTTTTTGATCAGCTATTTTTGCCATTTTTACATGTTTTGAAAGTATGAAATAGTGATTAAACAAATGTTATTATTTTGCATAAGTAAAAGGAAAAAACGTATACATTATAGAGCGATGAGAGCAGAACGAACACGAATACAAGCGTGCCTCGACATCCTGACTAGCCTCGGGCACAAACAGTTTGAAAATCACAGGTCCATTTTATCATACATGGGCAACTGGCGGCCCGGGGGCCACATGCGGCCCCCACCTTCACTTAATGCGGCCCGCAGGTTAATACCGGAATACTGATATATTATTGATTTCAGCTGTTACAATTCCTGATATGACCTGCTTTAATTCCTTCTGTCTATATTGGTAGCTTAATGACTAGTATAGTAGTATTAAAATGTATTTGTATTTAGGTTCATAAAGTTAACATGAGTATATAACTAAATGCCTTTGAAATGAAATCAAAATGTTACATTTCTGGAGTCCAATTAAGAAATAACAAAAAATAATTCAGGATTCTAATTCAAAAGAAGCAAAAATGGCCGATCTACAAGTTCAAAACGCATCGCAGCGCGATGCGTTTTGAGCTTGTAGATCTGCTATCACCATTTGAGCTTGTAGATCTGCTATCACCATTTGAGCTTGTAGATCTGCTATCACCATTGTACCACCTTGTAGATCTGCTATCACCATCATCAAAGTTGCCCACCCTGCTCCACATGGCTCCTACCTGAGGCAGTTCATTCATGAGGTAGTAGAAGCCCTTGTTGGCCTGTCCCAGGAGGGCACTGGCCGGGAGACGCACGTCCTCGAAGAACAGCTCTGCTGTGTCCTGATGGGAAAGACGGCATAGAATTAACAAAAATAAACTAACGATTATTTTCCTTCTTTCGATTAATTGCTTTTGCGATTGATCGAATAATCAAGGAGCATTTTCATTTTAAATAAAGAAAATGATAATAATGCTACGGTTTTCTATTTTAACATGAAAATAACAGCTTTCACCTCAGGTCCCAAGAGTAAATTAGTTATTGATTAGATTACCAAGAAAGAGAAACCTGTAAAATTCAGAGAGCCAGTGACTGGAGTTGAGAACTACTTCTTTAAACCAATTTGTAATTATTAGAATTTTGTGTTTTGTTTGAAAAGCACTTGTTAAAGTGCTAAAAGGTGTATCGTTATTCATCATCCATATATTTGGGTCCCCATCCGGAATCAATGGGGTTACATTTATTGTAATCAAATTATTGTCTTAGGAATGGGACAAATACAAAAACATATTATTGAACTCAAGTCTCCATGGCATGAGTAATCAATAGAAGACAAAAAATCCTTTAAACACTATATACTTAATTGTAGGTAAAATAATGACAATAACAGATATACAAGCTCATGATGATGCATCGAATGTGACACATTGTGAGCTATAAGTTCTCAACATGTCGCAGTCTTTTTGTTGACATGCTGTATTTAGTCATCGTAGCTTTGTTTTTATTTTGTTTTCATTGAGTCTTTTCGTCATAGTTTTAGTCAACGAAACTACTCTGCAGTGAAGAGAGTATGTGAGGAGATGTGAGACACTAGGAAAATCTTTTGTACCGGCCGCCCTTAAGCTGTACGAGACACATAACGGACGATTGAAAAGGACTTCCTTCCTAACTTAGACTGACGTAACTATTGCTGTATTGACTTTGACCCCTAAGGACCTTCCAGGGAGAGTGCTCATGTGTGTCTTGCGGTGACACGCTTCCTAGTTTCTTCTTCTCTGAGCTGTTTTCTTTTTTTTCGCACTGATTTTTGACATTGCACTATTAGGTTGTGTTGGTAGTCTCTGAGTATTTTGCTTTGTTTAACAATGACAGTGAGATACTTGTTGCACTAACTAGCATTGACTGTTACGGTCTCTTTTTTTGCGACCGTCAGGGAGCAGTTTACTATGAAAACCTCCACCGGTCGTCCGTCCGTCCGTCCGTCCGTCCGACACACGTCACACGTGACCATCAACAAACGTCACACCTTTGTTGATGTTTAAATCGAAGAGTCTTGGTCAAATACTTCTGTTGGTTTCTGCACTGATCATTTATACAATTCAGCTGTGTTTGCTCGTGTCATCATGATGAGGTCATAAATCAGCCATGCCCAAATATAGATTTTACGGGTTTACATGCTTACTCAGTTATTCGTTATGTGAAAGTCCTATGACGTCTATGATATCTGACATCATCATACATACATTCCCTTTTATGCCCATAAATGGAGATCCCCTCTGTAGAACCAGCCACTGACATCACTGTAATGTCAGGGGAACCAAATCCCTTTTATGCCCATATATGGAGATCCCTGTGATGCCAGGGGAACCAAATCCCTTTTATGCCCATATATGGAGATCCCCGTGTTGCCAGGGTAACCAAATCCATTTTATGCCCATATATGGAGATCCCTGTGATGCCAGGGGAACCAAATCCCTTTTACGCCCATATATGGAGATCCCTTATGTCATCAATATTAAGCCCATATCTGTGAATATCTTTGGGTACCAGATGTCTCCATATATGGTTAAATGGTCCGATATACATCACTGGCCAGAAGACCAAGAAATGGTGCAACCTCGCCCTTTGCTTTCTCCCTTAGGCATCTTACTGGTAGGTAGTTTAATGAGGAATGCAGTATGGTGGTAGGTAGGTAGTTATGGCCTTTGATGTAAGATTTTCACTTTCTAGGATAACTATATTTGCTATTCCCAGATGATGCCCTTTTAGGGTACCCCTCATGCCCATATATGGAGATCCCCAGGCTTTACTAATTAACATAAGTTTTATGCCCATATATGGAGATCATTGTCCCAATGTCATCAGATATATGGGCATAAATGGACACAGGCAAACTAGATGGGCTGTATGGATATCCAGATGTGTGATGTAAGTGTTTTATTCCAAATGTGGCACCCCACAGACATATTTCCAGAAACAAAATCCCTTTCATGCCCATATATGGAGATTTCTGATGTCATCAATCCCAGGCCCTGTAAAAAACATGGTTGCTATGGTAAACAGTTGGTTGCTAGGGTAAACAGTTGGTTGCTAGGGTAAGAAAACATGGTTGCTATGGTAAACAATTGGTTGCTAGGGTAAACAGTTGGTTGCTAGGGTAAAAAAAACATGGTTGCTGTGGTAAAAAATTGGTTGCTAGGGTAAACAGTTGGTTGCTAAGGTAAAAAACATGGTTGCTATGGTAAACAGTTGGTTAGTAGGGTAAACCTTCAATGATTTTGACATCTTGTTACTAATCTGTCGGTAGATAATGCCGGTCTTATATAAGGGTCATTTGTGTACGGTGTGATGTCATACTGATGTCAGCAGTGTGACAGGAGATAAGCGACCAACGGTCGCTTATCTCCCGATTAGGGAGTCTTACTGGTGTAAGACACTTTATGGATATATACTTATATATTACTCGCCCCCTCTATTGATGCACCTTCTCTTTATTGGTACTGTACTGCTCTTGTTTTTTTCCCCTCTTTCTATCTTTTTTCTTACTTCTCTGTAACTTTGTAAATAACTGTATACTGCTGTGCTACAACTGGACAACTGAATTTCCCCCTTGGGATAATAAAGGTATCTATCTATATCTATCTATATCTATCTATCGAGTACCTGGGCTTTCAGGCCGATCTTCTCCAGCTTGCGTCCCTTGTGGTAGCCCTTCATGCCATCCTCCACCAGGAAGAGGCTGATGCCATGGGCAGCCGTCCTCGCCTCCCGGTTGGTCACGGTCACCACAATGACCACGTCACTCATCCAACCGTTGGTGATGAACACCTACAGTACAAACAAAATGCACTGTATATTAGCCCATTAAGACCTGAGGCTCATTCTAAATATATAAGGTCGTTCTGACACATTCAAGATTTTTCAAAATTCTGCAAAAATAGCAGATGTACAAGCTTGTCTGGAAAAGCACTATTTTCAGCTCAACAAAAAGCAGTATATTAAACCTATTATTAGTACCTTATATATTTAATTATATTGTATTCATCGTGGAGAGTCTTAATCGCCCTTTATAATAGGAACACATTTGACCAAAAAATTAACATGTCTTGTAGATTGTCTATTTTTGACAAAGAGATTTGGTGTAGAAGGGAAAAAGGAGGAAGCCAAGGATAGACACCTGAGGGACCCAGGATAGAAGTTCAACTATGTGTCTTGCAGGGTAGAGAGCTTATTGCTAGCTATGGTGTGAACCTGTGAGAGTCAGAAAGGAGGTTGTTGTAGTTTTACCTTGTTGCCATTGAGGATCCAGTCACTACCATCTTGCTTGGCATAGGTCCTCACCCCTTGAAGGTCGCTGAGTGGGTCAAAGGAAGAAGATAGTCACTCACAGATTAACCACTTGAACCCTAAACTCCCTATGCTGGACTTGTCATCACAGGCAAACATTTGGCAAAAATAGACAAACAATAAGCAAATCTACAAGCTCAGAAGGTGTGAGCTCAGTGTTAGCTAAAACTCACTGCACCATTATGTCTTCAAGGTACACTTTTACGATGAAATGCAGCACTTGTAAGAACTATCTTTTCCGAGCTTGATAAGCCAATTTGAATCAATGGCTTGTATATAAAATAAACAGCATAGAGACTTTCAAAAGGGTTACTTACCTATGCTTAGAAACTCTAAAGTCCTATTGTTTTTTTCCAAGGCATTTAAACATGAATGTTCTAAATATACACTGCTTTATGTTGTTTGTAACATTTATTGAAGACAGGGGCAATCTCTGGCTAGAATCAAACCTGATATGGATCTTTAAAGTTGAGAAATGTGCAAGAACAATATATTATCTCTGGTTATTAATAAATCCCAGAGCTCATTTCCTATTCCTCCATGGCAGGTCAATAAGTAAAAATCAGACATGAACTTTATCTTAAAGGTTAACTCATAGAAAGGTTGAGGAAAACAAAAATCATATTAAATTGTCTGAACTCTAGAACTTCTTTCAAAATTCGAACCCTACATGTGGTATGCCTTTCCTTTTTTTTGCGTGTGTGTGTGTGTGTATGGGGGGGGGGGGGATCTTTCACCCTATTTTAGCTTGGGGTTCCTAAAATACATCAAGATTAATCTCACTCCTCCAGACAACTGTCTTTATTTCTAGAAAAAGGGCCCTATCCAGTGAATCAGACTGACTGAGAGGGTCCTCAGTCGGCCTAAACCACCACCATGAACCACATGGAAGTTGTAGATTAGAATCACCACAGACAGACACCAACTGGCTGCACTTCTCCTATCCGCCTACAGTATGAGCTCTCATTTTGGGCATGCCAGCCACCATAGCCTGCCTGGAAGTCAGTCTATGGTGATATTGACAGTTTTACTGCACAATGGTGCCCTGAGCAACTAAAACTAAAGGAAACCGGTTTTAGTTTATAAATAAAACAAATAAGTCTTTAAACAACATGCTTCTTTCAATACTCATGCATATATTTTTATATGCATATACTGCTTCATAGACGGCTTGTGAATAGCTCACCTGCCCGCCCCTGGCTCAGTCATGGCAATAGCGCCGATGCATTTCCCAGCAGTCATCTGGGGGATGAAGCGCTCGATCTGTTCCTTGGAGCCGTAGTTGCTGATGTAGGGCATGACGATCTCAGAGTGCAGGGCGAAGCCTGGGCCCGAGCAGTTAGAATACATCCTGGAACACAACACATACGCTCCTATGAGGCAACAATGAGAGAGCAATTTGGAGAAGGAATCGTCGCTGTCAGGCAGAAACCATGTACCTCCATGATTCATCTTTTTATTTTTTTTATACAATAATGCTGTATACCGGTATTTTAATTTGTCATATGACAAGTGTCATGCAAAAATGTACAACCTTACGTTAGCCATTATGAAAATAAAAATAAAATGGTGTCCCAAAATAGGGACACCAGGTTGAAAGTCTGTTGTGACTATGGTACATTTATGGATCCATTGGAAAACAGGTTCCACCCAAGAGCGATGGAATTGGTTCTGGCAGATTCATGAACAAAGACCCATCTTTAATTCAGGAATGCCAAATTATTTATTCATTTCGTCGACTAAAACTATGACGAAAAATGCTCTATTTGTTCTTAGGGAGGGACAAGTGGAGAAGAGATCCAGTAGAACTAAAATACAAGACATGTTATGCTTGGTTGTGCACCGGTGTTGCACTCACAATAATTTTAACTAAAATCAACTAAAATCTTATATTTAGTCGACTAGAGTAAAGCTAAAACATTTCAGAGGACTAAAACTCAATTCAATCTTTATTCACAGGGTTCCCACACATTTTTACCAATTAATTTCCAAAACTTTTCCAGAATATTTAACCCAATTTCCAGGACTATATAACAATAATTCAGCTCTATAACAATAATTCAGCTCAATAACAAGTCGCTTACTCCTACGCGCAATGCCCAAAGACAGGTAGTGTATGCCAGTGGTTCTCAACCTTTTCAGGCTGTGACCCCCGAAATAATCATATTTTAACTGGGGACCCGGCACCCTGACGAGCACTAAGAGTTGAGGAATTTTGTATAACACGTTTCTATTGTGAAAATAGCAGATCTACATGCTCACAACGCCTCGCGTTGCAAGGCGTTGTGAGCATGTAGATCGGCTATTTTCACAATTTCTGCCTCTAATATTTGACAATTTGGCCAATGTTTAATTTGTCATTTCAGAGGTATTAACAAAATCAAAAACCAACAAGACAATGCATGGCTATTTTTTTACAGGACCTTCCAGGACCCTTGATCAATTCCAAAACTTTTCCAGTACTGGAAAAATATTTTTCTAATTTCAAAATATTTCCAGGACTTTCATGACCGTGGGAACCCTGTATTCAAAACTTTCAGTCAACGCGTGATTCCTAAACCCACCAGGCTTGAGTTAAGACCCGCCTCGTGGAAACGCGAGGACTTCCAGGAGTGGCTGAAATCCCTGCCTGACACATGGAGGGTGGATAAAGTCAGAGGCATGAAGACTTGTACTTGAGAAAAGCCTGCATTTGCACAATGCACAACTATTAATTTCTCACTACAGTGCTCAAAATAAACTGTGCTAAATAAATCTTGAAAGTGACTTAATTGTACTGTGCTTAATAAAGGGAAAACTTTGCTAAAGAGAAAAACGTACTGAGAAAGCTATTAATTTGTCACTACTGTGCTCAAAATAAAAACTCTTACTGATTATCAGTTAAATTGTTATGGTTTGGATATGGCTTTGGGCCTATTATGCTGCGTGTATTATTGTAATGGATCAGTAGGTAGTAGGTACTTTGCACTTGAGCGAGCAGCACTAACGTTCATGGGCACTTTCATACTTAAGATTATCGAGAGGAGGCGGGTCTTAACTCAATCCTGGTGGGTTTAGGAATCAGGCAAAATCAACACTGGTAGAGAGAGAGAGTGACTCACTGCTCCTCCCACACCACGGCGGCAGACAGCAGGTCTCCTCCGATGCCGCCCTGTTCCTCGGGGGTCAACACTCCCAGCAGACCCTGCTCCCCCGCCTTCTCCCACAGCTCTCTGCTCACCTGGCCGGCCTTCTCCCACCTGGCTGGGACGGAGGCCATGGGGTTAGGGCAGGGGTTCTAGTGTTGTCAAAAATATTGATTTATCGAGCAGTATCGATTTCGAATATAGTATCGATTTTCAATATGACTTTTCCATAGTATCGATAATATCGATACTCAGTTTTTACCTCTCTCGTTGGCTTACACCAACGTTACTTTTATGTGTATCGTTCCTACTTTGGCTTATTCCTAGTTATTTTAAAGGCCTATTTGTACTTAGAATGTTAAAATATCAAAGGCAGGCCTTTAAAAAGTGCACTACCATCTACCTCAAGAAGTTCTGTATTTTTCTTTAAATAAAAATAACAATTTTTGCACTAAAATCACAGTGGTTGCGTGGTATCGAAAATGGTATCAAGTATCGTCATTTTTTTAAATATTGTATCGAAGTTAGAAATCCAGTATCGTGACAAGCCTAAGGGGTTCTCAAACCTTTTTTTAGGCCGTGACCCCAAAAATACACACATTTGAACTGGGGACGCCCACTCTGACAAGCACTTGGAATTGTAGGCATTACATTCAAAGTGACTCGGTTCCACAGAAAAAAATCGAACCTCGGTACGAAGTGAAGCGGTGAATTCTTATTCTATGTGTTCTAGAGCTATGAAATCTGTGTTCTATACATTCTATCTTCTAGATCTATACTTTCTATGTGCTTTAGTTCTATATTTTCATGAATTCTGAATGAATGAATGATTTTGTCTGGAGGGCCAAATTGTCATGTGAAGCTTGACCAATCCTCAATTCTGCATGCACGGGACAGACATGGGACAGACAAAGCCACACCTTGGAAGCGGCTTTCACCGCTTCAAATATTGTGAAAATAGCAGATCTACATGCTCACAACGCCTCGCGTTGCGAGGTTCATGCTTCAGGCAGTGGTTCTACAGTACACACTCCCTATGGTGAGGAACGACCTCCTCCTGGAAGAACCTCCGGACGCTCTGCCTGAACAGGTCATGGTCCTCGGTGAAGAGCCGCCGCGTCCCGATGTCCATCAGGGACTTGGCGCTGGAGGTCTCTGGACGCCAGGGCCCGGTGTCTCCATGCTCCTGGGCCTGGCTGTGCTGCAGTCTGGGGCAAAGAGGAGATAAAGATCATGTTCCCAGTGGTTACTGCAATAGAAATACTCTTGTTACAAGTAAAAGTCCAGGTAATCAAAATGTATTTGAGCAGTACAAATTGGTATATTTAAAGTACCAAAAGTAGAAAGAAAGTACTCATTGCGCAGTGTCCTATTTCATACGCTTTCAAATATATAAAAATCCTTTGAAAATAGCAGATCTACAATGAATTATGAGATTGTAGGCTATTTTCAAATGGCCGAAATGTGTATAGGGCTGAAGTGGTTAATGTATTTTCTTTTTTCTTCTACATATCACACAATTTTGCAACCCATTTTTCACCCAGTGCCAATTATCTAATGTAATCCTGAGTACTACACTCCCTCCGCCAATTGCGCCAACCTGGGGAGAGCAACGGACTGACCGTACACTGGGTGGGTCATTTCTAGTATTCAGTGCCATTTGTGTCCCATTTCTGTATATACCATAAGAAGTACAAGTCAATCACGGTTTAATTTTCCTTTTTGATCAATGTTTCAGGTTCCATTACTGTTGTGGTAAAGCGTAACATGTCCAACCTGTTACGCTTAAAGGAGTAGTTCACCCCCAAAATGACTTTTTTTCTATTGATTACTCATGCCATGTAGACTTGAGTTCAATAATATTTTTTGGTTTTTGTCACATTCCTAAGACAAAAATGTGATAACAATAAAGTTACCCCCATTGATTCCGGATGGTGACCCGTTTCGAAACGGGTCACCATCCGGAATCAATGGGGGTAAATTTACTCAAATCAAATTTTTGTCTTAGGAATGTGACAAAAACCAAAAAATATTATTGAACTCTACTCTCCATGGCATGAGTAATCAATAGAAAAAAAGTCATTTTGGGGGTGAACTACTCCTTTAATAGAGGAAATTGATACATTTTCACAATTCTGCAAATATGGTTGATAAATATATAAGAAATCTTACTTGTTCCCAATGTGCTACCATATTATATATATATCATTAAATGAGGAGTAATTGCCATCTTTAGCATAACATTGTTACATTAATTGATTCATTGACAATTTGTCCCATTCATGTGCATTTGATCATCTATCTATAAATGCGAGAAGTCTCTGCGTGTCTGTCTGTCTGTCTGTCTGCGTGTATGTAATCCGCGTATCTCGAGAACCGTTCGTCCCACCGGCTTCAGATTCGGCACGCACGTTCTCCGCCGCGGCGCGGAGTGCAGTGCCCGGCCTCGACCCGACGCGTGTTTTTTCCGAAACGGCGCAAAACGTTCGGAATCTCCTTATGCGGAGCTGATTGTTGATTGTTGACATCAGGCTGTTCCGGAGGAAATCTGATTGTTGACATCAGGCTGTTCCGGAGGAAATCGGCGCAAGCGCTGACTCATTGTGACATCATTTCATAAAAGGCTCTGACATCGCGTACGCAACATGAGTCAACACAAAATGCCATGGTTATGTATCTCCATATATGGGCATATGGGCAGATCTCCATATGGGCTACATATATGGGCATATGGGCACAAAGGGGACACAGATATATGGGCATAAATGGACGTATCGGCACAAGGGCTGACTCATACAGAGATCTCCATATATGGGCATATGGGATATATGGGCATAAATGGACGTATCGGCACAAGGGCTGACTCATACAGAGATCTCCATATATGGGCATATGGGCAGATCTCCATATAGTGACATCATTTCATAAAAGGCTCTGACATCGCGTACGCAACATGAGTCAACACGACTCATTGTGACATCATTTCATAAAAGGCTCTGACATCGCGTACGCAACATGAGTCAACACAAAATGCCATGGTTATGTATCTCCATATATGGGCATATGGGCAGATCTCCATATGGGCTACATATATGGGCACACAGATATATGGGCATAAATGGACGTATCGGCACAAGGGCTGACTCATACAGAGATCTCCATATATGGGCATATGGGCAGATCTCCATATAGTGACATCATTTCATAAAAGGCTCTGACATCGCGTACGCAACATGAGTCAACACGACTCATTGTGACATCATTTCATAAAAGGCTCTGACATCGCGTACGCAACATGAGTCAACACAAAATGCCATGGTTATGTATCTCCATATATGGGCAGAGATCTCCATATATGGGCATATGGGATATATGGGCATAAATGGACGTATCGGCACAAGGGCTGACTCATACAGAGATCTCCATATATGGGCATATGGGCAGATCTCCATATAGTGACATCATTTCATAAAAGGCTCTGACATCGCGTACGCAACATGAGTCAACACAAAATGCCATGGTTATGTATCTCCATATATGGGCATATGGGCAGATCTCCATATGGGCTACATATATGGGCATATGGGCACAAAGGGGACACAGATATATGGGCATAAATGGACGTATCGGCACAAGGGCTGACTCATACAGAGATCTCCATAAATGTGAGAAGTCTCTGCGTGTCTGTCTGCGTGTATGTAATCCGCGTATCTCGAGAACCGTTCGCCCCACCGGCTTCAGATTCGGCACGCACGTTCTCCGCCGCGGCGCGGAGTGCAGTGCCCGGCCTCGACCCGACCCGACGCGCGTTTTTTCCGAAACGGCGCAAAACGTTCGGAATCTCCTTATGCGGAGCTGATTGTTGATTGTTGACATCAGGCTGTTCCAGAGGAAATCGGCGCAAGCGCTGACTCATTGTGACATCATTTCATAAAAGGCTCTGACATCGCGTACGCAACATGAGTCAACACAAAATGCCATGGTTATGTATCTCCATATATGGGCATATGGGCAGATCTCCATATGGGCTACATATATGGGCATATGGGCACTGCTGACTCATATGGGCATAAAGGGGACACAGATATATGGGCATAAATGGACGTATCGGCACAAGGGCTGACTCATACGAATGCCCCCATATATGGGCATAAAATGGATTGCAGACAGACAGATACAGATATCTCCATATATGGACATAAATGGACAGAGGCAAACAGATGGTCAAAGGTCTCCATATATGGGCATAAAATGGACGCAGACAGACAGATACAGATATCTCCATATATGGGCATAAATGGACACAGGCAAACAGATGTTCAAAACGGGTCCTATGACAACAGGTATAATGAGGTTTGCATTAAAGGGGGAACCGGCACTGTGTGCAACACAGTTGGAGGCACAGACAGATACTCCATATATGGGCATAAAATGGACGCAGATAGACAGATATCTCCATATATGGGCATAAAATGGACCCAGAACTATAACTGCAGTGATCTCCATATATGGACATAAAATGGACGCCGACAGACAGACAGACAGATACAGATATCTCCATATATGGGCATAAATGGACACAGGCAGACAGATGGTCAAAACGGGTCCTATGAAAACAGGTATAATGGGGTTTGCATTAAAGGGCGGGGCATTCATTCCCTATTTACATTGTTCCGAGTTGGCCAGGTCGCCGACTAGACGCTGGGCCGCCCGAAGGGCGGCCCAGCTTCTAGTATAATTAATTAAGCTGGACAGATATATTTTGCAACTGAACATGTGAAAAAAAAATCTATGGTGAAATGGCACCGAATAGGCTATTCTTTCAAAATATGTTGGAAAAAAATGGCATATGCTATGTTCAAAAAATCTGGCTATGCAGAACCATGGTTCTAAATGAGAGGTGCTGCAGAGATGCTGTGGGTTCCATAGTGTTTCCCTTGCTAAATGACTGATAGCCCATCTTGGGTTATGCTGCCATTCAGACATCTCCCCTAACCCTAACCTCAATGGAAGTGTTGCCACTCAGACAACTAGAAGTCAGCGTCTAAATAGCAACATGTCTGAATGGAGAGCGTATACCCCCATCTTGGGGATGATGAAGGCCTAGTTTAGTACATTTATCTTTATACAACACAGACGAGATAATGATGTCTGAACAATTACAAATGTTCTTAGACTGGGTCCCAGACAAGATGTTTGATATGTGCATATCAAACTGAGGGTGATTATTAAGATTAAAAGGGATGAGCACCCCTGATATGAACATATATATAGTGTTATATAACCGTCAGGCGTTCAAAGTGTGTCAAAGGTTGTGCTCGACATGACCCAGTTCTGTGAGGACACAAGTCCTGGCAGGAAGCGAGTATACTAACTCTAGGATAAGTGGGGGGAAACAAAATGCCCCGCACTCATTTTTGAAGCTTGAGATTGGCTGAACCGGAGGTAGGGAGCACTCCATTGTGGTCACTTGGGCTGAGGTGCAACAAAACCTAAACCTAACCTTAACCCTAAGCCCTAACCCCAGTAAAACTAACGCTAGTGAATGCTAACCTGGTGAAATGCTAACCTGGCTGCCAACGCGAGACGGGTCCGACTGCAGTACACGGAAACCATTGGAGGAGGCGGGCATTGGAGGAGCCAAGTAGGAGGCAGGCATTGGAGGAGGCGGGCATTGGAGGAGCTGTATTCAAAAGCGGGAGGCGAATTAGAAAGGTTCATAGTATCCAATAGAATCATGGCAATAATGTCACGTCCTCTTCAAACCTTTATTGAACACAGAAACTAACATTCCCAAAAAATAAAACGTTTTTTAATAATGAAAAGTAACTTTTAATAATAAATAACTGTATTGCATTCATTCTTATTGCCGAAAATGACTCTTCAAACCATTATTCAACACTAGAAAATAATATTACAAAAAAAGAAAACGTTTCCTAATGAAAAATAACTTTTAATAATAATTATTAGCGGCGAGGGATCCCCCCTGAGGACCGGCGGTCCGCGAGAGACACCCCGGTGGAGGGTTGACGTGAGTCGGCCACCCTGCGGGACGGGAGTGCGGGGGTCTCACGCCACTGACCACGGGGTGACCGCAGCGGAGGTCCGTGAGTGGTGGTCTCCCGGTGGTAGCCGTGAGTCAGCCGCAGCGGAGCCGCAGCGGAGGTCCGTGAGAGGTGCGGGGGTCTCGCTGCGGATCCCCGCACGGTAGCCGTGAGTCAGCCGCAGCGGAGGTCCGTGAGAGGTGCGGGGGTCTCGCTGCTGACAGCTGACCCCCGCACCTCTCACGGACCTCCGCTGCGGCTGACTCACGGCTACCGTGCGGGGATCTGTCGACCCTCCACCGGGAGACTACTACTCACGGATCTCCGCTGCGGTCACCCCGTGGTCGGCGGCGAGAGAACCCCGCAGGGCGGCTGACTCACGGCTACCGTGCGGGGATCCGTCGACCCTCCACCGGGAGACCCGATGGTCACCTCGCCGATGACCCTCGCCTCGCGTAGCCGTGAGTCAGCCACCGCAGGGCGGCTGACTCACGGCTACCGTGTCGACCCTCCACCGGGAGACCCGATGGTCACCTCGCCTCGCCGATGACCGTCACCTCGCCTCGCCGGTGACGGTCAACGGCTCCGCCGGGGCTATAGCGGCGGGGGCCTCGCTGCTGATTTATTATTAAAAGAAACTTACTATATTATTAATATAGAAACTATTAACTGTATTATTATTATTACTATATTAAAATAAACTATTTACTATATTATTAATATAGTAAATAGTTTCTTTTAATAATATTCTTAAAGAAACGTGTTATTTTCCTGTGTTCAATAAGAATTAATAATCCATGTCGTTGTAGTATTCTAAAAACGACTGGGCACCGGTGGCTGTGTTGGGTGGCGAAAACAGCCGATCTACAAGCCCACAAAGCGTTGCGCTTGCTTGCGTTGTGAGCTTATAGGTCTGCTGTTTTCAGCACCTCCAAGGCCCGCCTCCTCCATGATTCTATTGGATACTATGAACCTTTCTAATCCGCCTCCAGCTCCTCCAATGCCCGCCTCCTCCAATGCCCGCCTCCTAGTACTGCAGTCAAACTCTATTGGCCAACGCTGGTATGTAGCTAACCTGCTGACGATGAAAACGAGCGCTGTATCCCCCACTTACCTAGAACGTAAACTGGCATACAGCGAACAGTCATTTTGTTTGAGACCTTTATATTAGAATATAATGGCATATGATCACAACTCGGACCAGAATGATGCATATTTCCCCAAAACACAACTAAAATCATTAAAAACACATTAAAAAATAACATGCACAATGCATTTGTTTGTACACATACCTTGCTATTGCTGCAGAGACCACCTGTCCGTTGCGCGATGTCTTTTGCAGTCCAGTTAAACATGACTTAACAACTTTGTTCATAAACATCTTTATTTTTGTCTCTTCAGTGCTAAACGCGTCCACCGACAAACAAAACAAACACTTTGTGACTCTTCTTCTGTGTACATTCACTCTGCACTTGAGTACCGTAGTTACTGAGCTTTGCAGCCATCTAGTGGTTCTATTCTGAATTGTCCAATGCTGTGGTTCTCACACTTTTAAATTTCAAGCACCCTCATAACTCTGAGAGTGTACCAGTGGTGGAAAAAGTACTAAAATGTTTTAGTAAAATTTTCAATATTACAATTTAGAAATAGGCTACTCTGTTACAATTGATACATACAGGTCTGGAATAAAATAAAATAAAAATAAAATACTTGAGTAAAAGTACAAAAGCATTGGTATCAAAAGTACCGGTAGATCATTATGCAGAATGTCCCACATTTCAAAAATGAAATGTGTAGTATAGGGTTGAAGTGGTTTATGTATATGGAAATGATAATCAAAATCTCCAATGTAACTAGAAACTAAAGTTTTCAAATAAATGTAGTGGAGTAAAAGTTCAATATTTTCCTCCAAGATGTAGTAAAAGTAAAGTATTGATGCGTGTGCACACGTGTGTGTGTGTGTGTGCGCATGTGTGTGCACACACGTGTGTGTGTGTGTGTGTGTGTGTGTGTGTGTGTGTGTGTGTGTGTGTGTGTGTGTGTGTGTGTGTGTGTGCAGTTAGTTATGTCAAGACCTTTCTCCCATTTCATCCATTCCCAATGTTCCCCCTGCAGTCCCTGTCACTGCCATCACCCACTGTTGGCCTGGGAAGCGAATGTGAATTGTTTGTATGATCCTAGACTACTATTTCTATGCATTTTATGTATTACCTCATGTTTGGCCTGATCTTCCGACCCTCCATCAACAGTGATTACACTAAATATATTCACACCCACTCTCTTCACAGACAACCATACAGGACTATGCAATCTTGCCGGCTCTTATCGTGCAGCACATGTTGGAGTTCTCAGATGGTCCTTGAATACGTTTGATGTCTTGCTTGGGCAGTGACTTTCCACTGGGTACAATGAAGTGGATGGGAGACAGTGGATGGGGACAAGGGGACAGAGAAGAGTCAGTGTCGATGGCACCCTCGCGGCACCTGATCTTTGGACAGAGCTGAAGGAACTGAGGGCAGTGTTGTTTTTGACAGCAAATTTTGATTATAGTTTTAGTCATAGTCTTTTGAATAAAATCTCATTTAGTTTTAGTCATAATTTAGTCGACTAAATATCACGAGATTTTAGTTGACTAAATCTACAGTTGATTTAGTCAACTAAAATGTAGGCCTATTTTGGCAGGCCTTGATGGCATCGTAATGACTGATTTTACACTTGGTTGCATGCTGAAAATAGCCGATCTACAAGCTCACAACGCGTCGCAGCGCGACGCGTTGTGAGCTTGTAGATCAGCAAGCAACACCTGAGAGCAACCAAACATACAATGACTTTCTTCTCCACTAGTCCCTCCCTAACGTTTTAGTCTAGTTTTTTATTTTGTTGACGAAATTGTCAATATATTTAGTCTTAGTTTTAGTCATCACGGCTTAGTTCTTATTTAGTTTTTGTTGACTTTTCGTCAGTGAAAAAAACGAAGTCGACACACATTTTTCGTCATAGTTTTAGTCTACGAAATCAACACTGACTGAGGGACATGGTGGTGGAACAGAGGTGGAGGCCCGGGTGGCAGCCAATGAGGGAGAGGACAAGAAGCAGAAGAGGTTAGTGACCTTTCTTCGGCTGGAGCTGAGTGTCACCAAAAAATCACACTCGTGTGAACTGAGCGGTGGTGTGTGTGTGTGTGTGTGTGTGTGTGTGTGTGTGTGTGTGCGCGCATGTGTGTGCACACACGTGTGTGTGTGTGTGTGTGTGTGTGTGTGTGTGTGTGTGTGTGTGTGTGTGTGTGTGTGTGTGTGTGTGTGTGTGTGTGTGTGTGTGTGTGTGTGCAGTTAGTTATGTCAAGACCTTTCTCCCATTTCATCCATTCCCAATGTTCCCCCTGCAGTCCCTGTCACTGCCATCACCCACTGTTGGCCTGGGAAGCGAATGTGAATTGTTTGTATGATCCTAGACTACTATTTCTATGCATTTTATGTATTACCTCATGTTTGGCCTGATCTTCCGACCCTCCATCAACAGTGATTACACTAAATATATTCACACCCACTCTCTTCACAGACAACCATACAGGACTATGCAATCTTGCCGGCTCTTATCGTGCAGCACATGTTGGAGTTCTCAGATGGTCCTTGAATACGTTTGATGTCTTGCTTGGGCAGTGACTTTCCACTGGGTACAATGAAGTGGATGGGAGACAGTGGATGGGGACAAGGGGACAGAGAAGAGTCAGTGTCGATGGCACCCTCGCGGCACCTGATCTTTGGACAGAGCTGAAGGAACTGAGGGCAGTGTTGTTTTTGACAGCAAATTTTGATTATAGTTTTAGTCATAGTCTTTTGAATAAAATCTCATTTAGTTTTAGTCATAATTTAGTCGACTAAATATCACAAGATTTTAGTTGACTAAATCTACAGTTGATTTAGTCAACTAAAATGTAGGCCTATTTTGGCAGGCCTTGATGGCATCGTAATGACTGATTTTACACTTGGTTGCATGCTGAAAATAGCCGATCTACAAGCTCACAACGCGTCGCAGCGCGACGCGTTGTGAGCTTGTAGATCAGCAAGCAACACCTGAGAGCAACCAAACATACAATGACTTTCTTCTCCACTAGTCCCTCCCTAACGTTTTAGTCTAGTTTTTTATTTTGTTGACGAAATTGTCAATATATTTAGTCTTAGTTTTAGTCATCACAGCTTAGTTCTTATTTAGTTTTTGTTGACTTTTCGTCAGTGAAAAAAACGAAGTCGACACACATTTTTCGTCATAGTTTTAGTCTACGAAATCAACACTGACTGAGGGACATGGTGGTGGAACAGAGGTGGAGGCCCGGGTGGCAGCCAATGAGGGAGAGGACAAGAAGCAGAAGAGGTTAGTGACCTTTCTTCGGCTGGAGCTGAGTGTCACCAAAAAATCACACTCGTGTGAACTGAGCGGTGGTGTGTGTGTGTGTGTGTGTGTGTGTGTGTGTGTGTGTGTGTGTGTGTGTGTGTGTGTGTGTGTGTGTGTGTGTGTGTGTGTGTGTGTGTGCAACAGCGCCCCTCCCTTAACATGTGTGGTCAGAGAAGGTTACTGCAGGCTACAGACAGACAGACAGACAGACACGGAGACAGACAGACAGACAGACCCACACACACGGCCACGTATAGGAGCGTTGTGACCACCGCTCAAAAAGAGATGGAACTGGAAGGAATGGCAAAAGAAAGTGCAGGTGGTGTTGGTGAAGACATGCCACACACACTGTCCTGGATGTCCCATAGGGGGCACTCATGTGCAGAGATGGTTTCCTGAGAGTCACAGAGGAATGCTGGAAAGCTGCCAACACACCTTTTCACTGCACTTCTTTGGGTCAATTCAGGGCAATAGTTTACAACACCCTTGTTCTGGATTAAGAGAGTCTGCTAAATGCCTAAAGTAAGTGGGTTAGGGTGGTGTGTGTGTGTGTGTGTGTGTGTGTGTGTGTGTGTGTGTGTGTGTGTGTGTGTGTGTGTGTGTGTGTGTGTGTGTGTGTGTGTGTGATTGGTACAGTGTAGAGAGAGAGGGGTGGGAGGAACTATGCAAGGCACCAGAGTCTTGCTCAAGGACACTACTTTGGGGGAGCCCAGGATCGAACTGGTTCCCAAGCGGCCGTTCTACCTCCTGAGCCACTGCCGCCCCAATAGAGAATATAGCCTACCTGACAGAATTGTTGACACAAGCGTAATTTGTATAGTGTTGATGGGTTTAATAAACCCAAGGGCCCCCCTACTGGGGACAGTATTATAAATTCTATGATATCATCGTTGTCGGGTGAAAACCTGTATGTCCAAAACCGTTCGTTTTGCATTTTTCATTTTAGAAATGATTTAAACTAGTGAAAACAGCCGATCTACAAGCACACAACGCCTCGCACCGCTAGGCGTTGTGTGCTTGTAGATCTGCTGTTTTCACTATTTTTGTGCGACAGCCTTGTACGATGAAGCAGGGCTTTGCTTTGCGAAAGAACATACACATTTGAAACTTGGAGATACGAGGTTTACATCCGACAACGACGATATGTATTTTGTCATTTCCAATATATCAGGGGTCTCTAATCTCCTAATCTATGGGCCCCCCTCACGGCAGCACAGGGCCCTTTTGATCTGAAAACCCATGCAGAATAAGATCTAATTTCGCCCCTGATTGTTGACTTTTGGAACACAGTGATCTAAAAGTGTCCCTGCTTTACTTAATTTGAGTTTACCTGTTTTTAGTATTTCAATGTTTTCAAGTGTTCTGTGTCGTTGTCTCGGCTACAATGAAAATGAGGGCCTGCCTCTTAGGGGCATAAACAGGGGCGTCAATTGGGTATGGCAGGGGTATGCAGCTGCCATACCCTGGGTCCAGGGGGGAAGATAAAAGTTACCTTTAAATATAAATCCATGAATGTCTCTTTGTCTATCTGTATTATGTTGTTAAATTACAGTAAAATAACGACAAAATTTAACAAAATGGTCTCTTTAACAAGGTATTGTCTGTCTCACGTTTAACATGCCAAGTTTAGCTGCACTTGAACAACCATTCCAGGCTGCCATATCCAGCCCAAGAAACCGTAGAAACGGGGGGAAATAGAATGTACTTCTTAAGGTATGGCAACATGACTGGTGTCTTGCACGCGCGCCTTCGCGTGCGTGCAAGACACCAGTCATGTTGCCATACCTTAGCTTTTTCTGAACTGACGCCACTGAGCATAACTAACTTCAAGCTACCTTTTCTAGACGCTTGGATGAAACTTCTTGCGTAAAAAAAAAAAAAAAAACGCAACTGTTTCACATGCCTTAAATGACACACTGTTTCTCTCTCTTTGAACCATCAAAACAACTATATTGTTCACAAAGGAGTATGACTCTCTGGGCTCTATTTTTCCATGCCATATGCCTTATGCCTAAACTCTTTTGCCATGTTTTACTATTTTGAATATGGGACCTATGTTCCCCAGGTTCTATGTTCCCCATTTACCCCCCCAAAAAAGGTTCTATGTTCTCCGCTTATCCAAAAAAGGTCCTATGTTCCCCAGGTTCTGTGTTCCCCTCTTACCCCCACAAAAATGGTTCTATGTTCCCCGCTCAACTTACAATAGGTTCTGTTCCCCACTTATCCAAAAATACAGGAAACATTCCTTTATAATTATTAATAACAACTCAAAACACCCAATATTAGTGGGAAAGGGGACACTAGGGACATCTGGACACCATACTTTTGTTATGTCTGGGCATCTGGACGAGTGGGCACCTGGACATCTGGGCAATAGGGACGTGGGCATTTGGACGAGTGGGCACATAGACGAGTGGGCACTTTGGGGTGGAGACATCTGGGCACCTGGGCAAGATGTCCCACCATTTCCTGCATTTGAGTGGGGAACATACTTTTTTTTTTGTGGGGAATATACAGTAGATCCTGTTTTTGGTTGAGAGGGGGATATGGAACCTTTTTGTGGGGAGGGTGGGTGGGGAACATAGAACCTGGGGAACATAGAACCTTTTTGGAGGGGAAGTGGGGAACATAGAACCTGGGGAACATAGAACCTGGGGAACATAGGTTGGACCCCCTCTCGGGACGTAGCAAGGATGGATAGGATCAGGACATCATGACTGAGATGGTCTGGACATGAGGAGGGATAGTGAGTAAGTATATGGGTAGAAGCTTATTAAGTATATATGGGTAGAAGCATGCTGTGGTTGGAACTTCCATGCAGGAGGCCTAGAGGAAGACCAAAGAGGAGATTCATGGATGTTAGCGACAAGAGGACATGGAAGTTGGTGTGAGAGAGGAGGAGGAGACAGACAGGCCATGAATGAGAAAGACAGAGGACATGAAGGAGCCATGAACAACCTTGAACCTTTCTTGAACTGCCTTTTTTAATTTGACGAAACTTCTTGCTGTTTCTCTATATTCAAGGGACTTTGAACCATCAAAGAACTACTGTTCACAAAGGAGTTATGACTCTCCGGTCTCACAGATTAAAAACAAAGTTTCAAATCCCACCAAAGAATGAAGCAACGGATGGGAAACTCTCCCCACGCAGAGTGATACGAGTGACGCTCATGAGTCAGCAGCCTGTGTGTGTGTGTGTGCGTGCGTGCGTGCGTGCGTGAACACCCAGCAGAGAGAGGTGCTACTGTATATATCGTCGTTGTCGGGTGAAAAACTTGTATGTCCTTTCGTTTAGCATTTTTCCTTTTAAAAATGATTTGAACTAGTGAAAACAGACGATCTACAAGCACACAACGCCTCGCGGTGCGAGGCGTTGTGTGCTTGTAGATCTGCTGTTTTCACTACTTTTGTGCGACGGCCTTGTACAATGAAGCGGGGCTTTACTTTGCGAAAGAACGTACAAATTTGAAACTTGGAGATACGAGGTTTCCAACCGACAACGACGATATGTGTGTGGTACACCAGTGGCACAGCAGCTCAGAGGTTAAAGGTCCAGATCATAAACACAGCACAGAGAATCGTTGGCTGCCCTCTCCCCACACTGGAAGAACTACACAGGTTCCACTGTCACAAAACAATAGAGAACATTTTAAAGGACACTTCCCACCCCGGTCACTCCCTGTTTGATCTGATGCCATCAGAAAGAAGGTATAGATCGATAAAGTCAGGGACAAGCAGGTTTAGTAACAGCTTCTATCCCGTGCTACTAAGAAACGTTGATCTGATGAACATACATGTTTGATGGTGCTGTTTGGGTTTAAGTGCAATATGAGAGTTTGTGCAATAACAGCTGCTTTTATTTACATGTTTGTCTGTGCAGTGCATGTTAAGTGTAATAGGGGTTGTGCAATGACGGGAAGTATATGGTTTAGCTATTTTTGAATGATTTTAGTGATGCACTGATCGTTTGGCACTTGTGACAATGATAATAAAGATTAATATCTGAGGTTAGAAAAGAAGGCAGAGCAGTTCAGTTTCTCCTCAGCTGTGGAACAAACACTCTGCATAAGACTAGATTCAAAACCTTTCTTTATGAAGCCTGTATACTGTAGACCAGGGGTCAGCAACCTTTTTGAAATGAAATGTCTTTTCATTGGCTTTGTTGTACTTGATACCACACTGAACTAAGCATAAGCAAGTGAATACCGGAGATGTGGCGTAACGGCATGGATTTCTACAGAGGGGAATTCTTTCAACATAAGATGCTGCATTCAAGTTCAGGAGAGTTTGGTCAAGGCAATTCTTTTGAATGCTGCCTTCACAACGCATTGCAACGCGTTGTGAGCTTGGAGGTCCTTCAGTTGACACTTCGACAGAGTGCAGTGTCTTTTTTTTCTGTTGCTCCTAAAATGTATAAAGTGGGAGCACCGGTGCCACCAAGTAAGAAAAAAGTACATTTTGAGCCCTGCATTATATCAAAATATCAAAGGAATAGAACTACGGAAATAATCACGTTGCACTGCAGCCCTAATATGGTCAACTCATAGTGACGTCATCAGGATGACAAAACACACTCGCCAATACAAGTTTAAAAAGAGTCTTGGGCATTAAACCTAATTAGATTACACGAAAGGTAACCCAGAAGGAATTTCAACAGGAATTAGGACAGGGCATCAACCTCAACAAGGCTCGCAATGCGGTGCAGGAAACCACAGCACTATAAGATCGCCATATTACTCCTGTGTATCCTCTCACTCGTGGAAAAGGCGGTGTACGGATTAAGTGACCCGCTGACCCCTGGGACCCCTTACACCGCCTACCCTTACATCATCGATGAGACGGACAAATGTCCGGGGGGAAAGGAAGCGCCGTTCCTGGTGCAGCTGATAACCGTCGAGGCTCATCAAGTAGATCGCCGAGACGCTATCAGAGAGTCGTGGGGCAATGAGAGACTGGGTAGGCAGCCAGTGGTCAGGCTTTTCCTCCTAGGAGGGGTGAAGGCGGGCGAACAGGGACGCTTGCAGCAGAGGGCCCTGGAGTCAGAGAGCCTGAGATACCATGATATCATTCAGCCGGGGCACCCCTAGCCGGGGTGCCCAAATCATTATGGGTGTTCCACAGATGATTAGCTTGAATGTGCGACATTGTTTTCTCACGAAACAGTTAACAAACCAAACAAAATACAGTATGAGTAGGCTACATACAGGCATACATTTCTAAAGTGACAATTTAAGGACTTTAAATTGTTAAAAATATGAATACGTTGAGGGCCTGACACAACCTGACAAGTTTGGGAACCCTGTAGTGTATATTTTTTGTAAAACTCTTGCAAAACAGTACAAAAGTACACAATATATAAAGAGAGAGAGAGAGATTTATTGCCATTAAGTTCAAACTCAGGACAGATATTGGAACAAATAGTGTTTCCATAGGCAGCCACCATTGCCACACATTGTCACACATAATGTTATCATACATAATGCTGCAACACCAGTGGTGGAAAAAGTACTCACATTGAATACTTAAGTAAAAGTATCAATACTGCAATGTAGAAATAATCTGTTACAAGTAAATGTCCAGAATTGGCATCAAAATGTACTTAAAGTACCAAAAGTAAAAGTATAAAATGTTTGAAAATAGCAGATCTACAAGCTCACAACAACACAAATGTTTTATTGACCTTCCCTGGTCAACTCAGTGTTACATTTCTAATTATGTTTTCTCCCTAAATGTATGAATTTATGAATTAAATGCTTTGGAAAATGGTCAGACAACGTCAAGTATCCATGATTTTGTTTATGACATGATGACAGGCTTTGTAGCATTTGTAGAAATATTGGGCCTTAAATGTAATTAAAAATAATATATTATATGTATTTTGCCCCACATTTGTAATCAAATATTAACCATTTAGTTTAGTTTAGTTAAAGAACACTTAAAGGCCCCTCCCAAAAAAAGAAAAGATGAGGATTGTTTGCACACAATGATAAAGGCACAGTGGAAAAGAAAATATTGTTTTATGCTTTTTCTACGTCTACACAATGTAACTCCATCTGAGCTTCTCTCTGAAACGTTCTCACAGCACCTGTGGTGTGGTGTTTAAAGCAGTGTTTCTCAACCTGTGGGTTGGGAAATGTATTTTGGGGGGGTCCCAGATGATTAATTTAAAGTGCAACATTGTTTTCTCACTCAACATTAAACAAACCAACAGAAAGTTTGGAGAGTGTATGGAGAGTATCTGCACATTTCTAAATACCTCTCAAATGACAAATTAAACATTGGCCAAATTGTCAAATATTAGAGTCAGACATTTGAAAATAGCAGATCTACAGATAGTACTGTGTTAAACAAAATGTTATGCCGCCCTCAACTCTTAGTGCTCGTCGAGGTAGGGGGTCCGATTATTTTGTGGGTCGTGGCCTGAAAAGGTTAACTGCTTTAAACCACACTGCAGCTCAATACATTCTGATCACATATTAGCCTATGTGATCTCTTCTCCATAATTCCCAATGCTGTGGCTTATCAACTTTACACTTCTGTAATTATTTACAAACCAAACAAGACCAGGTTTTCACACCAAAGAATAACTAATTTTGTCGCATTCCCGAGACAATAATTTGGCTGACCAACAGCAGTTCCCCATGGAGACACAAAGGAGACTCGCTGAAATTTCTAAAAGGGCCTTTTGGTGAAAATATTGAAAATAGCAGACCTCCAAGCTCACAATGCGTCGCACTGCGACGTGTTGGAGGTCAGCTATTTTCGATTTCAATATTTTTTTAATTCTAGTTAGCCGATTTCAACACATTTATTGATTTCAACATATAGATAGATAGATAGATAGGGGTTTTTATTAGAGTGTCCTGCACCAAACGATGCCCAGCCCGTACGGGCTTACAAGACACTCACAAACATAGTACATACATACACCAAGATAAACCACACACAAAAAAATGCAAAAGAAAAACGTAATGATTGTCCATGCCGTTATTTAGGGATACAATGTTCTCCAACGCAACTGCCATTCCTTCTCTAAGAATTTTGCTAAAACAAAAACTTCCTTAGTGAACAGCCAGCGTAACATGATGGAACATTCAGACATCCAAAACAAATCTGGATTCTTGGCTTGCATTTTTTCAAATAAGACATTTCTTAAGTCATGATACAGCGGACAGTGAAAAACAAAATGAAACTCATCCTCCACAACTCCCAGATCACATAAGATGCTGCTTGTTTTGACAAGGCAATTCTCTTGAATGCTGGCCTCAGGTTAGATCAGTTAATGCATGGAAAGAGGGCATTTGCATTTCTTTCACCATAGTGGAAACTGCATTGATGGTCTTGAGAGGGCACTTTTTACAGATCGAAACCAGCAGAGAAGGCCACCCGTGATTTGTCTGTCAACACAAGAACACAAAACAACTATTAATAATTGTATTGTTTCAATAGGTGTACTGTAGTAGGTTCTATTGCACAACATTCTATTGTTGTGAGTGACTTTATGAATATATGCACACCATGTGAGGACACTCTCTGGTTATTAACCAAATGGACCCTGATGGCTGCATTTGGTTCCGTCTGTACACTCTCAGAGTTGAGACATAATAGTACTTACTGCTCAGTTCTATTTGGGTCCGCATGGTGGACATTTTGGTCTGCAGACTGGACACCCGAGCCTGGTGAGCTGAAATAAATACAACATATGAAATCATTCATCAATATTCACAAAGGTAATTAACATTAACATTAATTAACATTAAATGAAGTTTTGTTTTCTCCCAACACTATCCTGTAAGGTTCCATTTCGTGTACCTTTGATTTTGTTCTTCAATTTCAACGCCTCGTTTCTAAGTTCTTCAACTTTCACACCAGAGACAGCCGGGTTGGAAGCCATTTCTGAAGATATCAATCAATCAATCAATCATTCAATAATTCAAAATTTCTTCACCAAAAAATACTCAATAATAATAATAATAATAAAACACATATGTACCTTCAATGTTCTTTTTGATGTCAGTCAATCTGCGATTCATTTCTGATGACGAATCAATCAATCAATCAATCAATCAATCAATCAATCAATAATTCAACATTTCTTCAACAAAAAATACTCAATAATAATAAGGGTAACAATAATAATAATAAAACACATTATGTACCTTCATTTCTCTTTTCAAAGTCAGTCAATGTGCGATCCATTACTGAAGAAAAATCAAACAATCAATCAATCAACCATGCAAGTGTTTCAACCGAAACACCTGTTTTTAAGCTCTAGGAGGGATTTTCCTCTCCTTATGGGAATCAGCATCAGCGCCCCCGAATCACAGAACCTTGTCACGTGGTATGCTCCCGTAGACCAACTTCGTTGGATGAAGGGCATGCCACTCATGTTACTGGCCCAGTAGGGCGGGGCCGTATAAAGTCTCCGGCCCCCTACAGTACTGCCTCTTTCCAAGTTCTGACTGAACAACGAGTGTGCTTCTTCCCCGCCGTCCAGCAGGGGAGGAGTTAACCCATTTAGGCCTAGAATTATTGAATGCTTTAACCAGTGAAAAATAGCAGATATACAAGCTCACAGCGCGGCACCGAGTGCCGCGCTGCGAGCTTGTAGATCTGCTATTTTTGAAAAAGTTGTGAAAATGTGTGTAAATCTTTGAATATATGTATTTTCAAAGCGAACGTTTGTAACTCAAATTTTGCTTCTGGGTGGTCCCTGGAACTAAATATTTTGAGATGGGGGTCCGTGGCCAAATACATATCATTTTGGGGGTCCTTCACATGAAAAGGTTTGAGAACCATTGACATAGTAGTCTCTCAAGAACAGCCTAACTGAGCTCCAGTTAAGTCAAAAGGACCTTTTCTTTGACGATGGCTGGACAGATTGCTGACATAGAAACATAGTTTTTTTCAAAAGAACCTTAGAAGGATTCAAAAGACACTTAAAGAATCGGGTCAAAATTCTAATTTTCACTATTTTTCAAAAATAGCAGATCTACAAGCTCGCAGCGCGGCACTCGGTGCCGCGCTGTGAGCTTGTATATCTGCTATTTTTTTATATTTAAAGCATAAAATATTGCGTCATAATGTGTTCAGGCCTAAATGGGTATCACTCCGGCAGTGTCAGCAGCCTCTGACCCCCCTCCGCCTCCACCCAACCCGGTCAGTGAAGCCACTCCTACTGCTATTAAAACAGACGCCAGTGCAGCAAATGGAACCGCAAATCCCCTACATTTTTACCCCCTAAATACATCCTCGTGGGCGATTCGATAATAAGACATGTAGCCATTCCAGATTGCATTACATACTCATTCTCTGGTGCTAAAATCAAGGACTTGCTCACACACATCCCAGATATTGTCCAGTGTCACCAGTCTGCCCATACTATCATTGTACACGTGGGAGTTAATGACATAAAATGTAGGCCTACTCAATCAGCCGATTTGCGCAAGGACTATGAGACTTAGGCCACATTCTCATAATATAATTCGGTTTAGTCGTGCGAATGGGAGGGGTGAAGTTGCTACATTCTTGCATATTTAATTGATACGTTTGCGCTCGCACTGCACTTTGTCATCCGAAACAAGGAATCGTCCACGTCTGTCCAGGGACATGTATGTATCCAAGCTGCATAATAATGCCTCCTCCATCTCCCTGTGTTTATTAATTCTTCAAGTTCAACTCACAATGTAACCGCAGGACCAGGCGTTAGCCTATTTATCTGCGGTCGACGGTCGTAAACGGGCGATTAAAAAATAAAACCAGCGGCGGCCGTAGGGTCTCGCAAAATCTACCAGCAATAAACCAGACAGAAAATACTTTAGCAAGATATGAATATCTACGAAGAGTAGAACGTCAACGTCAACGTCTCTCTCTCTCTCTGCCCCTCGATCGTCTTGCCCTCCGCTGGCTCCCTCTCTGCGCTCCGCAGCCTCCGTGCGTAAAGTGTCTCCACTTGGACATGATTTGGCACAGAGAGCGACAGAGAGAGCGCGCGCTCCAGTGGCACTTTCCTTCTATCTAACTGTGAGCAACTCCTCACAAATAATAGGCCTACACCATGTGCGATCGAGGGAGCGGTGATCAGAAATTAAATCAACGAGGGGAGGAGGCGGCCAGAATGGTCAGACATTTAATGAGAGCGGACAGTCTGGAGGGGGATTTAACCTTTTAAATAACTATGGATTTAACCCGCACTGGCTCTATATAGCCTACCACAATGTTTTATTGCCTGTATTTAAGACGGATGGATTCACACCAACAGGGAAGCGTTTGCGGTAGCGCATCGAAACCACCGTTTTTTTGTGGATTTGCATTTGTTTCTTTTATTCGAAAAAGAATACGGATGCGTCTTCACACATGCCCAACCGTTGTGTATTTTCCAACAATATGTTATAGGATTAGTTTTAATCGTAATAAAACGTGCCTGTGTGAATGCCGCCTTAGCCAACTTAATTGAAAGTATGAACAAAAGGTGCATGTTCTCAGGCTTGATCCCAACTCTTCATAATTCCTCTGAATTGTTCAGCCGCCTATTCAGTGCCGACAATTGGATCAGGAATTTCTGTGTTGCCTGTGGATACGGCTATGTAGACAATTTTGATTCGGTCTGGAAGATTCCCAATCTATTCCATGACTAGCTTCACCTTAATTGGGGAAAAAAGTACTGGCCACCAACATCACCTGTCGGTCACCAGCACTTTCGCCTATAACATATTCGCCTACACGCATTTGGTCTTTTCGCGTGGCTTTTTCACCGTGGAGGAGAGCCTTTTCACCAGGCCTGTCTGGTCGATTCACTGCTGTTGAAGAGCCATTTTGCCTACCCTCAGACTGTCCATGTTTGCTTGCCAGTGGTGTTACCTGTCAAACAACGTTGACGGCTATCCTATGCAATGCCACTCCATAGAAATCACATTAATACAGATTAGAAGTTAAAACTATTGGAATCATTTAGGGCTTTGCACAGGGCAAAAAGTCCACAGTCCGGTCCTCCTAAAGCACAATGTTATTTCTCTCTGATGCGTCCTCTCTGAGGCGCATGCAGAGAGCACAGACTGGGCAGCTCAGAGCGCCAGTGGCGTCAGTTAAAAAAAAGCTAAGGTATGGCAACATGACTGGTGTGACACCAGTCATGTTGCCATACCTTGGCAACAGGCACGATGAAAAGTACATTTTATTATGTCCCTTGTAGCCAAGGTATGGCAGCTGCCATAGCTTGCCATACCCAATTGACGCCTCTGAAGAGCGCACCACTCACGCAGCAGAGACTAGCCTCGCGTAGCCAGGCTTATACTCATCTCCGAAGAGAAAAGCCTGGTGACAGAGAAAGCAGAAAGCGTTCAACTTCCGCCGTAGGAATTTCACCGGAAGCTGTATTTTTTTCACGGTGCGGTGTTCCTGCAAACGTATTCCCTGCACGAAATTAACTCTGGTCTACGTCTCCTGCTCCGTCGGTTGCGCTCGCAATAAACAATATACAAACAAAAACATTGATTCAAGCAATGTTACACCTATTAAGAGTGAGTTAAGAGCTACAATCTATTTTAGTTTTTTCGCTGGGGAATGTAAACAGACCCGCACCGCATGACGTAACGTCCGTTAAACGCAGACTTCCGCTAGAAATCTTGGAACACACCGGAAGGCATATTGTCTACAGGGTGAGCTGAGACAGAACAAATGCTGGGCTTGTATTGTAGTTTGATAAAAGCTAATGAATGCTGTTTTACCCACCTACAGCCCCCATCAGTCACTGTTTATTTTGTGTCGGCGCTCCTTCGCTTAAGCCTACAATCAATCCAAAAACTCTGTGACTCCCTTTTTTGCCGGTCTTTCAATCCGCTTATTAGGTTATGTATCAATTAATTAATTATTTGGACGCACCTGATTCCAATAACTATCTGTATTGATGTGATTAGGAGTGCATAGCCGTGTGTAATGGTCACCGTTTGACAGGTAACACCTGTCACAATCAATATAATATTTAAATGACAAAGGGATAATATGCAAACATGGACAGTCTGACAGCAGAATTGAGCGTAGACATACAGATTAGAGCTTTGGAATCAGGTGCGTCCAAATAATAATTAATTAATTGATACGTGCACTGCGCAAATAGGTCATGAGTCATGATGTCCCGATATACATCATAGCATTTGATTTTGAATATTATCATAGGCCTACTGCTGCTATGCTTTATGTATGGTAAAGAAGATTTGTAAAATATAGATAGGATATGCAGCAAAATTGTTCTGGAGGGAGGCGCGCAGATCAACCCCGCAAGCATAAACTTTCTGTGTCTGGTTCTGGTGGTGCGCTCAGCGCTCTCCTCTGCTCTGTGCCAAATTATGTCTGTCTGTCTGTCTGTCTGTCTGTCTGTCTGTCTGTCTGTCTGACACACAGACAGAGCGTGTCAATATTGCCTCGTTAAAGACACTCGACTTAACATTTTAAACCAGGCAAAATGGATTTTGGATTGATGTAGGCTTAAGCGAAGGAGCGCCGACACTAAATAAACTGTGACTGACAGGGACAGTAGGACTACAGGTGGGTAAAACGGCATTCATTAGCTTTAATCAAACTGCGAGCCCAGCATTTGTTCTGTCTTTGCTGCCTGTATCAACGCGCAGCCCGCAACGCGAGTGAGTGGTCGTGCGCTCTGCAGAGGCGTCAATTGGGTATGGCAAGCTATGGCAGCTGCCATACCTTGGCTACAGGGGGACATAATAAAATGTACTTTTCATCGTGCCTGTTGCTAAGGTATGGCAACATGACTGGTACCAGTCATGTTGCCATACCTTAGCTTTTTCTGAACTGACGCCACTGGCGCTCTGAGCTGCCCAGTCTGTGCGCTGCATGCGCCTCAAAGAGAGGACGCATCAGAGAGAAATAACATCGTGCTTTAGGCAGAGAGAGAGAGAGAGAGAGAGAGAGAGAGAGAGAGAGAGAGAGAGAGAGAGAGAGAGAGAGATAGAGAGGCACCTGATTTCAATAGCTCTAATCTGTATTACTTTGATTTCTATGGAGTGCATAGGATAGTGTAATGGTCACCGACAGCAGAGGGTGAGGCAAACATGGACAGTCTGACAGCAGAATTGAGCTTAGGTGAAATGGCTCTTCAACGGCGGTGAAACGGCCAGATAGGTTAGGTGAAAACACTCTCCTCCAGGCTCCACGGCAAAAGTGCCCCGCGAAAAGACCTGGCGAAAATGTTATAGGCGATTATGCCTGACACCCACCTGTCAGCTTACTGCACCGGTCACTACGTGACGCCAGTAACCCCCCTCCACCTTCACCAGCTACCACCGCAGTCTTATTGCTTCCATCCTTCCCCATGTCCGTTCCGGTCCATATCTCTGTCAGATTACCACTTGGTGCTTACAGACGCACCCCACTGGTCAACACAAACAACCTCATCATTCCCAGTACTACTCACAGAAATCAAGTTACCACCCCTCCTCCTGTCATCACCACACCTATCTCAATGGGTCTCTTGAATGTCAGATCCTTGATTTTAATGTCCTTTAATTGTAGGGATTTTAAAAAGAATTTAGATGTATTTTTTATCACTGAGACATGGCTGCGTCCTGGCAACTTGGCGACTCTAAATGACACCTGTCCACTCAACTTTTTGAGTTTTAACCATCGCAGACTGTCTGGCCGGGCTGGGGGCGTAGCCATAATTTATAGGGACATTTTTAAATGTGTTATCGTTGATTTCGGCATGTTTTCCTCCTTTGAATTATTTAGCATTTTACTCAAAGGTAAATCTCCCATTTTATGTGTTTTAATTTACTGGCCTCCAACTCACTGGTATTCATTATTTTCCACAACTTGCTGTTGCTAACCTGAGGACTTCTCCAGTAGCTCCACCCTCCGCACCAATGCGGTGTCAATGTCTCCGTTTCCCTGAGCAAACACAAGAGAGACAGTTTTTAAGACAGTTTAATTTGGGGGTCCTAATTCTTCTCTTTTGTTACTGAAAACAAGTGTTCACTTTTCGACCCTTCTTTTCATTGGAAAAAAAGATTATTTGAATTGCATTTAAATACTGTAGGCCAGGGGTCTTCAACAGGGGGTCCGGGACCCCTAGGGGGTCCTCAGAGTTACTACAGGGGGTCCTCCAAATCTTTGAGTGGTAGAAACTTTTTTTCTCCTTTATAACCACTTGAACCCTAGTGTCCATATTCTGAGAACTTTAGCCACAAATAGCAGATCAACAAGCTCGCAACACCTCGCGCTGCGAGGCGCTTTGAGCTTGTAGATCGGCTATTTTTGGCAAAGAGGTTTGAAGGGAAAAGAGCAGACTAAGTACAGAGTGAAAGGACAAGTTTATTAAGTATTGACGGTTCAAATGGTTAAATATCTGAAAACACAAAATGACAAGAATCCAAAATACACTGATGATTGTGCTGTCAAATGATTAAACTATATGGAATCTATGATAAGGTTGTGGGGGTCCCTGCTTCATCTCTCTCTCTACTAAGGGGTCCTTGGCCTGAAAACATTGAAGATCCCTGCTGTAGGCCTAACAACACGATTGCAAATGCCTGTCGATGTTCTAACAATTTTACCTCGGGAGTGGTGTGGCCAAGGCACAAAGCCAACGTGACCAGGAAAACCATCATACAGAGGAACGTGATGACTATGAGGCACATGAAGATCAAACCAGCTGGGCACCATTTGGTCTGGCGGGATTTTTCTACCACACACACGCACGCACGCACGCACGCGCGCGCGCGCACGCACACACACACACACACACACACACACACACACACACACGCACACACACACACACACAGAGAGGGAGAGAAACAGACAGACAGACCGACAGGGAGAGGGGAGGGGAGGGGGAGGGGAGGAGTACAAGAAATGAAAAGGCATTAGCCATCATTAACAAAGGAAAAACATAGCTAAAGTATGCAAGTGTAACTGTTAACTTTGTATTGTGTTGCATTTGGGACGATTTGCATTGTCTTTGTGTCATCATCACTCGTCATTGTGTTTGAGTTAACATTAAGAATGGTTTAGTACAGTACAGGAAGCTAATAGTTCACCTCCATCTTCCTGTTGGAGTTGTATCTGGCAACAACTGTAACATTACGTGGACAAAACACATATACACCACTCGTCATTGTGTTTAAAGTTGAGTTAACATTAAGATTGGTTTAGTGCAGGAAGCTACAGTATAACCATCTAGTGTACGTGTGTGGTAATGTATTAATGCTTACAGTAACCTTATACCTAGTCATTCTGTGTGTGTGTGTGTGTGTGCGTGCATGCGTGCGTGCGTGCGTGCGTGCATGCGTGCACGCTTGTGTGTAATGTATGTGTTTACTTTCATTGATGACATCCATCTTGTTGGCTGGCTGGATTTTTAAGTAAGGCATCTTGGCACGTGCACAGCGTGCACAGCTTTCTGCAAGGATCTGAAAGAGCAAAGTCTGCATTCACTTCTGATTGTCGTTCAAGGACACTGTGATTCTTATTATAAACAGCAGCGCCAAGATGATGCCATGACCTTGGGGGCAGACTTCCAGAAACACCCCCACTTTGAAACATCCCCATTCAGAAATACCCCACTGAGATTAGGGTTAGGGTTAAGGTTTGGTTTAGGTGACACCTCCATTTAGTATAATGGAAGTCAATCTTCTGAATGGCAATGTTTCTGAATGGAGATGTTCATGGAATAAAGATAACTGGGCCTAAAACACTCTCATCGATCTCCTTACACCAAATGTACAAAGGTTCATTTTGTTCTGTTGTTTATTTCCTGTTGGCTGGCCACATACTGTGGAACCATGGGAAAACTATAGCTTGCATTGCCCTCTAGTGTCATAACACAACTAGGACCACAGGTGTCAGTAGCAAACAAACACAATATTTGACAACTTCTCTCCACTAAATGAACACACGTGCACCCATACAAATAAGTAAACCAAGAAAACAGGTATGTAAATTGGGCAAAGAACAGCAAAAACCAAACTCAACACTAGTGCATAAGCAAACACAATATGACACTGCCCACATGGCATCCTGGGTTGTCGAACAGGCTACTGTACAATTTACAATTTAGACATTTGGCAGACTCTTAAAGGGATATTCCACTTTCAAAAAAACTTGTTGTCATTGTATGGTCTAATCAGGCTTGTATGAACACCCTGAACAGTTTTTAATTTTCTTCATTCAGTATTTAGATATTTGATGTAAATGTTATCTGGCCCTCCGGCAGGCCCAGGCCCCAGGGCCTCTCCCCACACACACTCATTGTAACTTCAAACTCCATTTTAACCATGATAGATTCATTAAAAACACCCATTATTTTTTCTGGTGACTCATACTACCCTCCTAATACGTGAGCAGGCCGTGTTTTTTCCATAACGTTTTTCATGTATTTTTAATAATTATTTGGGAAAATGGAAACAATTAAATGCGATAAAAATATATAAAAAATACATGAAAAACGTTATGGAAAAAACATGGCCTGCTCACGTATTAGGAGGGTAGTATGAGTCAGCAGAAAAAATAATGGGTGTTTTTAATGAATCTATCATGGTTAAAATGGAGTTTGAAGTTACAATGGGTGTGTGTGGGGAGAGGCCCTGAGCCTGGAGGGCCAGATAACATTTACATCAAATATCTAAATACTGAATGAAGAAAATTAAAAACTGTTCAGGGTGTTCATACAAGCCTGATTAGACCATACAATGACAAACAGTTTTTTTGAAAGTGGAATATCCCTTTAAGTCCAGAGCGATTTACAATAAGCAAGATTTTCAATACATCAAGGCCTACATCATGCATATGCATGCAAATCCATGCCACGTGTGTAAAGTCCAGCCCCTGTGTGCAAAACTGTTTTTATATTTAAAAGAACATACAGTTCAAGGCTCAAGCAATTCATTATTTTGTATTTATTTATTTAATTGCTGCACATCCCTGCCTGGGCGGCGTGTGCACACGCAACATAAGCCGGAATCACACATAATGATATGCGTGACCCTTCTTCTCCGTATCGTCTTGAGCGCCTGTCTGAGAACGAGCGTCTGTAGCGCGCCGTAGTTAGGTCTCCCCACTTGCGCACGCACGGTGCTGTCTGTCTGTCTGTGTCAGTCTGTCAAGTTCAAGGCCAAGGTGGTCTAATTAGGGAGGATGAGCGACAGGTGTTGTCGTTTTTGGGAGACAGAACAGTCTTTTGAGTGTGTGAGGCTGGCGTTAGCCGTTTACGTTTGTTTATTTCTTTCCTTAGGCTATTATGCAAAGTGACGGATTGTCTGACTCTGACTCCGAAAATGTGAGAATAAACACGGCTTATTTTGCAACTCTGAAAACTTTTTTTTTATTTTTTTATATTAGATATAATTTTTATATATAATTTTTATATTATATTATTAGAATAAACACGGCTTATTGGCCTATGACACTATACACATATTCTTTCGTGTATGATAAGGGAATCATGATCTGGCCCGGTCGCTCAAGAAAAGTTGCCTAAATGCGTAGGCTTTTTCTGTTCTATTCCATTCTATCAAACATATAATTTCTGTAGCCATTAAACGAAACGGGTATTTCTTACATTGATGCTCCTACATATTATCATGCAATCACCAGTTAAAGTTACTTTCCATCCCTCATATACTGTGCACAGTGTGCACATCCCATAACCCACACACATCATTTCGGAGCTCATATCTTTGATGCAATTACATTTAATCATAATTTATACATGACTGGACGTTGTGGACGCCGTCAAAAAATTGAACCGGGGCAATTTTTGAGTTTGGACGCCGGCACCGGAGCGTCCGACGTTGACGTTACCGTCGGCAGTGGAGCACCCTTCATTGATTAAAACGGGAGCGTTCCCAACGTTGACGTTGACGCGACGCTCGACGCGCCCGGTGGAACCGGGGGGTCATGGACCCGTTCCAACACTCTCTGGGTGAAAGGTCCATTTGTTTCCTCACTATCATTTAGCTGGGGACCCCCTGGAACTCCGCAAGGACTGGCGGTCCTCGGACCCCACTTTGAGAACCAACGAACTAAACAATCTGACATCAGGAGAGGGATTGCTGCGCAATGATGCGCCCACGCGTAAAAGTAAAAAGAAAAACAAACAAACAAACAAAAACAAAAAATATATATATATCCCAAGGAAAGATGTCGCTGACTTTATGAGTATGACATATCTATTTAATTTAGCATCAACATACTATGGCAATATATGAATGTCTATACTGTGAAGAGGAAAACGTCAACCGAGAGAGATCCATTCCCCCTCTCTCCGCGCTCCGCGCGTAAAAGCATCTCATCACCTTTTTCATTTTATAATATTCATCTTTGTGCAATAGTCAAAAACAGACCAACAACATGGCTTGTTACAATCATAACAAGTGTGCGTCGCCTAGCCAAAAAAGCAGAGATACAAGCTCACAATGCACTTTGCCATGGCTGCGTCGCAGCTTACAGATCTGTTGGACATAACCATGGCGCGCGACAGGGTAGGCAATACAGTATAGGCTACAAAAACGAAGCATTTTGATAAATAATCCAGTAGCACTGTAACATATTTACGTTGACAATTATGTACCCTTTTGAACAATAAGTTGCGTGTTGTTAATGACGTATTTAGCTGCAGGTGGTCGTGCAACACAAAAGGAAAAAAAAAGAAGAAAAAAGAAAACTACGTTTGAAATTGCCTTTCTCTCAGCTCTAGGCTACCATCTATTAAACAAATGTCAATAACTTAACTTAGAATTCAGATCACCTTGCACTGCTTACATTCCGGATTCTCTTTAGAACCACACCAATGAAGAAAAAATAAATTAACAGAACAGAACGTTTTGCGAGTCATTGCTATTTTCATTTCTCCGATATCAAATCAGAATTCAGAAGGCCGAAAAATACACGGATAACTTCAACGATCAGTTCAGCCAGCGCTTTAATAATAGCCTACACAATTATTATGCCTAAACAGAGCTTATTCTTCAGAGAAATCAAATATCTTCATCTTAATAGAGATGTAGTGAATTCATTTAGATTTAAATAGAAACGTTTAGGGATATACTCACTTTTAAAAGAGTTTGTCCGATTAGCTGTGTTGATCACTGACTGGAGTACTGCAGGCACTGAGGGCTGTGCACGCTGAGCATAAATATGATGGGAGGCGGGTATCTATGGAGCCAGAACAGTCTCATAATTCACAAATGCGTACCTCCAGTTTTGTAATTTTTGAAATTTTGTGTTTCCACATTTTGAACTCACATGCCCAGATTTGAAACTCACAAGGTCAGATTCTTGTGTATTTTGTATCTGTGATTTGTATCTGTGTTTTGTATTTGTGTTTTGTATCTGTGATTTGTATTTGTGATTTGTATTTGTGTTTTGTATTTGTGATTTGTATCTGTGATTTGTATCTGTGATTTGTATTATTATTTGTTATTTGCATCTCTGATTTTTATCTGTGATTCAAATCCACAAAATACAAATCCACAAAACACAAATCACAGATACAAATCACAGATACAAATCACAAATACAAAACACAAACACAAAACACAGATACAAATCACAGATACAAATTACAAATACAAAACACAAATACAAATCACAAATACAAATCACAGATACAAAACACAAATACAAATCACAAATACAAAACACAGACACAAAACACAGACACAAAACACAGATACAAATCACAAATACAAAACACAAACACAAAACACAAATACAAATCACAAATACACATCATATAAATCCACAGATCATGCACGTCTGCTGTGAGGATTTTTTTTCCGCCACTAGGGGGAGCTGTTTTGCAGTGGATCTGTTTTACAGTGGATCTGTTTTGCAGTGACTTTATGAGACTCAGTCTGACGGTTGAGTGACAGGCCTCCCAGACCCAGTTGTTGCCATGTCTGCTTATTATAAGCGACTTTATTATTACCATTATTATTATTAATATTAATAGTAATTCTTCATCTCCAGAGGCGAGGGGCCGGCGGCCGACCGAGGGGCCTCTGGAGTTGGGGTCTGACCACCCGGGGACCCCCTGGAGCCCTGGGGACCCCCAGCGGACCCCCTGCTATCTAGTCCCATGTATTTAAAAAATGTTCAGCTCTACAATGGTTTCAATGGGAGGGCCGACATTTTTTTGGGGAAATCCGGGACTTAACCCGCACGGACACCCTCCAGGGGGCCCAGGGACCCCCGCAAAATTATAGCGCCGCCACTGCAGCGCACATAAACTTCCATAACTCGGGCTAGGAGCGACCGTTCGAGACGGGACCGGTACCCACACGTCCGGCTCGGGGCCCCGGAGCCGGCCGTGCCACTGCGCCGCCTGGCGGCCGACGCCAAACAGGAAGTGCCTCTATATCTCATGAACCGTTTGTCGTACAGACGCGTGGGTGGCCTCATATTACTTGATTAGGAGTCCTTGACATTAATTGGTGCAACAGGAAGTGCCCTTTGCAAAACAGGAAGTACCTCTATATCTCATGAACCGTTTGTCATACATGTTTGGGTGGTGTCATATGACTTGATTAAGAGTCCTTCAGCTTAATTGGTTTAACTAGCCCTGCATCTCTTCTGATGGCTGCTGCCCCTTTTGACGTGGGTAGAGCTGCGAGGGCCCGGTCATCATTGCTGAAGGACTCTTAATCAAGTCATATGACACCACCCACACGTGTACGACAAACGGTTCATGAGGTATAGAGGTACTTTCTGTTTGGCAAAGGGCACTTCCTGTTTGACGAAGGAAACACCAATTAAGGTTAAGGACTCTTAATAAAGTAATATGAGGCCACCCAAGCGTCTGTACGACAAACGGTTCATGAGATATAGAGGCACTTCCTGTTTGGCGAAGGGCACTTCCTGTTGCACCAATTAAGGTCAAGGACTCCTAATCAAGTAATATGAGGCCACCCACGCGTCTGTACGACAAACGGTTCATGAGATATAGAGGCACTTCCTGTTTGGCGAAGGGCACTTCCTGTTGCACCAATTAAGGTCAAGGACTCCTAATCAATTCATATGACGCAACCCACGCGTCTGTACGGCAAACGGTTCATGAGATATAGAGGCACTTCCTGTTTGGCGAAGGGCACTTCCTGTTGCACCAATTAAGGTCAAGGACTCTTAATCAAGTCATATGACGCCACCCACGCGTCTGTACGACAAACGGTTCATGAGATATAGAGGCACTTCCTGTTTGGCGTCGGCCGCCAGGCGGCGCAGTGGCACGGCCGGCTCCGGGGCCCCGAGCCGGACGTGTGGGTACCGGTCCCGTCTCGAACGGTCGCTCCTAGCCCGAGTTATGGAAGTTTATGTGCGCTGCAGTGGCGGCGCTATAATTTTGCGGGGGTCCCTGGGCCCCCTGGAGGGTGTCCGTGCGGGTTAAGTCCCGGATTTCCCCAAAAAAATGTCGGCCGGCCCATTGAAACCATTGTAGAGCCGAACATTTTTTAAATACATGGGACTAGATAGCAGGGGGTCCGCTGGGGGTCCCCAGGGCTCCAGGGGGTCCCCGGGTGGTCAGACCCCGACTCCAGAGGCCCCTCGGTCGGCCGCCGGCCCCTCGCCTCTGGAGATGAAGAATTACTATTAATATTAATAATAATAATGGTAAATATAGCTGCAAGCAGCGATAAAGTGGCCAAGGCAAAAGCATCAAGGGAAAGCAAAGAAGAGATCAAAGAGAAACTAGAAGCAGTGTTCTTCCGAACAGGTCAGGTGTTTTTTTTGGCCCACTGGTGACTCTATAACAGGCCAATGTGAGAAGGGTGGCATCTGTTCCTTGGCCTAGTGGGAATGTGTGTGCAAAATCTCACACACATAGCAGGCTGCGTTTGAGACAATTTGTTCAAAAAGGAGCAATCCTGCAAACCTTGGAATTCAATTTTAGCCAATTAGATAGAATATGATATCGGACAAATCCGTCATGATCACATCACTGTAGAGATACTGTGTACTGATTTGTGTGATTTTCTGTCTATAGCTGCAGAGCGAGATGAACAAATCTCAGTGAGAGTTGCAAGGGCCCCATAGCCTAGTGCAGTGTTTGTTATTTTTGCCTTTTTCTTGAGTTTTGCCTTTTGTTCCCGTTCCCGAGTTCTTCATTTTTAGATTTTTGGCAAAGTTTATTTTTGCCATTTTTGAATTTTGGGTTTCACTGTACAACTGCATGGTGGGGGCTGGATAAATAAAAATCTTAACGAGACACAAATTGCTTATTATAAGCAGACATGGCAACCCAGAACCCAACTACTGACACTTTAATGCAAGGACAACAGGAAATCAAATGATGTTTTTCAGGACAGCTTTTTCAGCCCCCGCCTTTTTCAGGATATGAACAGGATAACAGGGGCGGTGCCAGGAATAACATGAATATATAGAGATAAATAGTAATACTGAATAAAAGTACGAAGGTATTGGCATCAACTTGAATTTTTTTGAAAATAGCAGATCTACAAGCTCACAATGCAATGCAACGCATGAGCATTTACTGGAGTAGCCTAGAAGTAAGACTATACAAGTGAAGTATAAAATACCTCAAAATTATACTAAGGATAGTATTTGAGTAAATGTACTCAGTTACTTTTACACCCCTGGCATTGTAGACCCAGATGCTTGTGAAACATGATAAAGAAATAGTCATGCAATAGTATGAATTTCAGTTTATTTACACAAAGGATTTGCAATTGCAAAATATTTGGCAGCATTATTTTCTGTAAGTGGCTAGCAGAGTCAGACTTAACTAAACTTAAATTGTTTTTATTGAAAAACGTTGAGGGGAAGGCGGCTGGGGGTCAAAACTTGGAACTTTAGGCGCTCACATGGGGCTGCCGTCCTGTGGGCAGAGCAGACTATGGATTCCAATTGGGGGGTGTTGGAACCCAGCCAGCCTAGGTGGGGGAGGGAGAGAGAAATGAGGTGAGCTTCAGAATAATTACAGTTGAGCCACAAGTTAGAGAAGAGGTGTTCAATCTGCCCGTTCCACACAATTCAGAATAATGAACCCACTTACACTGCCGTTCTTTGGCTTCAATGAAGCAATCTGGGAGCTGGTACTGATTGTCAGCTGATTGTCAGATGGGCTTCAGGTGTGAGGCTGAGCTTCCCCTGCATGGTTTGAAACAATAAACGAATAAATGAATGCACTCAAACATCATTACTTTATAAAGAAACTCAAAGTCATTACTTCAAAATCAAATCAAACTAGGAATGAGTGTCACTGCGGCTGCTTTTTCCTACCCATAACCATAGGTCAGACAGGATTGTGTCAGTCTTTCTGCAGGCTCGCCATCTTTCAGATTCAGTTCTAGGCAATAAACCTGGCCTGGATCAAAGAAAAAGGCCAAATGAATAGAAAAACAACAAATTCAAATAATCTGCTGCACTACAGGCTTGAAACAAAATAATTCCATTAATCTCCCCAACTAGGCATTGGCATTAAACTCAAAATACATCAATTCAATAATCAACGTTGCAGCTAACATACAAGCATTACATTCCAAAAGAAATCGTTTAACATTTAGATACCAAAACCAAAAACAACATAACATTTCAGAGCACATGGTCAGCTTACCAAGTGACACATTGTTCCTCCATCATACACAGCCAGTGTATCGAGTGGATCAGGTAGGTATGTTCAGGTGAGGTAAATCTAAAAGACAAATTATAGTATGGGTAAGTATAATGAATGAAACTGTTAGAAATTGGAATAGTTGTTGGAATAATGAACAGTGTACAGACCTGCAGCTGCTGCATAATGTAGCAGTGAGTAGCAGCAACCACCAGCACCATGCGGCTTCAAACAATCTGAGAGGGGGGGAGTGGCCTCAACTCAACCACTATTTATACCCTTGCTTAAGAAGGTTGCCATGTTTGGTCGGGTTGCCATGTTCAGTTGCAGTACCAGGGTTTTCACGGCAAAATGTTGTAAAATGTATTTTAAATGCATGAGGTAAGGCTTGAACAGGGGACTTCTGGAATGATAGACAAAGGCCTTACCATGTGAGCTATGCACAGCTCTGCACAGTGAGAAAATATTACTTTAAATGTTTGTTTTAGAAGCAGAAGAATAATTTGCATAAAACTTGCAATGTTGATAGAATTATTAAAAAAGCATGTTTCAATTTTTAAAAAATCCGATCTGACAGATCTTTAGATATTGGTCCAAAGTTCATGTAAAAAAAGTTCTGTGCACGTGAAAGTTCCGGAATAAAAGATGGTTTAAGTGTTTTACGAACTGCTCCAAAAGGCGGAAAATCGAAGGGCGGAGCTTACTTAACAAAGACACAGATGTCTTCAGCTTGAGTCAAGGCACGCGTGTAAGCAAGTTGCATGTCTTCAAACAAAACGAGGCATGACTTATGCCCCTTTAAAGTTTGAGTTTTCAAACGCTTCGTATAGCGCCCCCCTTTGGCCAATTGGAGTAAGATTGCTTTCAGTGATATTTGGACTAACCCTCGACATATTTGCCAAATGCCATGAACGTGTCACTTTGCATGTATGATTTAGAGGCAGAAGAATAATTTGCATAAAACTGCAACATTGAGTGAGTTATTAAAAAATAATGTTTCGCTTTAAAGAAAATCCGGCCGCTGTGCGATGACCGTGTTGGTCCAAAGTTCATGTAAAAAAAGTTTTGCGCACGTTACGCGAAAATCCCAGGAGGAGATAGATTTTGACTGTTTTTCATATAATTCAAAACTGTGGGAGAGGTAAAGGTCAGAGGTCAAAAGTCAGAGCGTAAAAGTTGTTCGGCATGAGGAGACGCATACGTGTATACAGGTTTCATTGCTGTACCTGAAACAGGGCATGAGCTACACCAGTTCAAAGTTTGCACTTTCGAAGGCTTCCTACAGCGCCACCCTTTGGCCGATTGTTGCGAGCTTCGCGTTTTAGCCGTTTGGCATAGTCCTCTGCCATACTGCCATGAACGTGTCACTTTGCATGTATGATTTAGAGGCAGAAGAATAATTTGCATGAAACTGCATTATACGGTTAATTATTAAAAAATAATGTTTCGCTTTAAAGAAAATCCGGCTAAGTTTTCAGACCGTATTGGTCCAAAGTTCATGTAAAAAAAGTTTCGTGCACGTTACGCGAAAATCCCAGGAGGAGATACATTTTTACTGTTTTTCATATAATTCAAAATTGTGGGAGAGGTAAAGGTCAGAGGTCAAAAGTCAGAGCGTAAAAGTTGTTCGGCATGAGGAGACGCATAAGTGTATACAGGTTTCATTGCTGTACCTGAAACAGGGCATGAGCTACACCAGTTCAAAGTTTGCACTTTCCAAGGCTTCCTACAGCGCCACCAATTGGCCGATTGTTGCGAGCTTCGCGTTTTAGCCGTTTGGCATAGTCCTCTGCCATACCGCCGAGTTTCGTAAAAAGCGACTGCACGGTCTAGCCGCTAGAGCAAAAGTGGCGGAAGAATAATAATAATAAATATAGCTGCAAGCAGCGATAAAGTGGCCAAGGCAAAAGCATCAAGGGAAAGCAAAGAAGACATCAAAGAGAAACTAGAAGCAGTGTTCTTCCGAACAGGTCAGGTGTTTTTTTTGGCCCACTGGTGACTCTATAACAGGCCAATGTGAGAAGGGTGGCATCTGTTCCTTGGCCTAGTGGGAATGTGTGTGCAAAATCTCACACACATAGCAGGCTGCGTTTGAGACAATTTGTTCAAAAAGGAGCAATCCTGCAAACCTTGGAATTCAATTTTAGCCAATTAGATAGAATATGATATCGGACAAATCCGTCATGATCACATCACTGTAGAGATACTGTGTACTGATTTGTGTGATTTTCTGTCTATAGCTGCAGAGCGAGATGAACAAATCTCAGTGAGAGTTGCAAGGGCCCCATAGCCTAGTGCAGTGTTTGTTATTTTTGCCTTTTTCTTGAGTTTTGCCTTTTGTTCCCGTTCCCGAGTTCTTCATTTTTAGATTTTTGGCAAAGTTTATTTTTGCCATTTTTGAATTTTGGGTTTCACTGTACAACTGCATGGTGGGGGCTGGATAAATAAAAATCTTAACGAGACACAAATTGCTTATTATAAGCAGACATGGCAACCCAGAACCCAACTACTGACACTTTAATGCAAGGACAACAGGAAATCAAATGATGTTTTTCAGGACAGCTTTTTCAGCCCCCGCCTTTTTCAGGATATGAACAGGATAACAGGGGCGGTGCCAGGAATAACATGAATATATAGAGATAAATAGTAATACTGAATAAAAGTACGAAGGTATTGGCATCAACTTGAATTTTTTTTAAAATAGCAGATCTACAAGCTCACAATGCAATGCAACGCATGAGCATTTACTGGAGTAGCCTAGAAGTAAGACTATACAAGTGAAGTATAAAATACCTCAAAATTATACTAAGGATAGTATTTGAGTAAATGTACTCAGTTACTTTTACACCCCTGGCATTGTAGACCCAGATGCTTGTGAAACATGATAAAGAAATAGTCATGCAATAGTATGAATTTCAGTTTATTTACACAAAGGATTTGCAATTGCAAAATATTTGGCAGCATTATTTTCTGTAAGTGGCTAGCAGAGTCAGACTTAACTAAACTTAAATTGTTTTTATTGAAAAACGTTGAGGGGAAGGCGGCTGGGGGTCAAAACTTGGAACTTTAGACGCTCACATGGGGCTGCCGTCCTGTGGGCAGAGCAGACTATGGATTCCAATTGGGGGGTGTTGGAACCCAGCCAGCCTAGGTGGGGGAGGGAGAGAGAAATGAGGTGAGCTTCAGAATAATTACAGTTGAGCCACAAGTTAGAGAAGAGGTGTTCAATCTGCCCGTTCCACACAATTCAGAATAATGAACCCACTTACACTGCCGTTCTTTGGCTTCAATGAAGCAATCTGGGAGCTGGTACTGATTGTCAGCTGATTGTCAGATGGGCTTCAGGTGTGAGGCTGAGCTTCCCCTGCATGGTTTGAAACAATAAACGAATAAATGAATGCACTCAAACATCATTACTTTATAAAGAAACTCAGTCATTACTTCAAAATCAAATCAAACTAGGAATGAGTGTCACTGCGGCTGCTTTTTCCTACCCATAACCATAGGTCAGACAGGATTGTGTCAGTCTTTCTGCAGGCTCGCCATCTTTCAGATTCAGTTCTAGGCAATAAACCTGGCCTGGATCAAAGAAAAAGGCCAAATGAATAGAAAAACAACAAATTCAAATAATCTGCTGCACTACAGGCTTGAAACAAAATAATTCCATTAATCTCCCCAACTAGGCATTGGCATTAAACTCAAAATACATCAATTCAATAATCAACGTTGCAGCTAACATACAAGCATTACATTCCAAAAGAAATCGTTTAACATTTAGATACCAAAACCAAAAACAACATAACATTTCAGAGCACATGGTCAGCTTACCAAGTGACACATTGTTCCTCCATCATACACAGCCAGTGTATCGAGTGGATCAGGTAGGTATGTTCAGGTGAGGTAAATCTAAAAGACAAATTATAGTATGGGTAAGTATAATGAATGAAACTGTTAGAAATTGGAATAGTTGTTGGAATAATGAACAGTGTACAGACCTGCAGCTGCTGCATAATGTAGCAGTGAGTAGCAGCAACCACCAGCACCATGCGGCTTCAAACAATCTGAGAGGGGGGGAGTGGCCTCAACTCAACCACTATTTATACCCTTGCTTAAGAAGGTTGCCATGTTTGGTCGGGTTGCCATGTTCAGTTGCAGTACCAGGGTTTTCACGGCAAAATGTTGTAAAATGTATTTTAAATGCATGAGGTAAGGCTTGAACAGGGGACTTCTGGAATGATAGACAAAGGCCTTACCATGTGAGCTATGCACAGCTCTGCACAGTGAGAAAATATTACTTTAAATGTTTGTTTTAGAAGCAGAAGAATAATTTGCATAAAACTTGCAATGTTGATAGAATTATTAAAAAAGCATGTTTCAATTTTTAAAAAATCCGATCTGACAGATCTTTAGATATTGGTCCAAAGTTCATGTAAAAAAAGTTCTGTGCACGTGACGCGAAAGTTCCGGAATAAAAGATGGTTTAAGTGTTTTACGAACTGCTCCAAAAGGCGGAAAATCGAAGGGCGGAGCTTACTTAACAAAGACACAGATGTCTTCAGCTTGAGTCAAGGCACGCGTGTAAGCAAGTTGCATGTCTTCAAACAAAACGAGGCATGACTTATGCCCCTTTAAAGTTTGAGTTTTCAAACGCTTCGTATAGCGCCCCCCTTTGGCCAATTGGAGTAAGATTGCTTTCAGTGATATTTGGACTAACCCTCGACATATTTGCCAAATGCCATGAACGTGTCACTTTGCATGTATGATTTAGAGGCAGAAGAATAATTTGCATAAAACTGCAACATTGAGTGAATTATTAAAAAATAATGTTTCGCTTTAAAGAAAATCCGGCCGCTGTGCGATGACCGTGTTGGTCCAAAGTTCATGTAAAAAAAGTTTTGCGCACGTTACGCGAAAATCCCAGGAGGAGATAGATTTTGACTGTTTTTCATATAATTCAAAATTGTGGGAGAGGTAAAGGTCAGAGGTCAAAAGTCAGAGCGTAAAAGTTGTTCGGCATGAGGAGACGCATACGTGTATACAGGTTTCATTGCTGTACCTGAAACAGGGCATGAGCTACACCAGTTCAAAGTTTGCACTTTCGAAGGCTTCCTACAGCGCCACCCTTTGGCCGATTGTTGCGAGCTTCGCGTTTTAGCCGTTTGGCATAGTCCTCTGCCATACTGCCATGAACGTGTCACTTTGCATGTATGATTTAGAGGCAGAAGAATAATTTGCATGAAACTGCATTATACGGTTAATTATTAAAAAATAATGTTTCGCTTTAAAGAAAATCCGGCCGCTGTGCGATGACCGTGTTGGTCCAAAGTTCATGTAAAAAAAGTTTTGCGCACGTTACGCGAAAATCCCAGGAGGAGATAGATTTTGACTGTTTTTCATATAATTCAAAAATGTGGGAGAGGTAAAGGTCAGAGGTCAAAAGTCAGAGCGTAAAAGTTGTTCGGCATGAGGAGACGCATAAGTGTATACAGGTTTCATTGCTGTACCTGAAACAGGGCAAGAGCTACACCAGTTCAAAGTTTGCACTTTCGAAGGCTTCCTACAGCGCCACCCTTTGGCCGATTGTTGCGAGCTTCGCGTTTTAGCCGTTTGGCATAGTCCTCTGCCATACTGCCGAGTTTCGTAAAAAGCGACTGCACGGTCTAGCCGCTAGAGCAAAAGTGGCGGAATAATAATAATAATAATAATAGTGATGAAGTCCAATAACAATGAGTGGCCAAGGCATTGCCACTTCGTGGCCTTGGCCACTAATAATAATAATAATAATAGTGCTGAAGTCCAATAACAATGAGTGGCCAAGGCTTTAATGAACCCACTTACACTGCCGTTCTTTGGCTTCAATGAAGCAATCTGGGAGCTGGTACTGATTGTCAGCTGATTGTCAGATGGGCTTCAGGTGTGAGGCTGAGCTTCCCCTGCATGGTTTGAAACAATAAACGAATAAATGAATGCACTCAAACATCATTACTTTATAAAGAAACTCAAAGTCATTACTTCAAAATCAAATCAAACTAGGAATGAGTGTCACTGCGGCTGCTTTTTCCTACCCATAACCATAGGTCAGACAGGATTGTGTCAGTCTTTCTGCAGGCTCGCCATCTTTCAGATTCAGTTCTAGGCAATAAACCTGGCCTGGATCAAAGAAAAAGGCCAAATGAATAGAAAAACAACAAATTCAAATAATCTGCTGCACTACAGGCTTGAAACAAAATAATTCCATTAATCTCCCCAACTAGGCATTGGCATTAAACTCAAAATACATCAATTCAATAATCAACGTTGCAGCTAACATACAAGCATTACATTCCAAAAGAAATCGTTTAACATTTAGATGCCAAAACCAAAAACAACATAACATTTCAGAGCACATGGTCAGCTTACCAAGTGACACATTGTTCCTCCATCATACACAGCCAGTGTATCGAGTGGATCAGGTAGGTATGTTCAGGTGAGGTAAATCTAAAAGACAAATTATAGTATGGGTAAGTATAATGAATGAAACTGTTAGAAATTGGAATAGTTGTTGGAATAATGAACAGTGTACAGACCTGCAGCTGCTGCATAATGTAGCAGTGAGTAGCAGCAACCACCAGCACCATGCGGCTTCAAACAATCTGAGAGGGGGGGAGTGGCCTCAACTCAACCACTATTTATACCCTTGCTTAAGAAGGTTGCCATGTTTGGTCGGGTTGCCATGTTCAGTTGCAGTACCAGGGTTTTCACGGCAAAATGTTGTAAAATGTATTTTAAATGCATGAGGTAAGGCTTGAACAGGGGACTTCTGGAATGATAGACAAAGGCCTTACCATGTGAGCTATGCACAGCTCTGCACAGTGAGAAAATATTACTTTAAATGTTTGTTTTAGAAGCAGAAGAATAATTTGCATAAAACTTGCAATGTTGATAGAATTATTAAAAAAGCATGTTTCAATTTTTAAAAAATCCGATCTGACAGATCTTTAGATATTGGTCCAAAGTTCATGTAAAAAAAGTTCTGTGCACGTGACGCGAAAGTTCCGGAATAAAAGATGGTTTAAGTGTTTTACGAACTGCTCCAAAAGGCGGAAAATCGAAGGGCGGAGCTTACTTAACAAAGACACAGATGTCTTCAGCTTGAGTCAAGGCACGCGTGTAAGCAAGTTGCATGTCTTCAAACAAAACGAGGCATGACTTATGCCCCTTTAAAGTTTGAGTTTTCAAACGCTTCGTATAGCGCCCCCCTTTGGCCAATTGGAGTAAGATTGCTTTCAGTGATATTTGGACTAACCCTCGACATATTTGCCAAATGCCATGAACGTGTCACTTTGCATGTATGATTTAGAGGCAGAAGAATAATTTGCATAAAACTGCAACATTGAGTGAGTTATTAAAAAATAATGTTTCGCTTTAAAGAAAATCCGGCCGCTGTGCGATGACCGTGTTGGTCCAAAGTTCATGTAAAAAAAGTTTCGCGCACGTTACGCGAAAATCCCAGGAGGAGATAAATTTTTACTGTTTTTCATATAATTCAAAATTGTGGGAGAGGTAAAGGTCAGAGGTCAAAAGTCAGAGCGTAAAAGTTGTTCGGCATGAGGAGACGCATAAGTGTATACAGGTTTCATTGCTGTACCTGAAACAGGGCATGAGCTACACCAGTTCAAAGTTTGCACTTTCCAAGGCTTCCTACAGCGCCACCAATTGGCCGATTGTTGCGAGCTTCGCGTTTTAGCCGTTTGGCATAGTCCTCTGCCATACCGCCGAGTTTCGTAAAAAGCGACTGCACGGTCTAGCCGCTAGAGCAAAAGTGGCGGAAGAATAATAATAATAATAATAATAAATATAGCTGCAAGCAGCGATAAAGTGGCCAAGGCAAAAGCATCAAGGGAAAGCAAAGAAGACATCAAAGAGAAACTAGAAGCAGTGTTCTTCCGAACAGGTCAGGTGTTTTTTTTGGCCCACTGGTGACTCTATAACAGGCCAATGTGAGAAGGGTGGCATCTGTTCCTTGGCCTAGTGGGAATGTGTGTGCAAAATCTCACACACATAGCAGGCTGCGTTTGAGACAATTTGTTCAAAAAGGAGCAATCCTGCAAACCTTGGAATTCAATTTTAGCCAATTAGATAGAATATGATATCGGACAAATCCGTCATGATCACATCACTGTAGAGATACTGTGTACTGATTTGTGTGATTTTCTGTCTATAGCTGCAGAGCGAGATGAACAAATCTCAGTGAGAGTTGCAAGGGCCCCATAGCCTAGTGCAGTGTTTGTTATTTTTCCTTTTTTCTTGAGTTTTGCCTTTTGTTCCCGTTCCCGAGTTCTTCATTTTTAGATTTTTGGCAAAGTTTATTTTTGCCATTTTTGAATTTTGGGTTTCACTGTACAACTGCATGGTGGGGGCTGGATAAATAAAAATCTTAACGAGACACAAATTGCTTATTATAAGCAGACATGGCAACCCAGAACCCAACTACTGACACTTTAATGCAAGGACAACAGGAAATCAAATGATGTTTTTCAGGACAGCTTTTTCAGCCCCCACCTTTTTCAGGATATGAACAGGATAACAGGGGCGGTGCCAGGAATAACATGAATATATAGAGATAAATAGTAATACTGAATAAAAGTACGAAGGTATTGGCATCAACTTGAATTTTTTTGAAAATAGCAGATCTACAAGCTCACAATGCAATGCAACGCATGAGCATTTACTGGAGTAGCCTAGAAGTAAGACTATACAAGTGAAGTATAAAATACCTCAAAATTATACTAAGGATAGTATTTGAGTAAATGTACTCAGTTACTTTTACACCCCTGGCATTGTAGACCCAGATGCTTGTGAAACATGATAAAGAAATAGTCATGCAATAGTATGAATTTCAGTTTATTTACACAAAGGATTTGCAATTGCAAAATATTTGGCAGCATTATTTTCTGTAAGTGGCTAGCAGAGTCAGACTTAACTAAACTTAAATTGTTTTTATTGAAAAACGTTGAGGGGAAGGCGGCTGGGGGTCAAAACTTGGAACTTTAAACGCTCACATGGGGCTGCCGTCCTGTGGGCAGAGCAGACTATGGATTCCAATTGGGGGGTGTTGGAACCCAGCCAGCCTAGGTGGGGGAGGGAGAGAGAAATGAGGTGAGCTTCAGAATAATTACAGTTGAGCCACAAGTTAGAGAAGAGGTGTTCAATCTGCCCGTTCCACACAATTCAGAATAATGAACCCACTTACACTGCCGTTCTTTGGCTTCAATGAAGCAATCTGGGAGCTGGTACTGATTGTCAGCTGATTGTCAGATGGGCTTCAGGTGTGAGGCTGAGCTTCCCCTGCATGGTTTGAAACAATAAACGAATAAATGAATGCACTCAAACATCATTACTTTATAAAGAAACTCAAAGTCATTACTTCAAAATCAAATCAAACTAGGAATGAGTGTCACTGCGGCTGCTTTTTCCTACCCATAACCATAGGTCAGACAGGATTGTGTCAGTCTTTCTGCAGGCTCGCCATCTTTCAGATTCAGTTCTAGGCAATAAACCTGGCCTGGATCAAAGAAAAAGGCCAAATGAATAGAAAAACAACAAATTCAAATAATCTGCTGCACTACAGGCTTGAAACAAAATAATTCCATTAATCTCCCCAACTAGGCATTGGCATTAAACTCAAAATACATCAATTCAATAATCAACGTTGCAGCTAACATACAAGCATTACATTCCAAAAGAAATCGTTTAACATTTAGATACCAAAACCAAAAACAACATAACATTTCAGAGCACATGGTCAGCTTACCAAGTGACACATTGTTCCTCCATCATACACAGCCAGTGTATCGAGTGGATCAGGTAGGTATGTTCAGGTGAGGTAAATCTAAAAGACAAATTATAGTATGGGTAAGTATAATGAATGAAACTGTTAGAAATTGGAATAGTTGTTGGAATAATGAACAGTGTACAGACCTGCAGCTGCTGCATAATGTAGCAGTGAGTAGCAGCAACCACCAGCACCATGCGGCTTCAAACAATCTGAGAGGGGGGGAGTGGCCTCAACTCAACCACTATTTATACCCTTGCTTAAGAAGGTTGCCATGTTTGGTCGGGTTGCCATGTTCAGTTGCAGTACCAGGGTTTTCACAGCAAAATGTTGTAAAATGTATTTTAAATGCATGAGGTAAGGCTTGAACAGGGGACTTCTGGAATGATAGACAAAGGCCTTACCATGTGAGCTATGCACAGCTCTGCACAGTGAGAAAATATTACTTTAAATGTTTGTTTTAGAAGCAGAAGAATAATTTGCATAAAACTTGCAATGTTGATAGAATTATTAAAAAAGCATGTTTCAATTTTTAAAAAATCTGATCTGACAGATCTTTAGATATTGGTCCAAAGTTCATGTAAAAAAAGTTCTGTGCACGTGACGCGAAAGTTCCGGAATAAAAGATGGTTTAAGTGTTTTACGAACTGCTCCAAAAGGCGGAAAATCGAAGGGCGGAGCTTACTTAACAAAGACACAGATGTCTTCAGCTTGAGTCAAGGCACGCGTGTAAGCAAGTTGCATGTCTTCAAACAAAACGAGGCATGACTTATGCCCCTTTAAAGTTTGAGTTTTCAAACGCTTCGTATAGCGCCCCCCTTTGGCCAATTGGAGTAAGATTGCTTTCAGTGATATTTGGACTAACCCTCGACATATTTGCCAAATGCCATGAACGTGTCACTTTGCATGTATGATTTAGAGGCAGAAGAATAATTTGCATAAAACTGCAACATTGAGTGAATTATTAAAAAATAATGTTTCGCTTTAAAGAAAATCCGGCCGCTGTGCGATGACCGTGTTGGTCCAAAGTTCATGTAAAAAAAGTTTTGCGCACGTTACGCGAAAATCCCAGGAGGAGATAGATTTTGACTGTTTTTCATATAATTCAAAATTGTGGGAGAGGTAAAGGTCAGAGGTCAAAAGTCAGAGCGTAAAAGTTGTTCGGCATGAGGAGACGCATACGTGTATACAGGTTTCATTGCTGTACCTGAAACAGGGCATGAGCTACACCAGTTCAAAGTTTGCACTTTCGAAGGCTTCCTACAGCGCCACCCTTTGGCCGATTGTTGCGAGCTTCGCGTTTTAGCCGTTTGGCATAGTCCTCTGCCATACTGCCATGAACGTGTCACTTTGCATGTATGATTTAGAGGCAGAAGAATAATTTGCATGAAACTGCATTATACGGTTAATTATTAAAAAATAATGTTTCGCTTTAAAGAAAATCCGGCCGCTGTGCGATGACCGTGTTGGTCCAAAGTTCATGTAAAAAAAGTTTTGCGCACGTTACGCGAAAATCCCAGGAGGAGATAGATTTTGACTGTTTTTCATATAATTCAAAATTGTGGGAGAGGTAAAGGTCAGAGGTCAAAAGTCAGAGCGTAAAAGTTGTTCGGCATGAGGAGACGCATAAGTGTATACAGGTTTCATTGCTGTACCTGAAACAGGGCAAGAGCTACACCAGTTCAAAGTTTGCACTTTCGAAGGCTTCCTACAGCGCCACCCTTTGGCCGATTGTTGCGAGCTTCGCGTTTTAGCCGTTTGGCATAGGCCTCTGCCATACTGCCGAGTTTCGTAAAAAGCGACTGCACGGTCTAGCCGCTAGAGCAAAAGTGGCGGAATAATAATAATAAATATAGCTGCAAGCAGCGATAAAGTGGCCAAGGCAGAAAAAGCAGGAAAGCAAAAAAGCATCAAGGGAAAGCAAAGAACAAATCAAAGAAAAACTGGAAGCAGTGTTCTTCCGAACAGGACTCCGGCAGGTCAGGTAGGTTTTTTTTGGCCTAGCGGTGACTCTATAATAGGCCAAAGTGAAAAGGGTGCCACGTGTTCTTGGGCCTTTCACGGCAATCGGACGCTGCATGCGGGATTTGAAGCATTTTGTTCCAAAAATGTGTTTGGCAAAAATTGACCCGCTGGTGGCGCTATAACAGGCCAATGTGAGAAGGGTGGCATCTGTTCCTTGGCCTAGTGGGAATGTGTGTGCAAAATCTCACACACATAGCAGGCTGCGTTTGAGACATTTTGTTCAAAAAGGAGCAATCCTGCAAACCTTGGAATTCAATGTTAGCCAATTAGATAGAATATGATATCTGACAAATCCGTCATGATTACATCACTGTAGAGATACTGTGTACTGATTTGTGTGATTTTCGGATAAAATCTGAAGGAGTAATATCGAAGAATGTGTTTTACATACTGTAAGTTGGCCTTCTGGTGGCGCTATAAATGGCAGATGTGAAAAATGCAGGGCACAGGTTTTTCCTTGGCCTCTGGGAAGTGTGCATACAAAGTTTTAAACTAATCGGTGGTTATAGGTAAAAGCACAAATTGACCTCTACACAACATGTATGCAAAAGACTGTATGCCTATATAGAATCTTTGGTATGACACGACCGGGGTTTGAACCTGGATCTCCCAGTCTCAGGGCAGACACTCAAACCACTAGGCCACTGAGCTGGTACATGATGTCGTTGCAATCCTTGGAAATCACAACATAGGTGTAGACATGACAGTTTGTATTATAATGCTTGTTTCAGGATTTATGATGCAAAATACATTATTTAGTAATGGCGGATATTAAAATACGCATCAAGGGGGGTTGGGGGACATTTTTAGGAAGGCTCCATATCAGACATTGTTCAAGGAACCAAACTGTGAAGTGTACCAAATATCATGGTTTTACACTTATATAAACCCCAGGCGGGATTCGACCGAACGACCTTCTGCATGAAAGGCATATGCCCTGACCACTACACTAGGCAGCCACAGAATCTGTTAGCCATGTTTGTTTAAAAAAAAAGTTCTATGTAGGCTGAGTGCCTTGATTTTATTGATTTCTTTTTTATATTTTGGAGGCTTGGGGTGAAATCAATCTGAGTAAATGTAATCTATTGTATGTATTTCTGACATTTTCGAGTGATCATATTTTCTTTTACACAGAACAGAAAAAAAAGGGCTGTTAGAGAAGGGCTCATTTTAAACATGAACGTGAATTGGAGTTAGATCAGACGTGTCAACATTAAAGAGTTTGACATACGCACATGCCATGGGCATCCAGGATGTTAACAGCAACTCAACCCGACGTGGGGTTTGAGCTCACAACCATCCGTATATCAGGCACAGGCACTGACCACTACACTACGGTAGTCACGCATAAAGGACCTGTCATTTAAAAAAAAAAGAAAAAAAAAGAAAAAGTTTCATGCATACAAAGTTTTACACTAATCGGTGGTTATAGGTAAAAGCACAAATTGGCCTCTACACAACATGTATGCAAAAGACTGTAGGCCTATATGCAACAGACATAAAAAAAACTGTGATACTATGCACCTGGACAGTTTGATGATGTACATAGTAAGCCTGGCTGAGCTATGAAGACCATATGAATCGGCCAGGCTATGAATCTCATAGGGAAGGAGCCTATCTCCTGTTTCTGCAGCGCAAGGTAACTTGTTGTACAAGTACACCCCCTGGTCATGACACTAGTATGTCGCAGGGAGTTACCCCCAATTCAACCCTAGATGTTGAGTTTCAAGCAGGGAGGAACTGGGTCCCATTTTTTAGAATCTTTGGTATGACGCGACCCGGGTTTGAACCCAGATCTCCCAGTCTCAGGGCAGACACTCAAACCACTAGACCACTGAGCTGGTACATGGTATCATTGCAATCCTTGGAAATCACAACATAGGTGTAGACATGAAAGTTTGTATTATAATGCTTGTTTCAGGTTTCAGGATTTATGTCATGGTTTTATGCTTATACAAGCCCCAGGTGGGATTCGATCCAACAAGCTTCTGCATGTAAGGCATGTGCCCTGACCACTACACTAGGCAGCCACAGGATCTGTTAACCATGTTTGTTTAAAAAAAAAGTTCTATGTAGGCTGAGTGCCTTGATTTTATTGATTTATTTTTTATATTTTGGAGGCTTGGGGTGAAATCAATCTGAGTAAATGTAATCTGAGTATTTCTGACATTTTCGAGTGATCATATTTTCTTTTACTCAAAACGGCCGGTAGAGAAGGGCTCATTTTAAACATGAACGTGATCTGGAGTTAGATCAGACGTGTCAACATTAAAGAGTTTGACATACGCACATGCCATGGGCATCCAGGATGTTAACATCAACTCTACCCAAAGTGGGGTTCGAACTCACAACCATCCGAATATCAGGCACAGGCACTGACCACTACACTACGGCAGTCACAAATAATGGACCTGTCATTTAAAAAAAAAAGATAAGAAAAAAAAAAGTTTCATGTAATGTACTTGACGCCTTCTTTCAAAATGATATAGCGCCCCCCTTTGGCCAATTGGGGTAAGATTGGTTTCAGTGATATTTGGACTAACCCTCTATAGTAGTTCATCATGAAATTTTACTTTGCATGTATGTTTTAGAGGCAGAAGAATAATTTGCATAAGACTTGCAATGTTGATTGAATTATTAAAAAAGCATGTTTCAATAAAATAAAAAAAACGATCTGACAGATCTTTAGATATTGGTCCAAAGTTCATGTAAAAAAAGTTCCGTGCACGTGACGCGAAAGTTCCGGAATAAAAGCGGGTTTAAGTGTTTTACAAACTGCTCAAAATTGCGGAACATCTAAGGGCGGAGCTTACTTAACAAAGACACAGATGTCTTCCGCTTGAGTCAAGGCACGCGTGTAAGCAAGTTGCATGTCTTCAAACGAAACGAGGCATGACTTATGCCCCTTTAAAGTTTGAGTTTTCAAACGCTTTGTATAGCGCCCCCCTTTGGCCAATTGGAGTAAGATTGCTTTCAGTGATATTTGGACTAACCCTCTACATATTTGCCAAATGCTATGAACGTGTCACTTTGCATGTATGATTTAGAGGCAGAAGAATAATTTGCATAAAACTGCAACATTGAGTGAATTATTAAAAAATAATGTTTCGCTTTAAAGAAAATCCGGCCGCTGTGCGATGACCGTGTTGGTCCAAAGTTCATGTAAAAAAAGTTTCGCGCGCGTTACGCGAAAATCCCAGGAGGAGATAGATTTTGACTGTTTTTCATATAATTCAAAATTGTGGGAGAGGTAAAGGTCAGAGGTCAAAAGTCAGAGCGTAAAAGTTGTTCGGCATGAGGAGACGCATACGTGTATACAGGTTTCATTGCTGTACCTGAAACAGGGCATGAGCTACACCAGTTCAAAGTTTGCACTTTCGAAGGCTTCCTACAGCGCCACCCTTTGGCCGATTGTTGCGAGCTTCGCGTTTTAGCCGTTTGGCATAGTCCTCTGCCATACTGCCATGAACGTGTCACTTTGCATGTATGATTTAGAGGCAGAAGAATAATTTGCATGAAACTGCATTATACGGTTAATTATTAAAAAATAATGTTTCGCTTTAAAGAAAATCCGGCCGCTGTGCGATGACCGTGTTGGTCCAAAGTTCAAGTAAAAAAAGTTTCACGCACGTTACGCGAAAATCCCAGGAGGAGATAGATTTTGACTGTTTTTCATATAATTCAAAATTGTGGGAGAGGTAAAGGTCAGAGGTCAAAAGTCAGAGCGTAAAAGTTGTTCGGCATGAGGAGACGCATAAGTGTATACAGGTTTCATTGCTGTACCTGAAACAGGGCATGAGCTACACCAGTTCAAAGTTTGCACTTTCGAAGGCTTCCTACAGCGCCACCCTTTGGCCGATTGTTGCGAGCTTCGCGTTTTAGCCGTTTGGCATAGTCCTCTGCCATACTGCCGAGTTTCGTAAAAAGCGACTGCACGGTCTAGCCGCTAGAGCAAAAGTGGCGGAAGAATAATAATAAATATAGCTGCAAGCAGCGATAAAGTGGCCAAGGCAGAAAAAGCAGGAAAGCAAAAAAGCATCAAGAGAAAGCAAAGAACAAATCAAAGAAAAACTGGAAGCAGTGTTCTTCCGAACAGGACTCCGGCAGGTCAGGTAGGTTTTTTTTGGCCTAGCGGTGACTCTATAATAGGCCAAAGTGAAAAGGGTGCCACGTGTTCTTGGGCCTTTCACGGCAATCGGACGCTGCATGCGGGATTTGAAGCATTTTGTTCCAAAAATGTGTTTGGCAAAAATTGACCCGCTGGTGGCGCTATAACAGGCCAATGTGAGAAGGGTGGCATCTGTTCCTTGGCCTAGTGGGAATGTGTGTGCAAAATCTCACACACATAACAGGCTGCGTTTGAGACATTTTGTTCAAAAAGGAGCAATCCTGCAAACCTTGGAATTCAATGTTAGCCAATTAGATAGAATATGATATCTGACAAATCCGTCATGATTACATCACTGTAGAGATACTGTGTACTGATTTGTGTGATTTTCGGATAAAATCTGAAGGAGTAATATCGAAGAATGTGTTTTACATACTGTAAGTTGGCCTTCTGTTGGCGCTATAAATGGCAGATGTGAAAAATGCAGGGCAAAGGTTTTTCCTTGGCCTCTGGGAAGTGTGCATACAAAGTTTTAAACTAATCGGTGGTTATAGGTAAAAGACTGTATGCCTATATAGAATCTTTGGTATGACACAACTGGAGTTTGAACCTGGATCTCCCAGTCTCAGGGCAGACACTCAAACCACTAGGCCACTGAGCTGGTACATGATGTCGTTGCAATCCTTGGAAATCACAACATAGGTGTAGACATGACAGTTTGTATTATAATGCTTGTTTCAGGATTTATGATGCAAAATACATTATTTAGTAATGGCGGATATTAAAATACGCATCAAGGGGGGTTGGGGGACATTTTTAGGAAGGCTCCATATCAGACATTGTTCAAGGAACCAAACTGTGAAGTGTACCAAATATCATGGTTTTACGCTTATATAAACCCCAGGCGGGATTCGATCCAACGACCTTCTGCATGAAAGGCATATGCCCTGACCACTACACTAGGCAGCCACAGAATCTGTTAGCCATGTTTGTTTAAAAAAAAAAGTTCTATGTAGGCTGAGTGCCTTGATTTTATTGATTTCTTTTTTATATTTTGGAGGCTTGGGGTGAAATCAATCTGAGTAAATATTTTAGTATTATCTCTATATATTCATGTTATTCCTGGCACCGCCCCTGTTATCCTGTTCATATCCTGAAAGAGGCGGAGGCTGAAAAAGACGTACTGAAAAACATAATTTGGTTTCCTGTTGTCCTTGCATTAAAGTGTCAGTAGTTGGCGTTCTAGGCTCTGGGCTCTGAATGTACCTGGGTTGCCATGTATGCTTATAAGCAATTTGTGTCTATAAAAATACTATAGTATAAATACTATAAAATAGCAGATCTACAAGCTCACAATGCAATGCAATGCATGAGCATTTACTGGAGTAGCCTAGAAGTAAGAGTATACAAGTGAAGTATAAAATACCTCAAAATTATACTAAGGATAGTATTTGAGTAAATGTACTCAGTTACTTTTACACCACTGGCATTGTAGACCCAGATGCTTGTGAAACATGATAAAGAAATAGTCATGCAATAGTATGAATTTCAGTTTATTTACACAAAGGATTTGCAATTGCAAAATATTGTAGCAGCATTATTTTCTGTAAGTGGCTAGCAGAGTCAGACTTAACTAAACTTAAATTGTTTTTATTGAAAAACGTTGAGGGGAAGGCGGCTGGGGGTCAAAACTTGGAACTTTAGGGGCTCACATGGGGCTGCTGTCCTGTGGGCAGAGCAGACTATGGATTCCAATTGGGGGGTGTTGGAACCCAGCCAGCCTAGGTGGGGGAGGGAGAGAGAAATGAGGTGAGCTTCAGAATAATTACAGTTGAGCCACAAGGTAGAGAAGAGGTGTTCAATCTGCCCGTTCCACACAGTTCAGAATAATGAACCCACTTACACTGCCTTTCTTTGGCTTCAATGAAGCAATCTGGGAGCTGGTACTGATTGTCAGCTGATTGTCAGATGGGCTTCAGGTGTGAGGCTGAGTTTCCCCTGCATGGTTTGAAACAATAAATGAATAAATGAATGCACTCAAACATCATTACTTTATAAAGAAACTCAAAGTCATTACTTCAAAATCAAATCAAACTAGGAATGAGTGTCACTGCGGCTGCTTTTTCCTACCCATAACCATAGGTCAGACAGGATTGTGTCAGTCTTTCTGCAGGCTCGCCATCTTTCAGATTCAGTTCTAGGCAATAAACCTGGCCTGGATCAAAGAAAAAGGCCAAATGAATAGAAAAACAACAAATTCAAATAATCTGCTGCACTACAGGCTTGAAACAAAATAATTCCATTAATCTGCCCAACTAGGCATTGGCATTAAACTCAAAATACATCAATTCAATAATCAACGTAGCAGCTAACATACAAGCATTACATTCCAAAAGAAATCGTTTAACATTTAGATCCCAAAACCAAAAACAACATAACATTTCAGAGCACAGGGTTAGCTTACCAAGTCACATTGTTCCTCCATCACACACAGCCAGTGTATCGAGTGGATCAGGTAGGTATGGTCAGGTGAGGTAAATCTAAAAGCCACATTATAGTATGGGTAAGTATAATGAATGAAACTGTTAGAAATTGGAATAGTTGTTGGAATAATGAACAGTGTACAGACCTGCAGCTGCTGCATAATGTAGCAGTGAGTAGCAGCAACCACCAGCACCATGCGGCTTCAAACAATCTGAGAGGGGGGGAGTGGCCTCAACTCAACCACTATTTATACCCTTGCTTAAGAAGGTTGCCATGTTTGGTCGGGTTGCCATGTTCAGTTGCAGTACCAGGGTTTTCACGGCAAAATGTTGTAAAATGTATTTTAAATGCATGAGGTAAGGCTTGAACAGGGGACTTCTGGAATGATAGACAAAGGCCTTACCATGTGAGCTATGCACAGCTCTGCACAGTGAGAAAATATTACTTTAAATGTTTGTTTTAGAAGCAGAAGAATAATTTGCATGAAACTTGCAATGTTGATAGAATTATTAAAAAAGCATGTTTCAATTTAAAAAAAATCCGATCTGACAGATCTTTAGATATTGGTCCAAAGTTCATGTAAAAAAAGTTCTGTGCACGTGACGCGAAAGTTCCGGAATAAAAGATGGTTTAAGTGTTTTACGAACTGCTCCAAAAGGCGGAAAATCGAAGGGCGGAGCTTACTTAACAAAGACACAGATGTCTTCAGCTTGAGTCAAGGCACGCGTGTAAGCAAGTTGCATGTCTTCAAACAAAACGAGGCATGACTTATGCCCCTTTAAAGTTTGAGTTTTCAAACGCTTCGTATAGCGCCCCCCTTTGGCCAATTGGAGTAAGATTGCTTTCAGTGATATTTGGACTAACCCTCGACATATTTGCCAAATGCCATGAACGTGTCACTTTGCATGTATGATTTAGAGGCAGAAGAATAATTTGCATGAAACTGCATTATACGGTTAATTATTAAAAAATAATGTTTCGCTTTAAAGAAAATCCGGCCGCTGTGCGATGACCGTGTTGGTCCAAAGTTCATGTAAAAAAAGTTTTGCGCACGTTACGCGAAAATCCCAGGAGGAGATAGATTTTGACTGTTTGTCATATAATTCAAAATTGTGGGAGAGGTAAAGGTCAGAGGTCAAAAGTCAGAGCGTAAAAGTTGTTCGGCATGAGGAGACGCATACGTGTATACAGGTTTCATTGCTGTACCTGAAACAGGGCATGAGCTACACCAGTTCAAAGTTTGCACTTTCGAAGGCTTCCTACAGCGCCACCCTTTGGCCGATTGTTGCGAGCTTCGCGTTTTAGCCGTTTGGCATAGTCCTCTGCCATACTGCCATGAACGTGTCACTTTGCATGTATGATTTAGAGGCAGAAGAATAATTTGCATGAAACTGCATTATACGGTTAATTATTAAAAAATAATGTTTCGCTTTAAAGAAAATCCGGCCGCTGTGCGATGACCGTGTTGGTCCAAAGTTCATGTAAAAAAAGTTTTGCGCACGTTACGCGAAAATCCCAGGAGGAGATAGATTTTGACTGTTTTTCATATAATTCAAAATTGTGGGAGAGGTAAAGGTCAGAGGTCAAAAGTCAGAGCGTAAAAGTTGTTCGGCATGAGGAGACGCATAAGTGTATACAGGTTTCATTGCTGTACCTGAAACAGGGCAAGAGCTACACCAGTTCAAAGTTTGCACTTTCGAAGGCTTCCTACAGCGCCACCCTTTGGCCGATTGTTACGAGCTTCGCGTTTTAGCCGTTTGGCATAGTCCTCTGCCATACTGCCGAGTTTCGTAAAAAGCGACTGCACGGTCTAGCCGCTAGAGCAAAAGTGGCGGAATAATAATAATAAATATAGCTGCAAGCAGCGATAAAGTGGCCAAGGCATAAATAGCAGGAAAGCAAAAAGGCATCAAGGGAAAGCAAAGAAGAAATCAAAGAAAAACTGGAAGCAGTGTTCTTCCGAACAGGTCTCCGGCAGGTCAGGTGTTTTTTTTTTGGCCTAGTGGTGACTATAATAGGCCAAAGTCAAAAGGGTACCACGTGTTCTTTGGCCTTTCACGGCAATCGGACGCTGCATGTGGGATTTGAGGCATTTTGTTCCAAAAATGGGTTTTGCAAAAATTGACCCGCTGGTGGCGCTATAACAGGCCAATGTGAGAAGGGTGGCATCTGTTCCTTGGCCTAGTGGGAATGTGCGTGCAAAATCTCACACAAATAGCAGGCTGCGTTTGAGACATTTTGTTCAAAAAGGAGCAATCCTGCAAACCTTGGAATTCAATGTTAGCCAATTAGATAGAATATGATATTGGACAAATCCGTCATGATTACATCACTGTAGAGATACTGTGTGCCCATTTGTGTGATTATCGGATAAAATCTGAAGGAGTAATATCGAAGAATGCGTTTTCGGCCTTCTGGTGGCGCTATAAATTACAGAGACTCTGCCGATTTTACACTAATCGGCATAGTTATTGGTGAAAGCACAAATTGACCTCTACACAACATGTATGCAAAAGACTATATGCAACAGACATAAAATAGTTCCAAAGAACTCCTCAAGGTTTTAACTCAATATCTTTATTTTCCAACTTTTTCATTAGTTGTCTTTGTTGAAGAGTTGGTCATCAGGTTGTAAACCTTCAAAACAGAGGGTTAACAACCTAGCCATTTTCAGGCATGTCTTTTAAATCACAATGTTTTCAAATAATTCAAGTAGTAAACGTCTTCAAATAAAGTTTTTAAACATTAAGTATTGTGAAGTCTGAACCCAAACCAGCACACGGAAACTGTTCTCAAGGTGAAAACGCAATAAGCGTTGTTTTATTCAATGGGGCGTTCCCCTAAAACATGAAATAAAGTTCTTCCCAAAACCGGGGCTTTTAACACGTCTTCAAATAAAGTTTTTAAACATTAAGTATTGTTAAGTCTGAACCCAAACCAGCACACGGAAACAGTTCTCAAGGTGAAAACGCAATAAGCGTTGTTTTATTCAATGGGGCGTTCCCCTAAAACATGAAATAAAGTTCTTCCCAAAACCGGGGCTTTTAACTCAAAATATGCTTCTTTCCAGAACTTAACAAACAGGGGTTACATTCGAAACATATGTTTCACAGTATGCTGTTGCTTCCATTAACACATGTCATTTCTCTTCCAAGACTCAGATGCAGCTCCTAATTTGCCTACAATGGGAACAGATAGAACCACCATTAGCAATGTGGCAAAATACAGAGCAAATGTGCGACAGAGGAGAACATAGTGGAGTTTTGCTTACTGCTCGATGGAAGAGTCCCTTCGAGAGCCAGCTACACAGTGAAGCAGAGCTCGGTGGTTAAGAGCAAAAACATTTGGATTGCCTGACTCGGAGAAGCTGTGTTGCGGCCAGGTGCTGACAAATCAAACTGATTGCAACAAGCAGCCATCTTAGCTGCTGCATTCTGGGAAATGTAGTTTTTCTGAAAACCAAGCAAAGCCATCAGTTAGATTCAGTTCACATGCAAAAACAGGGCCTGGATAAAAAAAAAAAAAAATCAACTAATCAGCCGATCTACAAGGTTAAAACAAAATAAAGTCAACAGATCTGCTGATTTGGAGGTTGTGATTTGCCATCCAATTTGCGTGATTTTAGGCCAAAATCTGTAGGAGCAGTGTTGTAAAATGTGTTTTGCAAAAATCTGTCTGATGGTGGCGCTAGAGAGGGGCATGTGTGAAATCAGGGACGGAGGTTGTGATTTGACAATCAATTTGCGTGATTTTAGGCCAAAATCTGTAGGAGCAGTGTTCGCAAATGTTTTGCAAGAATCGGCCTCATGGTGGCGCTGGAGGGCCATGTGAGAAATCAGGCAGCCAAGGAGTGTGTGCAAAGTTTGGCATGGATAGGGGCAATGGTAACGGAGATATGAATAGGGCAAAAGTATGATGTCACACGGACAGAGTGACAGCCGGTGGAGGTTTCGATAGTAACTGCGACCTAACAGTCGCAATAATACTTACATCTCTTTAGTTAAATGCTTACATTGAAGAAAGAGATGAGGCCACACCCCAAACAATAGTGGACACAGGCAATAATCCACAACTGCACACTCCTGACAATATAAAACACATTCTCACTGTAAACGATAGAACCAAAATAACACAGTAAAACGGTAAAAGAGACCATACAAAATACAAGCAAAGTCTTACCGGTTAACAGAGCAGCACACACTCAACTCAGCAGTGTTTTGTTCAAACTGTTCAGATGGATTCAATCGGCCGACGCCCAACAAGCAACCATCTTAGCTGCTGCATTCTGGGAAATGTAGTTTTTCTGAAAACCAAACAATTAAGATTCAGTTCACAGGCAAAAAAACTAAAAAAATCAACTAATCAGCCGATCTACAAGCTTAAAACTAAATAAAGTCGACAAATCTGCTTATCTACAAGCAATAATTACATTACCGAAATGAATCTTTTTACATTCCAATCCCAAAACCAGAAACAAACATTTCCGAGCCACATGTTCACTTACCAATTATCTTAGTCACGCAGCCTCAGTGTCAATATCAGAGTTGGTCAGGTGGATCTAAAAGCAATATAGTGTGGGTTAAATATAAATGGAGCAATGCTGTTAGAAATTGGAATAGTCTTGAAATGAAATGTGTACAAACCTGCAGCAGCTCCAATGAGGTTACTGAACAAACTGAAAAAAGACTGGCTTTATACAGGGTGTGGTGATTACGAATGCTCTGCAGCTGTGACTCAGGGACCGTGGTCAAAACATTGCATGTGAAAAATAAGAATATATTCCATTTGAAAAATAAAATAAAATGACTGTAATTCCCGCTGAACCGTGGGTTACAAGTGCACAAGTGCACAGTGCACTAACCTACATTATTGCAAAGTGTGATTTAAATGTGACTTTGAATGTATGTTTTAGAGGCAGAAGAATAACGCACGCACGCGCGCGCGCGCGCGCACGCACGCACGCACGCACGCACGCACGCACGCACGCACGCACGCACGCACGCACGCACGCACGCACGCACGCACGCACGCACGCACGCACGCACGCACGCACGCACGCACGCACGCACGCACGCACGCACGCACGCACGCACGCACGCACGCACGCACGCACGCACGCACGCACGCACGCACGCACGCACGCACGCACGCACGCACGCACGCACGCACGCACGCACGCACGCACGCACGCACGCACGCACACACACACACACACACACACACACACACACACACACACACACACACACACACACACACACACACACACACACACACACACACACACACACACACACACACACACACACACACACCTGTGCCTAACCATTCTGCATTAGAGGTGGGATTTATGGCTATTTGAAGTGAGACAGTACCATCGATCATAAAATGTGTGTGTAAATTAAGCTACCTTGACTGTTGTTATTCATAAAACACCTAAAAAAAACAAGCAGGCAACAATGAACTCGCTCCTCCACTTGTTCTCTCTCTCTCACTCACTCACTGTACTCAGTCAGTACTCAGTGGAGTAGCAAGGAGATGTTGAATTGGGGGAGGGGGTCTCCCCCCCAAATGAACGGCTCTCTACTGCGCGAACCGGATCCCAACGTTCACTTCAAAGAGCCGTTCAAAAGGTTTGATTCGTTCGCGAACGTCCCAGCTCTATTCTGCATCTAGCCTAAGGACCAGATCATGGGAAAACCCTACTCACGTCAGGGTGGGGGGTCCCCAGTTCAAATATGATTCTTTTTGGTTTCAGTGATATTTGGACTTACCCTCTACGGTAGTTCATCATGAAAATGTTACTTTGCATGTATGTTTTAGAGGCAGAAGAATAATTTGCATACAACTTGCAATGTTGATTGAACTATTAAAAAGCATGTTTCAATGTTTAAAAAATCCGATCTGACAGATCTTTAGATATTGGTCCAAAGTTCATGTAAAAAAAGTTCCGTGCACATGACGCGAAAGTTCCGGAATAAAAGCGGGTTTAAGTGTTTTACGAACTGCTCCAAAAGGCGGAAAATCGAAGGGCGGAGCTTACTTAACAAAGACACAGATGTCTTCAGCTTGAGTCAAGGCACGCGTGTAAGCAAGTTGCATGTCTTCAAACCAAACGAGGCATGACTTATGCCCCTTTAAAGTTTGAGTTTTCAAACGCTTCGTATAGCGCCCCCCTTTGGCCAATTGGAGTAAGATTGCTTTCAGTGATATTTGGACTAATCCTCTACATATTTGCCAAATGCCATGAACGTGTCACTTTGCATGTATGATTTAGAGGCAGAAGAATAATTTGCATATAACTGCAACATTGAGTGAATTATTAAAAAATAATGTTTCGCTTTAAAGAAAATCCGCCTGAGTTTTCAGACCGTATTGGTCCAAAGTTCATGTAAAAAAAGTTTCGCGCACATTACGCGAAAATCCCAGGAGGAGATACATTTTTACTGTTTTTCATATAATTCAAAATTGTGGGAGAAGTAAAGGTCAGAGGTCAAAAGTCAGAGCGTAAAAGTTGTTCGGCATGAGGAGACGCATAAGTGTATACAGGTTCCATTGCTGTACCTGAAACAGGGCATGAGCTACACCAGTTCAAAGTTTCCACTTTCGAAGGCTTCCTACAGCGCCACCCTTTGGCCGATTGTTGCGAGCTTCGCGTTTTAGCCGTTTGGCATGGTCCTCTGCCATACTGCCATGAACGTGTCACTTTGCAGTATGATTTAGAGGCAGAAGAATAATTTGCATGAAACTGCATTATACGGTTAATTATTAAAAAATAATGTTTCGCTTTAAAGAAAATCCGGCTAACTTTTCAGACCGTATTGGTCCAAAGTTCATGTAAAAAAAGTTTCGCGCACGTTACGCGAAAATCCCAGGAGGAGATACATTTTTACTGTTTTTCATAGAATTCAAAATTGTGGGAGAGGTAAAGGTCAGAGGTCAAAAGTCAGAGCGTAAAAGTTGTTCGGCATGAGGAGACGCATAAGTGTATACAGGTTTCATTGCTGTACCTGAAACAGGGCATGAGCTACACCAGTTCAAAGTTTGCACTTTCCAAGGCTTCCTACAGCGCCACCCTTTGGCCGATTGTTGCGAGCTTCGCGTTTTAGCCGTTTGGCATAGTCCTCTGCCATACTGCCGAGTTTCGTAAAAAGCGACTGCACGGTCTAGCCGCTAGAGCAAAAGTGGCGGAAGAATAATAATAATAAATATAGCTGCAAGCAGCGATAAAGTGTCCAAGGCATAAAAAGCAGGAAAGCAAAAAGGCATCAAGGGAAAGAAAAATATTGTTCCTTCGAAACAATTGTGGGCTCGCTTCAAGCTGGAAAACAATGGCTACAAAAGCACAAAATGTCAAGTTTGCAGGCAATAAAATGTAAATTGAATTACAATGCAGACAAGCAGAGTTATTACATGAACTTAACAGTATGGATTAAATCAACATAAAAATATAGCTGCAAGCAGTGGAAAAAACAGTGTTCTTGAACCTTTCATGACAATCAGATGCTGCTTGTGTTATTTTAAGGCATTGTGTTCCAAAAATGTGTTATGCAAAAGTTGACCTGCTGGTGGCCAATGTGAGAAGGGTGGCATCTGTTCCTTGACCTAGTGGGAACTGGGAATGTGCATGCAAAATGGAGGATGCTAAGACACAGGCTATACCATTCTTTTTTAAATGGAAACCAGTGAGATACATGGCTGAAAAATGCAAGAGATCTGTAGAGACGGGTTTGTTATTGAACAACACTGTTTTAACCTTTGAGGGATATGAATAATTGTCCATCACATGGCATGTGTTATGTAACCAAAGCATGACGATACAAGTGCATAAAGTGACAAATGGAACATTTATTTTGCATATCTTCAACTACAGTAATATTTGCACAATATTAATCGGAGATTGTATTTCTTCCCTTCAAAAAGCAACCATATGATTTCCTTTAAAAGGTTATACACATCAACATATACAGTCATGTCTCACAATGTACATCAACACTCAAATTAACATAATGGCGATTGTTAAGTCCCCGTCTAGGGGAAAAAGGGGATGTAACATGAATTGGGAGTGAAGCCCGTTTTTATTCATAACTTAAGATATTTACATTATTTGAAATTGGAAAATACTACAAAATCATAAAGACACACGGAGCAAATCAGGGAAACAATCAAAACATACTAATACTAACCTTGAGTTTTAAACCACTAACCTAAACACAAAATACAACAGAACAACAGAACCCTAATGCTTACCTGCTCTACTATAAACTACCAAAATAGGAGAAAATACAAAACGCAGGCTTCCGTGGCCGTGAACATGTTAACTTAAGTTCTCATTAATGTCCTTAGACTGTGTGCAAAACTTTATGGGAGGACAACACTTAAATTATTCAGCCAATTGAGTTGGATCACAAACTGAAGCTCAGTGCAGAGGGAGGTTATTCAGGTTCAAGTTTTTCTTTTTCTTTTTTTTTTTTTTTTTTTCTTTTTTATATATTTGTTTATTGGGTTTTTCTTTTTTTTTTTGCACAACAATACATCATGGCACATTTCCTGAAATGTGCCATATGGAGGGAAGGGGAAACAAAACAAACAGAAAAGGAAACAAGGTAACAAAAACAAAAACAAAAAACACTTACATACACACACCCATACACACAGTGCCATTTTGGTCACACCATAGCTCCACCATTTGACGTCAAGTGTAGAATCTCAATAATTCTGTAGCCAGAAAGGGGGGGGGGGTCGTCTTATTCAGGAATGACTGGGAAGGTTATTCTGTTAATATACTCCAGGAAAGGGTCCCAAGTGTCGTGGAATGTTCTGACAGAGCCTCTAATTGTGTAACGGATTTTTTCTAGCTGTAAGTTATTGATTATGTCTCTTATCCACTGTGTGTGGGAGGGCGGAGTTGATGATTTCCATCTCATAAGTATTAGACGTCTTGCCAGTAATGTTACAAAGGCTATGAGATCCGCATGAATTCTAGATAGGGGGAGTTTGGAAATTCCGAACAAAGCGGTAATTGCGTTCGGCTCAATAAGTATCCTGGTTAATTCTGAGAGAGTGACAAAGATCTCGGTCCAAAATGTGCGCAGAGATGTGCATGACCAGAACATGTGTGCATGTGTAACAGGCGTTTGATGGCATTTTTCACAGTTTGGATCAACATCACCATATATTCTAGAGAGTCTGGCTTTAGTCCAGTGGGTTCGATGGACAACTTTACACTGGAGTAGGCCATGTCTGGCACATACTGATGAGGTATGGACACGCCCGAGGATGCTTTGCCAAAGGTCATCAGGTATCTCTATCTCCAAATCTTCCTCCCAGTGTCCCTTGACGCTATTCACCGATGTAGAGGATAGAGATTGAATCGAGTTGTAAAAATAAGAGATTATACCTTTTCTCACGGGTGCCTGGGCTAGGAATCTATCTAAGGGGTTATTTTCAGGAATATTGGGGAAATTAGCGTACTTGTCATGCGCAAAGCTCCGGATTTGAAGATATCGGAAAAAGTGGTGTCTCGGGAGGTCAAACAAGTTTGAGAGATCTTGAAATGAGCCGAAAACGTTATCAATATATAAGTCTTTAAATTGTTTGATTCCATGATTGGCCCATACAGCGAATGTGGTATCTGATATTGAAGGGGGAAAGGCATGATTTTTAATTAGTGGAGCTAAGGTTGAGAGAGTCTGTAGGCCAAAATACTGTTTAAACTGCTTCCAGATTTGTAGAGAAGTCTTAACTATTATGTTTTTTGTGTACAGGGAGAAGGAACAGTTGAGAGGGGAATGGACCAGAGCCGCCAAGGACACCGGTCTTGAGGAAAAGGCCTCCATCTCCAGCCACATTGGGGACGAACATAGTGCTCCTGAATTTAGCCAGAATTGTAGCATGCTAAGATTAGCAGCCCAGTAATAAAATCTAAAATTTGGCAAGGCCATTCCTCCGAGAGGTTTTGATTGTTGTAGAAATTGCTTGCCTAATCTGGGTTTTTCTTTATTCCAAATAAAATCTAATATCAGACTATCAATCTTCTTGAAAAACGCTTGAGGGAGAAAAATAGGAATACACTGAAATAGGTAGGAAAACTTAGGGAGAGAGTTCATTTTAACAGAGTTAATCCTTGCGGCCAAGTTTAGTGGGAGTAATGACCAGCGCTCAAAGTCCTGTCGCATACGTGACAGGCAGGGTTCAAAATTGGCCTTAAACAGGTTATTAAAGTCATTAGTAACTTGGATTCCTAAGTATTTAAAACTGTAAAGAGATATTTTAAATGGGAAGTTATGTAGAGGGTACATTTGAGCCGTTGTACCCAAGGGGAATAGTTCGCTTTTGCCTAGATTAAGTTTGTATCCTGATATAAAGCTAAAGGAGTCCAAAGTTTCAAGTGCAGCTGGGACAGATGTGGGCAAATTAGATAAGTATAAGAGGAGGTCATCTGCATAGAGTGAGACCCTTTGCTCTGTGCCATACCTGATTATACCTGTAATACGAGGGTTTGAGCGAAGTGCAATGGCAAGTGGTTCAATACCAATAGCAAACAGCAGGGGGCTCAAAGGGCAGCCTTGTCTAGTGGACCTATGAATAGGGAAATATTCTGACTGAGTGTTGTTTGTCCTGACTGAGGCTTGGGGAGAGGAGTAAAGTAGTTTCACCCAATTAATAAAGTTATTTCCAAACCCAAATTTGCCTAAAGTGTGGAATAGGTATCCCCACTCCACGCGATCAAACGCTTTTTCGGCATCCAGTGACACCACTGCTTCTGGGGCCGTGGATGTAGGAGAGTTATAAATAATATTGAATAACCGTCTTAAATTGGAAAAAGAATGTCTATTTTTTATAAATCCAGTTTGGTCGGGAGAGATGATGGAAGGAAGCACTCGTTCAAGACGTAAAGCTAGAAGTTTGGATAGCAGCTTGAAGTCCATGTTCAACAAGCTAATCGGGCGATATGAAGCGCAGAGCAAGGGGTCCTTATCTTTTTTAAGAATAAGAGATATTGAGGCTTGGGTAAGGGTCTGAGGCAGTCTATGCGAGTTAAATGAGTCATTATACATGTCCACTAAAAGGGGGGTTAGTTTACGTGTAAATATTTTAAAAAACTCAGCCGGATATCCGTCCGGTCCTGGACACTTACCAGATTGCATTGATTTAATTGCTGTACTGAGTTCTTCAATGGTAATGTCTTTTTCCAATTCTGTGACAAGGTCAGAGTGAACCGTAGGAATATTGAGAGGGTTGAAAAAATTATCCAGGTGTGAGGAGTCAGCCGTGTTTTCAGAAGTATAAAGTAATTTATAAAATGCTTTGAACTCGTCGTTAATCTCACTGTGGTCAATCTTTGGGCCAGAGGCGGATTGGATTTGTGAGATTTGATGCGATGCTGATTTCTGTCGCAGTTGGTTCGCTAATAATCTGCCGGCCTTATCTCCGTGCTCGTAATAAGAGCTTTTAGACTTTAGAAGCATCTCTGTTGCGTTGTCCGTGACCAGAACATCGAATTGAGCCTGTGCCGTAAGTCGCTCTTTGTATAGACCCGGGGAGGGAGAAGTGGCGTAAAGTGTATCCAGCTGAGCGATACATTTTGTTAGTTCAGAGATTTTTCCCCTCTTAACTTTATTCTCATGACCACTATATGATATTATTTGACCTCTGATGTAAACCTTCAGTGTCTCCCATAACAATGATGGGGACACATCAGGCGTCTTATTTACAGAGAGAAAGAAATCTATTTGTTTTTCAATGAATTGAACAAACCCGTCATTTGAGAGTAGACGACTATTAAAGCGCCACGGGGCGTGGCTACCCTCAGAGCCCTTAAACTGCATGTTCATTGTGACTGGAGCATGATCAGAGATAACAATTGCATTGTGAGTAATTGATTTTACAGAGGGAAGAATTCTGTTATCTACTAAAAAGTAGTCAATACGACTGAAAGTGTGATGTACATTTGAAAAAAAGGTGTATTCTTTTTTTAAGGGGTTAGAGAAACGCCATGGGTCAGAAATAGAGAATTGTTCCATAAAGGATTGAATCACCTTAGCAGATTTCAGGGGTGTTCGAGTTTGGTTTGAAGAACGGTCCAACTTGGGGGAGATCCAACAATTTAGGTCTCCACCCAATATAAGGAACCTCGAAGCCATATCTGGAAAGCTAGCGAACAAGGATCTAAAAAAGCTATCGTCATCCCAGTTTGGGCCGTATACGTTAACCAGTAATACAGGGGTATTATACATTTCACCACTAACAATTAGATATCGACCATTTGAATCTGCTACAACCTTGGAGCAGACAAAAGGGACAGATGTGTGTAATATAATAGCCACTCCTATAGCCTTACTCTGAAATGAAGAGTGGTAGACATGACCCATCCAAGCTCCCTTTAGCTTCGGCTGATCCAATACTCTAAGATGGGTTTCTTGTAGAAAAATCACCTGGGCACCTAAATGTTGGAGATGGTGGAGTACCTTACTTCGTTTAACAGGGTTATTGATACCTCTACAGTTCCAAGTACAAAATGTGACCCCGCCCCTGTGTTGCTGCGTTACTGAAGCTGCCATAAAAGCGGCCTGAAAAACAAGTGGAGTTGGCTAAGATAAACAGCTACCCTATGACATGGTGAATATTGGTGGACCAAAATGACACAGCATACATTCATCCATACATACAAAAAACAAAACATAACAAACATTGCGGCCAAACAAGGTAAAACAGAAAACAAAACAAGAAAGAAAAACAAATGCCCAGTGGTTAGGCCACTATACCTCCCCCCCAATGGCAGAAGTGTCTTCCCAAACCAGACACGCCAATTAACCCTTACTAGTCCCCCCTATAGCTCCCGATGTTTATAAATTCCATAGTAACATATACAACTTATTTCAAAATGCCAAAGAAAGCAAAAAGCCACAGTCCTGACTGTTGTCTACCAGGATTCATAGTAAATGAAAAATAATAATTATAATAATAATGTTAATCATAATAATAAATGAACCAATCAAACATAAAGAACAGAAAGAAAAAGAAGAAGAGGAGGGGAGAAAAAGATACATACACTCATACTTGAATGCATGCTTGCATGCACACCTGCATATGCGCACACATACATTATTGTGAAAGGAGAAAGTATTGGCAATAAGTCCATTGTCCACATTACAGTGTTCCTCTATTGTACAGAGGGTTTACAATGCAATGGTCACAATGGACTTTTTTTTTTTTTAATTGATTTCCAATATTCATATATATTTAACATGTGTTGTTTGTGTGGTAGTAGTAGTGTTAATTAGTAATAGTAATAGAATAGTAATTTAGCCTTGTTCAGTGAACACGGACTGCAATTTATTCTCCCCTCCTAAGAACAGTGATTAGTACTGATTACTGCCTAGTCGCTGTCCGCGGTGCTGAAACCACCCCAGACGTGAGGCAATTGCTTCAGCACCACGGACAGCGGCCGTGGCTCGTTTGAAATCGGCCGGTGATGCGACCTGTCCAAGTTAATAAATAGCCTGGGATTTCGTCCCCAGTATAATGTTATTATTTAGCGAAAAATATGGGGTAAGCCTAGCAGCAATTATTAAACAAAAGCTAGAGAGCAGTAGATGTGAATTGGTCACAATGGATCTGTTTTTTTTGTTTGTTTGTTTTTGTTCCTTCCTCCCCCTTCCCTATTGACTTTTAGAGAGTTATAATGGATCCTTAAACACCAAGACTCGCAGCGCATACACGCCTACTGGGTAGCGCATCACCGGTCTCTCTCACTGCATTAGTTTCATAATAGATATCAATTAATTAACAGTGCAGCAATAATTACAGTAAGAGATTAAAATAAATGATTGAGCGCCAATAGGGGCAGCGCCGCCGTGAGTTTGGATGTTGGCCCACTAATTAGTAGGAAGATAAAAGAAAACTAACTAACTAACTAACTAACTGACTAACTAATGCATGCATACAGCTGTCAAGACTACAATCAAGTTATAGATCGGCTGATGGTGTGTGCGTCCTGCTCTGTAGTGGTCGTGACTTTTTTTCTTTCGTTTTAGGACTTTCATTGTTTATAAAGTTAAAATAAATAATTACACAAACACCAGATATACAGGTATACAGGTATACCGCTAAGGTCGACATTTGTAGCATTAGTTTCGTACATTAATTCATTCAGCTAGATAATATAGATAACAGTAATATAGTAACAGAAGAAAGAAAGTTAAAAAAAAGAAAAAAATCAATGATTGAAAATAAATGGGGCAGGGCGCTACCAAAAGCCTTAATTCATTGAAATAGGCAACGTAAATCGTAATAATAATAATAATAATAATAATAATAATCGTAGGCCTAATAAATACATAAAAAAAGAATAAGGATAAACACTTATATGAACGAGCAGCGCGTCCCGCAAGAGCTGGCTTTTGCTGCATTAATTAGGATGTTAATTTCGTTCAATAACGTGACGTGAGCAACAAGCCACAGAGAAATTGACAAAACAAACAGATACATGTATAAGCCTGGCAGGGCGTAAGTCAGGATGTACTAATTAATAAAAAATAAAGAATAGAAAAACAAAAGAATCAACTGAGACAAGAAAAAAAAAAAACGAAGCAAAGAACCACTCTACATGGGGGTAAGTTGCGCTGCGACTTCTTTTGTGTGACGATAATGACTGTACATACTAGGCCACATGCATGCATATGTAGACCTCCCACATAAGTCACATATAAGCTACACATAGATCCGCATACATGCTACATGCATACATAGACTGCACATACATACATTAGACTACATACATACGCAGGCCACACATACATCCGCATACATACAGGCTACATACAGGCTGCATACATTCATACCAGCACACACACCCATCCACACATTGTGTGTGTATGTATGTGTGCATACCCGCGTGCATGCACGCACGATGCACACACACATACACACACACATGCACACGCAGTGAATAGTCTTTTTTTTTTTTTTTTTTTTTTTTTTTTTGTAGAGGGAGAGTTCGTTACATAGTCAATTCAAGTGTCCCGCACGACCCAACGGAGCATATAAGGGCCATTCATTACATAATCAATTCTAAGTCTAATTAATGACCCATATGACCCAAGAGAACCGTTGTTTGTATAACATCAGCTCCCAATTTGAAATGATTAGTTCATTAGTCAGTTAGTGAAACATTCGACTTAGCTTATCATAGGCAGATCCTCATTGTCGTGAAGTAAGCAGAGTGTCCTTATCGCCGTCTTGTAACTGCTCGCTGCAGTTCGTTGTCTCTGAGAAAGGCATCGATCTCCTCCTTGGAGCGGAATGATTTCTTCTGCCCTTCATGATCAAGAACCAAAGTGGAAGGGTGGACCACTCCATAGCCGATGTTGTTGTCCTTCAAGACGAGTTTGGCTGCGGAGAACATCTCATTTCTTTTCTTCTGGAGCACTGGTGGAATGTCGGGGAAGATCATTATTGTTGAATTCTCAAAAATGAGTGTGCCCTTTTCTCTGGAGAGCTGTAGGACTTTCTGCTTTTCTGGGAGCCGGAGGAATCGGACCCAGACGGCTCGTGGTGGCTGGCCTTTAGGAGGGGGCTTGGCTGGAGAGCGGTGCGCCGCCTGAAGTTCAATGCGTTTTGGGAGAGTAGACTCAGCTCCGAGCAGGTTCGAGAAGAATGTCTCAAAGAAGGCCAGCGAGTCAGGGCCCTCTCGGCCCTCAACTAGCCCCCGTACCTTGAGGTTGAACCTTCTGCTTCTGCTCTCCATTTCTAGGTTCTTCTCTTGTAGTAAAGTGACTTCTTTTTCCAGTTTTTGTAGGCGACATTCATGTAGTGCGACGCGGTCCTCCCCGTCGCTGATCCTCTGCTCCGCGGCCTCCACTCTCGTTGTTAAACCTTCCAGTTTTTTGTCCATGGTTGTCACGGTCGCCTGGATTTCATCCACCTTTTTAGCAATGCCAGTTGAGACCTCAGTCCCGTTCTGTATGGCTTTCATTAAGTCATTTAGGCTTAGTTCTCCTTCTCCAACTTCTCCGGTGCCTGGCATAATGTTTGGGGTGCGGCGTTTCCTTTGTCTCAGTTGTGTCTCGGCTGGAGTATCTGCGGGTCCTTTACTTCTCAGCCCTCTACTCATTTATCTTTAGTCTTAATTTCAGGTAGTTTTAGTTCAATTTAAATGTCATCAGTCGTTTTTGAAACAATTTTAAAGCATTGAATAAGTTGATATATTGAGCTTATTGTCGGGAGCTCGGGTTGCGTGCTGCCACTCTCTAGCACTGCATGCTGGGAAAAAAAAAAAAGGTTCAAGTTTTTCTTCAGGAAGTTGATAAGCCCGTTGGAGGAGGAATCATGGGACGTGACCTCAGTCATCTTTGAGCTCAGGTTTGATCTGCTTGGTCAGCTGCTTGCCTAGCTCGACCCTATGGGAAGGGAAGACAACAACTTAGTCAACCAACCCAAAAAACACATTTCAAATGTTGAACAAAAATATTTTTTTAATATAATGCATCAGAGTAGAAGACAGTGTGTGTTAATATCACAGTACCTTGATGAATGAGCTGATAGAAGGCATGCTGTCCATTGGTCCCTGGCTCTCCCCAGCCGATCGGTCCAGTGTGGTATGGGACATGGGTTCCACTTTTGCTGATATACTTCCTGTTAGATTCCATGTCACCCTGTGGACCACAAGCAACGATCACAATCAGACGCAATGCAGCTTCTCCATCTCTGCCATCCTGATAGCAACCAGGCTTTCCTGATTTCAACCAGGTCAATGCTGCAGGGGGCCTAACACTTACAGTAAAACTTTGTGTCTTGACTCTGAACTTTAGATACAGATGCTACTTGTGCACTCACACAAAACACACTGTGTACAGTATATTGCATGTATAAAGTATGTACACACACACACACACACACACACACACACACACACACACACACACACACACACACACAAATTAATAATTGGTTAGATTAACTGAGATGTCAACTATAAGCCATACTGCCTGTCTGAAAGACTCTGAAGAAGTCTGTTTAGTGGAGTTACCTTAATAAACAAACACAATGTTTTTTTTTCCACAAAGAATATCTAAAAAAAATACTTTTTATAAAAAAGTTGAATTGTTGATCAGGCAGTTGAAAATGAGTTGACCTATATGGAACCCTATATGGAAACTATCCTGGTGAGCGGAGTGATGCACCAAGAAGGTCAGTCGGATCAGCAGACAAAAAGAAAGCCTCAAATCCCTATATATGGAATAACATGATCATCAATATGATGTCATAGTACTGTTGTCATAGACTGGCCTGTACTTACCACTCAGTACATATAACCTGTTGTACCAACAGATGTTAGACCCCAGCTCCTGTCTTCCATCTTTCAGTCCCTCTCAATCCTTTTGTTCAGCGTTTCAGTCTCTGTGTGACTGACCTGCTGGAAGTCAGCAGCAAAGCGATGCATATACTGGTCATAGGGCAGCATGGTGTGGGTCTCGGCCTGGAAGAAGTTGATGTACCAGACTCCCAGCACAGCCAGAAGCACTGGAAGATTCTTTTCCAGAGGCGTGTTACGGAAATGATCCTGAGGTGGAATTAGGGAAAGAAAAAACATACAACTTATTTTTACAGTGGTGACACAATGGGCAGAAGGTACAGAGTGAGGAGATGACACAGAGCATATCCATGTTCCCAAGGCCCACCCTAACCCTACACTAACCCGAATAGGACCTGTTAGGAATGACTTCCCAACAGCAGAAACACTAACCTCCAGCTCTTTGAGGGCCTTGTCTAAGGTCATCAGCGCTTCTGTCTGGGCCAGAAAGTTGGCCACCAGGATCTGAACAATCAAAGAAAGAGTCAGGACAGACTATTAATTTGAACCATTTAGAAAGAGATGCTTACAGTTTGTTCAGTTGCCCACGGGCACTGGATTATAATAGATGAATATAGCAGACAGAGGTACAGTACGTATGTTCTCGCATTCAAAATGGTCAGATATCTTCTGCAAATAATGATTAAAAACTATGAGAATCGTTATTGGGTCACTGGGGGGGTACCTTAATTGTGCAGGTCAGCTGATCTCCCTTTCGCTTCCAGAAGGGAAGTATAATGCCCTGCCTCCAGTCATCAGGCAGCGACTCTGTGCCTGCTCCACCAGTAACAAATACATTAAACAGTTCTGGATTCTCTACACGGATTTCTGTAAGTACCAGTTGCGATTTTGTAAAATATATTCTAGTTTTTCAAAAAGGTCAGACTAAGTATTGTGTAATAAGAAGTTAAAATATAACATTTAAAAGTATATACATTCAATTTTATTTTTGTAAATACATTACAGTTTCAGTTGTTTTTTGTATTAAATAAGTCATTTAGTTTAGTTAACCACAATATTTTGAGACAAGAGTATGCTGCATTCGTAATGTATAGCTTTGAGCAAATGTGTCTTACCTGTGCCTGCTCCACTAGTAACAAATACATTAAACGGTTCTGGATTCTCTCCACGGATTTTCTGTAAGCACCAGTTGCGTATTTTGTAAAAGATATTCTAGTTTTTCAAAAAGGTCAGACTAAGTATTGTGTAATAAGAAGTTAAAATATAACATTTAAAAGTATATACATTCAGTTTTATTTTTGTAAATACATTACAGTTTCAGTTGTTTTTTGTATTAAATAAGTCATTTAGTTTAGTTAACCACAATATTTTGAGACAAGAGTCTGCTGCATTCGTAATGTATAGCTTTGAGCAAATGTGTCTTCCCTGTGCCTGCTCCACCAGTAACAAATACATTAAACGGTTCTGGATTCTCTCCACGGATTTTCTGTAAGCACCAGTTGCGTATTTTGTAAAAGATATTCTAGTTTTTCAAAAAGGTCAGACTAAGTATTGTGTAATAAGAAGTTAAAATATAACATTTAAAAGTATATACATTCAGTTTTATTTTTGTAAATACATTACAGTTTCAGTTGTTTTTTGTATTAAATAAGTCATTTAGTTTAGTTAACCACAATATTTTGAGACAAGATTCTGCTGCATTCGTAATGTATAGCTTTGAGGAAATGTGTCTTCCTTGTGCCTGCTCCACCAGTAACAAATACATTAAACGGTTCTGGATTCTCTCCACAGATTTTCTGTAAGCACCAGTTGCGTATTTTGTAAAAGATATTCTAGTTTTTCAAAAAGGTCAGACTAAGTATTGTGTAATAAGAAGTTAAAATATAACATTTAAAAGTATATACATTCAGTTTTATTTTTGTAAATACATTACAGTTTCAGTTGTTTTTTGTATTAAATAAGTCATTTAGTTTAGTTAACCACAATATTTTGAGTCAAGAGTCTGCTGCATTCGTAATGTATAGCTTTGAGCAAATGTGTCTTCCCTGTGCCTGCTCCACCAGTAACAAATACATTAAACGGTTCTGGATTCTCTCCACGGATTTTCTGTAAGCACCAGTTGCGTATTTTGTAAAAGATATTCTAGTTTTTCAAAAAGGTATAACATTTCAATTCCAATGTTATTGTGTTAGTTTTAGTGAACTATAAAAACATATTACAGTAGTCAAACTATGGAAATACGAATGGCTTCGTGAACACTGTAGTAGGCTGGTATTACTTGGACAGATTCGTTTTCAATATCTTTAATGTATACATGGTCAATCAAGGTACCACTCTCTGTTGTTGCACTTTTTACACATTGTCTGTATTCTTGTTGTTCCATTAAATCTACAAGGGTAGATGTTTTAAACAGATCTTCATTGAAATCTCCCATTATTACTTTTCCTCCAGGGTATGAATCCAATTCTTCAACAAGTTTAAGCAAATTTTGGCGAAAGGACTCCATTTTGTATGAATTTGGTCTATACAAAACAGCTACTGCCACATCAACTCGTGGAACATAAAAGATCAAACATTCCAAGTTAGAACTTTGTGGTATGATTGTATGAATTGTCTCATCAAAGCGATGATATATTCCAACTCCACCTCTTGCCTGTTGTTTTAATTGGTCAAACATCGGTTGACTGTTATCATAGCAATTTGATCTTGGATTGTGTTGAAATGTAAAACCTGGTAAATCTAGCATCTGTACTGGGTCATCTGACCTTAACCACGTTTCTGTCAAACAAATGCAATTGGCTTTCATTAGCATATGATGTGCTTGAACATCCAGAAAATGTGCTTTTAAACCCTGGACATTATGCAAAACTATTGTAAACGCACAACTGCTTGTTGGGGTTTGTTGAGGAATAATGAACTCTGGCATGCTTTTAATTGCTTTGTCAACTTTGTCGTTGCAAAATATGGCTGAATCCTTAAAATCTTCAATAATGAGGCCACTAAGAGTTCTTACGCGACTTAATGCAACGTATGCTTGTCCTGCATGATTTACATGTTTCAAAGACACCACAGCATTATCAACTGTTAAACCTTGTACTTTGTGTATTGTGCATCCCCATGCCAATCTCAGAGGAAATTGCCGTCTTACTCCACCACTATTTGACACATGGTCTGCTTGTGGTTCAATTATCGTAGCATTTTGCCGAGTCTTTGATCTCTGAATTTGTCCAACTTTTGGATTATCAAATGCAACATGAATATTAGAGGGAAATGAACTTTCAGGTGAGAGCGTTATGTGGACAACAGTTCCAAAAGCACCATTTACAAGACCATCTGGAACATCAATATTCTTCTTGAGAATAACTCTGGCACCTATGCCAAGATGTATAACTTGTGACAAACAAGAGTTATATACTTTTTTATGATGACCAATTTTCATTGCCATCCTTCCAGTTTTTGGATTCCTTTCAAAATCTTCAGCCACTATGCTTATCGCATCTGGACACATTCTTGCTAATGTTATAAGGTTGTATGTGTCAACTTGGTCATTGGTAGCAAATATGTGGATGGCATCGGATTGTTCACCAGTTTCACATTGTTTTATCAAATGTAGATCTTTGTCATTTAATGGTTCTTTCCTTTTATGTATTCTGAAGCGATTCAGTGTTTGAGCAAAGATTGGATCTTTCTGTCTAACAATCTTAGTCAGCTTTGCAATCGTGAAATTATTCCACAAGTTAATTCCTGTTCCTTCTGCATATAAAGGTGTACCTTTGACAGGAGGCAACTGATAAAAATCACCTACTGCAATTATACTCACTTTTCCAAAGAGAGAATAGTCACCAACCTGTTTTATTTGTCTTAATCTTCCATGTATGTAGGCTAGAAGACGATGGTCAACCATAGATATTTCGTCAATTATTAATATTTGTAAATTAACCAGTTTGGCACGTAGGGAATTTATTTTGTCATCACCAAGTGGTACGTATGGCAATGTGTTATTAATGCCAATGGAAAAGGTGTTGTGTATGGTTGAACTACCAATGTTGTATGCAGCAACACCAGTTGGAGCACATAAAAGAACTGTGATGTCATCAGGATTTACAGAAGTTTGAGACAAGAGTCTGCTGCATTCGTAATGTATAGCTTTGAGCAAATGTGTCTTCCCTGTGCCTGCTCCACCAGTAACAAATACATTAAACGGTTCTGGATTCTCTCCACGGATTTTCTGTAAGCACCAGTTGCGTATTTTGTAAAAGATATTTGACTGTTCCTCATTTAAAGATCTCATTAGATTTAGTGCTTCTTCTCTACACAGTTGAGCATTATGAGTTTCAATGGTGCAAACTTTTTGTGCATTTGTAATCAAATCAGGTATATTTTCATCATTGTTATCATCATCATCATCAACTTCATCTTTCCTTGAACTGAGACATTCTAGCCTTTCCTTTTCAGATTCAGGACATATTTGAGCCCAAGCATCTTCCAAATCACCAACTTGGTTCAAAAGTTCTGCTGCTTCATCAAGTTTGTCTGTTTCTTTCTCAAAAAAGGACCTGTTTGTCTCAACAATGGATTTCACAGTCTGTACAGCATTGCCAGCATTTCTCACTGAACCAAGATTGTAAAAGTCTTCAAATGACTCAAAAGATGGAGGTTTTAACTGAGAATCTTGACGATATGGCAAGAAAAGCTGCAAAATAGATTTATAGTATTTTTCTGGATCTTTTGTTGGTGTGAATCTCGGATACCTCACCACTGCGACATCTGTTCGTGTGCGTCTTTTCACATATCCCAAATTGTTGTCTAGTTGAATTGTTTCACCTTTAGATGTGGAAGCCTCTGATTTGGACAGCACTCTGTATTCTGAAACAAATGTAGCAAGGCATAAATATTCCAAGTCTTGAGTTTGTGGTCGGCTTTTATATCGGTCTGTCTGACTAATCATCCATATGCTTGAGTCATCATTTGTCTCCTGAGATACTTTGTTCTGCAATTCCTTCAAAGGTTTTGTCATTCTAACCGTATCTCCAACAGGAATAAATTGAACTTTGCGAGAACATTCCTTCAAATGCATATTTGTTACTCTGTAAACAGCTTCTTGGGCACTAACTTCTCTATTGTGAAGATAAACAGCTCCTAGTTTTTGAAGCGCTTCTTTAGCATCAAGATTTCCATCTAGACTTTCTTTCTGTGCTCGATCAAGCAACATTCCCATGTTACGTTCAGCTTTTGATATGTAGGTGATTATGTACACAACAACAGAGTATGCATCTGTAATAAATTGAATATCCATATTAGCATTCCAACTTGCTAACAAATCCCCGTTGTATTGATTTATCCAGATATCGTTTGGTGAACGTTTCAAAACCACACTCGTTTTGTTAGCAACTCTGTTGTATGCCAATTCAAATATTTCCTGATCAATACCCATGTCATCAAATAAGTCTTTTGTTGAATCATAACTCATGTCAGGATTTGATAATGCCGTTTTCACTTTTTCAAGAATTTCTATGGCCTGATCTCTTTTTAAGCAAAACTTATCATCTTCATGATTGGCTGAATTATGCGACTCATCGGCACCGTCAACATCCATGTTTTCTTCTTGTGATGCACCTTTTGTATCATCTGTCTTTTCAGTCTCCTTTTTCTTTGGTCGGCTAATGAATGTTTGACAAGAAATAGGTCTAGGAAAATTAAATCGACATGTGGTTTTGTTTTTTCTGCACGTCTTTGAATGTCTAGTGCTATGCTTTTGAACACTATTCACAATCTCATACAGTTTTACATCATCTTTGTCTGGCATCTGACAAGTTACATATGTGTCCACAAATTCAATAACGTCTTCATCTGAATCTTTATCTATTTGCGGAGCATCTTTAATCCAGAGCAATCCATGGACATGTGGGCTCCCTCTTTGCTGAAATTCGACACGGTAAAAATAGTCATTTACAAGTCCAACAGGTGCTGCTTTAGATATTAGAAGATCTCTTTTATACTCATGCCATCGATGGTCAAACATCCTTGCCGCCGTAACTGGGTTCTGTTTTAGTATGCGACATTTCTCAAACCAATCAAGTCTTTCCACATCAACCTTTTTTCTTTCTTGAAGTACAAGTGTTGCCAGCATTTCTGGCCATCTCATATCTGCAGAACTAAATGAGAAAAACCAGGTAGGAAGACCAAGCTGTCTTAACATTGCAAAAAGATCTTTTTGTACAGACTGCCAAAATGCCGGACTTCCACGAATATTCCGGAGATATTTGTACCCTTCATCGTAATGTAAGATTTTCCTCAATGATTCAGCATCTGTTAACATATCAGCTGTTATACGCTTGGGAACCTTTTTGTCAACTCCCTTTCTCATAGCAATAGATACACTATTCACAACTTGTTGAAGTTCAGATATATATTGAGCATAAAATATATAATCTATACTGTTTGAAAACCTTCCATCAGCGTTTAAAAGTCTGCTATTTAGGTACTTTGCAAGTGTTATTTTTGTCGGTCTGTCATCATGAAAAGTAGGACCACCTTTTGGAAACAAAACTGGAAAACATTTAGCTTCATTTGTTTTATCCTTCAGTAGACCAATAGGATTGTTTCCTTCAGCAGGAGCCACTGATATTATACTGTCAAAATGCTGATCTAAAACATCTTGTGCCAAGTCAACAGGCTGAAGACAAGTATCAAAACATGCTACATTCTGTTGTTCTGTATAGGTTAATTCTTCATCGTTTTCAGTTTCATCTCCATTTCCTGCGTCATCTGCATTCTCATTTCCTGCATCATCTGCATTTTCAATTGTGTGTTCTCCTTCCTCAACAACTTCATCAATATCATTAGTTTGACTTAAAGGATTTATCCAATCTCGATTCATGTCTGTGTCAGCATAGAAGCGATTACGTTTATTCAGGTAATGCAAGGCATTTTCTACATGATCTGTATGGACATATGCATAATCATAGTGCCCTTTATATGTAATTTTACGTTTCAATTTCATTCTTATCATCATGTCATCACTAGCATTTCTCGGTAGAACATTTGTCACATGGCTTAAGTTGGAAGGCACGCAAACTACTGGTCCATGGCATCCATTTTGACCTCCTTTGGGCAATGCAACAACTTTCATGAACGGAATGTGTTTAGCTATCAAATGTTCTTCCAGAGCATTGAGACATTTTAGTTCTGATGGTATTGGTTCGAGATGTAGATTGTTTAACACACTTTGTTCAGGCATTTTGCCAGATAATAGTTTTCGATCGCATGTCTTACAAATCCATAGTTTAGCAGCTATTCCTTGTGACATTGCGCAATTAAGTGAACAGTTACTGTCACATTTATGCAAATATGTCTCTGTAATGCATTTGTCTGCTAATAATCCAATATTTTTGTTTTTCTTTACATAGGAAGATTTCTTACACTGACTGACCTGCTTTCTGAAAAGTTTTCGATGGCAGACACAGCAAACAAATTCAGGGCCTGTACGGACATTTTTTTGGAAAGTTTCAATGGCAACATTAATGTCAACCTGCTTTGTCTTATTTTCTTTATATTTCTTGCACAACTTCTTATTTTTATCTGCTTGGAACTCTGCGTCAGTAGCATATTTTAGCTTGTTGTATTCGTAAACTTTGGCTCGGTACTCTGCGTCAGTAGCAAATTTGACCTTGCTGTATTCACAAACATCTGCTTGGAACTCTGCGTCAGTAGCATATTTGACCTTGCTGTATTCACAAACATCTGCTCGGAACTCTGCGTCAGTAGCATATTTGAACTTGCTGTATTCACAAACATCTGCTTGGAACTCTGCGTCAGTAGCATATTTGAACTTGCTGTATTCACAAACATCTGCTCGGAACTCTGCGTCAGTAGCATATTTGAACTTGCTGTATTCACAAACATTGGCTTGGAACTCTGCGTCAGTAGCAAATTTGACCTTGCTGTATTCACAAACATCTGCTCGGAACGCTGCGTCAGTAGCATATTTGAACTTGCTGTATTCACAAACATCTGCTTTGAATTCTGCATCAGTAGCGTATTTGAACTTACTGCATTCAATTTTGTTTTGTTTAAACACTTGATCTGTTATATATCTGTCTCTTTCTTTCTCAGTTTTTGACTTCTTGACTATATCCATCTTGAAACTTGTATCATGTGACCTTTTTCTTAGTTCCATAGTGTTTTTTTCTCCTGCTCCATTGTTACACATCCCTGCACAACAAAATGGATCATCCTTTCTCTTAACACATGTTACAACGTCATAATGATTTCCATTAGTGTTGTTTAAATATACTGCTTGACATCTCTGTACATCTGTAGATGCACGACAACTGGAGAAAATATTCCATATGCCATTATTAAGTGTCATAATAGTTGTTTGCAACAAGTCAGCAGCTGCAAAGATTTCAAGCTCAGTAGCCCATGTTCCTGAATAATAAATTCTGGATTTAGTCAAGTATTGCTGCATAGATTCATAATCTGCTCTCAAATACTGTTGAAATGCTGATGTGTTCTGATTAAGGTGTTTAAATATAGCACGACGGATTTTTAAATGGTTATTTTCATTACCACAGATTGCAAAAGCCAATGCTCTGAAGAAGCAGTTGCCATCACCTTTGATTTGTTTATTCTCGCAAGGATCACCCATTGGTGTGAAGTCTTTGTTTTGTTCAACAGTTTTGACACTTTCATTACGGACATTTAATTGAGAACACAATATGTCTTGATCCACAGATCTAAGCGGCTTGAAAGACAATTTAGGTGTTACGACATCGGTAATGATGACATCTTGTATTTCACAAGTATCAGAGGTTTTGCCAGAGGTTTTGTCAATGTTTTTGTCAAAGTTTTCAGTTGCATTTGTGGTTTTGTCAGAGTTTTCAGTGGTATTTGCCAGGAATTCCCTCTCTCCAAAGGAGAATCCAAGAGGGAATTCCCACTCCTCTCCACGAGGAAATTCCAGCTCCTCTCCACGAGGAAAGTTTTCAGTTGTATTTGTGGTTTTGTCAGAGTTTTCAGTGGTATTTGCCAGGAATTCCCTCTCTCCAAAGGAGAATCCAAGAGGGAATTCCCACTCCTTTCCACAAGGAAATTCCAGCTCCTCTCCATGAGGAAATTCCAGCTCCTCTGCAGAAGCATTGATTCCAGTCACATCAAATTGCTCATCAAAAGCATTCAAAGATTGTGCAAGATTACAGAGGTATCTGTACAATTCTTCAATTCCAGCATGAAATACCAAAACACTTTTTCCTTTTCCATCAACAAGCCCTTTACAATTACGAGCATGGGAATCAATTACAGCATACCAGCCATTCTGTCTGACAACTGCACAGGTACTTTCGTTCAAAGTGAACAAACATGCATCAAAGTCTACAAAAACTCGTTGTATTGCTTCATCCAATGGTAACACAATGTCCTGCAATCCTTCGTCATATTTTGAAATGCAAACTTTACCACAAAAGGTCTTACCATACGTTATCGATATGGACTTATCACATAGTACATGTCTGCTGGGCAATTCATTAACTTCAACTAATCCACTTGTATGTGCAATTTTACATGTTCGATTCAAAGAAGCATATAATGCATTACCATGGTGTAGGATCTCATCAAGGTCCTTTGGTCCCCAGGTAAAGACATTTCTAATTCCACTCATGATTATTGCAGTCAGACTTATTGGGACACATTGCTTTCCAGCATATGGGTGAAATTGTACATGACCTTGATGGAATGAACCACAAACGAAGGATACTTGGGGGCAATCCGTAGTAGTGTTTTTTAACAAGGTGGAATCATAAGACTTATGGTTAGTGATACAGCCAGAGAGTTTGTCAGAGTTAATGAGTGTGTCAACATCATGTACTCTGCTAGATGGGTCAATTATCAAAGAAGGGTTTGGGACATGAACTGTCATACGTGTACTTTTCAACACATCACTGTAGAGTGATCGACTTCGACTAGTATATGCACTTGTACTCGTAGATGGCTTATGTTCACAGTATCTTTGCTCCGTTTCATTTATTACAGTTATTTTGACTCCAGTCACATCAAATTGCTCACCAAATGCATGCACAGACTGTGCAAGATTACAGATGTTTCTGTACAATTCTGCAATGCCAGCATGATATACCAAAACACTGTTTCCATTTCCATCAACAAGCCCTTCAGAATTACGTGCATGGGAATCAATTACAGCAAACCAGCCATTCTTTCTGACAACTGCAAAGGTATTTCCTTTCAAGGTGAACAAACATGCATCAAAGTCCACAAAAACTCTTTGTATTGCTTCATCCAGTGGCAAAACCATGTCCTGCAATCCTTCATCATATTCGGAAACACCAACTTCACCACAAAAGGTTTTACCATATGTTATTGATACGGACACATTATGCAGTAGATGTCTCTTTGGCAATTCATTAACTTCAACAAATCCACTTCTATGTGCAATTTTACCTGCTCGACTCAAAGAAGCATACAAATCATTTCCATGCTGTAAGATCTCATCAAGATCCTTTGGTCCCCAGGTAAATATATTTCTGACTTCACTCGTGATTATTGCAGTCAGACTGTTTGTGACACATTGCTTTCCAGCATATATATGAAATTGTTCATGACCTTGATGGAATGAACCATGAACAAAGGATACTTGGGGGTGATCAATGATACTGCTTTCTATCAAAGTTGAATCCAAAGACTCATGTTCAGGAGTATAGCCAGAGTTTTTGCTCTTGTCAGAGGTTATGCCAGAGTTTTCTGTAGTATTTGTAGTTTTGTCAGAGTTTTCAGTAGTTTTTGGGAATTCCCTCTCTCCAAAGGAGAATCCAAGAGGGAATTCCTGCTCCTCTCCGGGAGGGAATTCTAGCTTCTCAGCAGAAGCTCTACTTACCTTATTTCTCTTCATGGATTCCTGCTGTTGTCTGCCCTTCTTGCGAGGCATCTGAAAAACATGCATTGACAGTTCAATGAAAGTTTGTACATTTGTATTATACAAGTATACTAAAAGAACAGTTTGAATAGGCAAGTTAGTGATACTGAATACATGAGTTTGTAACAATATTATAAACAACTTTAATAGACCTCATTGTTTTTATTAATGTTCTTAAAAAGGACGAAAAAATTACATTTCAAGTTAATTGATTCTATATATAGATATTGTATACAAATTAGGGGTGTGAAAGAATATTCTTTATTCGAATATTCGTTCGAATGTTAACAATAAAATAAATTCGAAAGTAAAAAAATTGAGCTTCGAATTAATTTATATTTAATTAAAACAAATCTACCGCACTTCTCGCGAGGTGGAATGTTCAACCTTTTTAATTGCAATGACCTCCAGTTTGACTCTGAAGATTCTGGTTGTACTGCTCAACCCTCAATGAGTAACAGTACAAGATTGTGGTTTAACTTAACTACAGTAGTAGACTTTACTTGTATTATGCATTGCACTGCAATTTAGAGACGACACGTTGTGAGCTTGTAGATCTGATCATTTTAGGGCTTGTCTGCATGCGGATACTGGTTCCTATCACTGTGCTGTGGACCCATAAGACATCTACATACATCATAACTTGACACCGTGGCACAAAGGACATCACATCTCACAGGCACAGGTCTGTGCAGATTCTTCCGAGGTGATTTTGGAGGACTTGCCTGCATATGGAAACAAAATAACTTTTTCAGGCATGACAATGGAAACCCTGTGTGTTGCTTCGCGCATAATTGTGACATTTTGTATGTGTCTAAATTAAATAACACTTGAAAAACAGAGACACTTTGCTTTGAATTTACCTTGCTGCCCTTTGGACGAGCTGGGCACTCCACAGGGCTGTTCAGGTTGGATGGCTGGAATGCTTCCATAGCATCCAAGACTTTAGGGCTAAACCACACAGGATTTCGAGGGATTGAACTCTCTGGTGAGCCGTCCTTTTGTAGAAACAAAGAACAAAAAAGAAAGAAAGAAAAAAGAAAGAAAGGGATTATGATTATTAAATGAGCGATAAGTATAAATCCACATGATCCGTTTCTCATTTCTCATGCCGTCTGTCTTTTACTCAAACTCTAGACTGGTTATTATCTCATAGACTATTGTATGTAGTTATATCATCAGTCTGCCACTGCCATGCTATAAAAAACCCACAGACACACAGACTTCATGTGTGTCTCTGTTCACTTCATGTCAGCCTGTAAAGTAGCTATGTATTTGTTACTGTCATTAAAAGTGTCATTACCCGCTTCCAGTTTTTTTCGATTGCTAAAACAAATTTTTCAAAACTGTATGTTTTTTTTCTTCAAAACTGCACAAACAAAACTCCAAACATTACAAACAAATTGCTAAACCCTGGCATCCCTTTGCAAAACAACTCTTTGCCATCAAATCTGTTAACATGTTCACAAAATGGAACTTGTGTTTTCATTTGGTAAACACAGCCATATTTTCACATGACACACACATACCATTCATTGAATAAACACAACTAAGCTTTTGGCTGAACACTACCAAGCATGTACAGAACACTGAAGAGCAAAACTGAAAACACAATTGTCGAAATGGAACACCATAAGAATGACCATGGCTCTGGAGAATATAATAAGATATTTCTCCTTTTGTAAAATGACTCAGTGTAGGCCTACCTTTTTCATAGTCAAACATAAAACAGCACACAAATATGCAGCCAAAACAAGTTTTGATTTACAGTAAATTAGGCACCATGCCTCTGGTCAGAGATGCATGGGCACAAAAAACAAAAAAAATATATATATATTTTGAAAGAAATTGGTCAGTACTTGGTCTAATACTGACCAGGATACTGTCACCAAGATACTATCCATATATTTTGAAAGAAATTGGTCAGTACTTGGTCTAATACTGACCAGGATACTGTCACCAAGATACTATCCTGGTGTTTGTACCTGTATTTCACTTTCTTTTTTGGTATTTTGTGCCCATCTCTGCCTCCGGTTCCTGTCTCAATGTTCAGTTGTGCAACAACTGAACACTCAGAGTGTCAAGAAGGAAAGTCAGAGTTTAAAATGCTAAGGAAATCTAAAGTAGTAACAAATTGAGTCAAAAAACTAACTGCACACTGATTTGGTTACATCACGGAGAGGAGACACCAGGATGTTGGCTACAACTGTACGTGTGACACAGCATGCTGTCTATTAACGATACTTTCCTACACCAAGACTTCTCCCCACTCATTTACACAAAATTGTCAGAAAATAGCAGATCTACAAGCTAAATGGACTGTATCTTTGTGGAATAGAGCACCTGTTTGATTTACTAGTCAAAGCTATCTGGGCAGTTGATTGAGAACAATGTTTGCTACTCCTAAATAACACCAAATCAGTAGAGCACAAACTGGCCCTAACAGTAAGTATGAAGACGGTTTTAACCTTTTGCTGTTGCTGCTGCTGCTGTAAGACCCAAGCAGACTGCGCAGGACGTACAGGATGTTGCCTCGTCTGAAATGAGAAATGCAGATTGATGAGTGAAATGTGAATACTAAGGATATGTGATATCAACCTTTGACCATTAACCCATAGATCCATCTGTTACTGTCCAATACAAATATTAACCAATACTGATATATCGTTGTTGTGGGGTGGAATTGTGGGGTGGAATCCTTGTATGTCCACAACTGTTTGTTTTGTATTTATCATTTTTTAAATGATTTAAACTACTAAAAAAATTCAGCTCAAGTAAAAATGCAATTTGATTTTTCCAGAAAGCCCAACTGCCATGCAGACATTTGTTTTTATACTAATATCAGCCAATAATATCAGACATCCCTACTTAATAACATAACAGAGTATCCCTTTTTACAAAGCAGTGACAGCATTCAACACTTACCTTCACAGCAGGTGAGCGTGGTACGCGCACTTCCCGACTCACAATCACTCTCGGAGACACTGTACGTATTGGTGTTGGTGGAATGAGTGCTGGCTTGGAATGCAACTTCTTGGGAGACACCTACACATACAAAGAGAAACATTTTTACAGACTACAAAATAGGAACCATGTCATTGTACCTTGTATTTATGTAGTTGTAAGATGTGTGGACAAACCTGTGCTGTCTGTGCTGTGCGCTGCAATTCGTTTTCAACTGCCATGACAATTGCAAGTGAGAAAATGGACTGGCCAACAGAATCACTAAGATGAACCTAAGAGAGACAAAAACAAATGTTTAGAATCCAATAGACATTGTAATATGTCATTAATTCATATGTTATGTTGTGTTCATATCATGTACAAATAATGCATAATCTTCATGTGGTTTTTCGAAACAAAGATTACACTTACGTTGTCGCGACACCAGAGTTCAGACTGTGTCAGTGGGAACAGAGCTGTGATACCAGTGTATGTCACACCTTAAATATAAATACCGGTAGATCATAGGTGAGATAAGCAACCATCATGTCACATTCACAAACAATATTATTCAAAAATTAACCTACAAAAACAAATATGTTGCTATATACTGTACATGTAGTGTAATACACTAAAACGTGTACCTAGCCTGAAATGGTTAAAAAGGCCCGCAACAACTTGAACCCTTGCATCCCTATTTCTAGGGAATATTTGTCACAAATATGCTGTGTACAAGCGCACAATGACTGACATTGTTACATCAACCTAACCACACATTATCTGTTGTGTATGCATTTCCATTACTCACCACAGAAATTAGCTGCACTTTTAAAAGCGTCGCGAAGAGCGTTCTGCTGTCCAATGTCAACATTCAGGCGCGGCGGAAAGTCAAGGACAAAAATCTATAAAAAAACACAAGTGTTGAGTGTCAAAAACAACATCTTCTCAAACTTTGAGAAGCATTAAAAGAAGCACGATAGAAAAAGGTATTGGAAGAAACAACTTACATGTTTCCAGCGCAACAAGGCTGTTTGCAGCAGCCTGCGGAAGTCATCTCCTGCTTGACTCACACTGTGACCACTAATGTTGTTACTTGTAGCCAAAATGCAGACCATGTCTGCCACATGTGGCACGTCAGCGTGTTTCACTTCAAGTTCCAAGTCTGCTGCTTTGGCACCGGGGTATGACATGAAACCAAAGCTGATGTCAGAGTTGGGCATGTTGACATATCCATCAACAATGGAGCGTAAATGAGAGTCCCCAATTACGACTGCAAACTGTTTCAAGGGAAGAAAAAAACAGAAACAAATCAATGCTTTTTTGCTTAACAATCACATTTACTCCTCAACAATTAATACACAAGTAAATGAAGGTACCTTCTTCTTTGACAAGTCCGCTGGGAAGACACACTTGCACTGCTTTTCTGTCAGCTGTGAAGTTGGCCACTTCCTGACAGAGTGACGTGTGCCTGTGCCACCAGCTGGTAGCTAAAAACACACAGACAGATGAAAGATGTGTTCACAGTACATTTTTGCCATTTTGCCAGACATGTTAATCCGAAGTGATTTACAATAAACAGCTAATACATCAATAAAATAAGCAAGATAATGTCACTACATGAACAATCAATATAGATGACGGAAGGGGAATGTTATGTTATGAAGTGTTATGATTTTAGCAGAAGTCTGAAGAGGTGAAACTTCAGTATACAGCAAAAGCTAGGGGATGAGTCTGTAACTCTAAATGCCACTGCCAGTTGACTCCACAGTTTGCAAGCAGCAGGGAGAACAGTCTAGCCATGATTGAATTTCTGTCCTGGGGGTTTTTAACTAAAGTTCTGTCACCATCCCTGTGTTGCCTGATTGCACTGAACATGTAGCGTTGTAAGGCTTGATCAAGTTTTGCTGAATAAAAGTTTGACACAGGTGTACTTTGCCTTCATATTGCTCAACCAGGCAAGTGCTCTTTTAAGAGAGAACCAAACGAGCTCAAAACACAACACCAGATATCTGTGAAAACACATGAACACAGCCAGAGTGCTTTGTCCTCTGTTCTGTGTAATGTAAAAAAGAAGCACTGTGTAACATACAGTATGATGTGGTGTTTTGACTGCCACAATAATTAAAATTCTGAAATAGCATACCTGTTCAGCCATTGTATTCTGGCTGCTGGCTCCAGGACACTTGCCAAGGCGAGCCACCTGTTTGATTGAGGAATTTATTATAAGTTTGCATAAGAAACTTTTCCACTGCAAAAGTTATCCTGTAAGTTAATCCATTTCACAACAGAATATTTGCATGACATTAGTCACTGCAGTATACCTTGCGCGCTGGTGAGGAGGAAGGTGTAGATGTTTTTTGTTTCACATCAACCTGGACCAATGGTTGCACAAGGTTTTCCATCTAAAAGACAAAACACACAAAGAAAAAGAAAAACATGACGAAATTAACTGACAAAATGACAATATAGAGAACTGACATAAGATGAACACTTTATTAATACAAACACTTCAACATTCAGCTGCATACATTTATTTTACCTCGCCAGGCAGTGCTACTGAGCCGTTTCCTGCAGCTACATCTGCAACCCCTGTTGCATGGCGCTGCACAGCTGCTCTGGACAGCTTATTTCGTTTGGGCATCCTTCTGGTAGTACCCGTTTACTTACAAAGACAGAACTCTTTCTTTGTCTCTACAATGTCAAAGGTGTCATAACACTTTTATTACCTCATTGCATGAAATCTTCGTCAACAAAACATCAACATGGTAATGTGTAAAATCACTCCAAGCCAAAGTTTGCACAGCTGCCTTTTGTTTTGCAAATTAGGCTATTTGCTGACAAAACGCAGTAAAACAATGCTCAATAACTATGAATTATGAAAAAACCCTAGTTTGACCGCTCACATGCAACTTAAAGCATATGTATTTTTTTGTATTATTTTCCTGTAAAGTAAAGTCAATGAGACCCCAACTTTGATTGGGAGTTAGGTTTGAAAAAGTTCAGATGTGATAGTAGACACCTTTATGAATACATTTTGTGAAGAAAGCTATTGGTAAGCATTTAGTTCCGTGAATGGTCAAAGACTCTGCTAACCTTCCTAACTCATTCCTGTCTCTCGCGTTACTTTTGTTCTCCAATGCAAATGGGACGCAGAAGTAACAGCAAAAGACAGGATTTCAACGGGAGTTCAAAGTTCACTTTTTTCACAACAATAATGGCTGCCTCCTGATCACATTAATGCTCAGTTGTGTTATGAAGAGTTTTCGGGGTCATTCCTGACCCCTAGAATGGCTCAGACAAAAATGGAATAGGCCTATAGGACATACTTTCAACACTGGACAACTGGACCACTTTTTGACACCAATACCTTGAAACTTAAGATAGCCGTTTTACCCAGAGATTCTCCTTTAATCTACACAATATTCTATGGTTAAATTGTTGCTTACTAACAATAATTGATTTACAAGCTCACAACCTGTCATAGTTATGACTTATCAACATATTCTTTACCAAATTCAGAGTATATCTACTGTATAACAGGTCAGGTGTGCACCAAAACAACTGGGCACTACGGATATCTGGGCACCAAAACCATCTGGGCTCTGGAGACATGAGGGCATGGGGACTAACTCGATAGGCCTACATGTGGGCACCTGGACAACTGGGCATCAAAAACATCTGAGCACTAGGGATGTGTGAGCACCTGGTAATTTGGGTACTAGGGACATGCCGGCACCTGAATTTATTTAACACACTGTTCTATAAAGCAGGTCTATGAAAACAAGCTCAAAAGAAGTAACCAGTTTCACCATGTGAGCCTTATTACATTAGCCATTTTCAAAAATAATCTTGAATGCAGGCCAAATAAGCAACTACACTCCAGAATCCAGCCCAAACAATAGCAACCTGCAACTATGAATATTTACAAACAACTTTACAAGAACACAAGCTCAAAGTTGCTTATAATAAGCAGACCTGGCAACACTGTCCAACTAATGCCAGCAGACAACAGACTAATAGTTTCAAGCAGTTGTAAGTAGTTTTGTGTGTGTGTGTGTGTGTGTGTGTGTGTGTGTGTGTGTGTGTGTGTGTGTGTGTGTGTGTGTGTGTGTGTGTGTGGATAGCGACCTTTACAAAAAATGTATAAAAGAATAGTAGGCTAGCCTACTGTTAAAAAAAAAATAGAGGGGATTTCTCAAGGATAGAGAAAACATAGCAGGGCCAATCAATCCACTAGACAGCTTAAGCATCTGCCTGTTAGTCTAGTAAATCTAGGGAAAAATACACTCAGGTTGGACAACATTTTATTATTTAGTTTTTCAACTGATTCTGACAGGAAATTAGGTCTACTAGCCAGGATAAAAAATATACCCTGATCTGCTCACTGCAAATACCCACAGTTTGTCATGATGCTGAATCCATTGCAAGCATTTGTTTTGCACAAAAAACATTCCTTGGGCTACCAGTGGCCCCAGAAAATGATGGTTTAGTGATGAGTCATCACTTTTCCACAGTTTTGTGGGCGTTTTATGGGGCCAATGAATGTTTTTGTGCAAAAAATGCTTGCAATGGATTCAGCATCATGACAAACCCCTAGTTAGGCCCCTCACATCCTACTTAAAGCAGATTTTTTTCTTGGTATTTTCCTCCTGTATAGAAAGTCGATGGGAGCCCAACTTGATTTGGCCACTGTGAGTATTTGCAGTGAGCAGATCATTTTTATCCTGACTAGTAGACCTAATTTCCTGTCAGAATCAGTTGAAAAAATAAATAATAAAATTTTGTCCAACCTCAGTCTTATTTATACTGGACTATGTCTAGTAAAGCTGTCCTTCCAGGCAGACCCCAATGTTTGGGGGTTTAAAGAACAGTGGGTTAAACTTACTTACAACAACAAAGCAGCAAGCTATAGAACATGTAGGTGCCCAGGTGCCCACATGTCCTTAATGTCCAGTTGTCCACGTGCATAACATAGCATGCTAACATAGCATTTTAGCAACTTTTTACATGACACTTTGTTCTAACCAAGTCTTAATCCAAATATGGCCAATGGCCAAATCCACAACAGCTCTCAATGTTTCAAAACATGAGTCTATAAACCAATAGGTGCAATCATGATTACTGTCCTGAGTGATCAATTAACTTTTCACATTATATATACCTTGGAAGTAGTTACAGTAATTCCATGGTACATGAGTGACAGTCCACACATTTGTTCCTACCAAATACTTTACTATTTTGTTGTGAATTTGTAGATCTGCAAATTTCACTACTGATATTACTTCTTTTTAAAGCAAGTACTATGGAATATTTAAGTAATTTCTAAAAGCAATTACTCCAGGATTTAAATTAAGAACAAAAAAGTACAAAATCAGTGGAACAAACAATTTCAGGATCATGATTACAACAACATACAGTAAATGCTTCATCCTTGAACAAACTCACCTTAATTATTCAATGCTCTCCCAATGGTGTTCATTTTAAAAATGGCTATATTTGTTTGTTGAAACCATGTGTGAAGGGAGGGTGATTTTTGCAGGTCTTTCGGTCAGAGTGTATCAATAAAGCAACTGGGTTAAGCACTGTTGGTCCGACCAGTTTAACATTCACCAGGTTAGCTTTCACCAGCATCAGCAGGTTAGCGTTCACCAGCGTCAGCAGGTTAGCAATAGCGTTCACCAGCATTAGTTTTACTGAGGTTAGGGTTAAGGTTAGGTTTAGGTGTCTGTCCCCCCTGACTTTCATCACCTCCGTGGAGCCAATCACAAGCGTCTAGTGCCTTAACCCAGTTGCTTTTTTGATAAACTCGGACTTAAAGACCTGCAAAAAACACTGTCCCCATGTGTGAAGGACCCAGATGACCCACAATGCAAAGCAATTTAGCTGCCATTAGCAAAGCCTGAACAAATAAACAACCCATGCTTTATGATATAACCTATAAACTTCTAATTATATATAAAAGCCATGTCATTTTATTATAAGCGACTTGGTCTTGTTTTTCTGTAAATTAGCTTGTAAATATTGGTATCGTAGTAGCAGGTTGTGGTTAGGGTTAAGGTCTGTTTCTAAAATATAGTTGCTCATTTGGCTTACTTCCTAATGTTGTTTAAACCAGTATTTCGATCATTTTCATTGCAAGGACCATCCATTTGTCCAAGGTATCTGAAAATAGTTTGTGGCATGGACCCATGGACCCCCATACCAGATTTGTGTTGTTTCCAAAATATTCAACATTTGTCTTTTTTTTTTTTAGAATTTATTTGAAAATAGCAGATCTACAGAGAGAGAGAGAGAGAGAGAGAGAGAGAGAGAGAGAGAGAGAGAGAGAGAGAGAGAGAGAGAGAGAGAGAGGGATCTAGAACACTATAGAATCAAAAACAGATCTTAGAACACAGAATTCATAGATCTAGAACACATAGAATTCAGAAATATAGAACACATAGACACATGGCAGAACACATAGAATGTGTACAGTACAGTACGGTTAGGTACAGTACAGTAAAGTACAGTAAAATACATTACAGCAAGGTACAGTAGAGTACAGTAAAGTACAGTACAGTAAGGTAAGGTAGAGTACAGTAGAGTACATTAAAGTACAGGTACAGTAGAATACAGTAGCATACAGTAAAGTACAGTACAGTACAGTAAGGTATAGTAAGATACAGTTGAGTACATTAAAGTATAGTAAGGTACAGTAATGTACAGTAATGTACAGTAAGGTACAGTAGAGTACAGTAAAGTACAATACAGTACGGTACAGCAGAGTACAGTACAGTAAGGTACAGCAGAGTACAGTAAAGTACAGTAGTGTACAGTCAAGTACGGTAAAGTACAGTACAGTAAGGTACAGTAGTACAGTACAGTACAGTACAGTACAGTACAGTACAGTACAGTAAGGTACAGTAAGGTACAGTATAGCACAGTAAGGTACAGTACAGTACTTTATTGTGACTGTCCTTTCGTAACATTTTGGCATCACCTGTTGTGACCTCACCTGTCCATATATGGGAATTCCCAGATGAATTACTGTTAGGGGAACCACACTAACAGAATCCCTTTCAAGCCCATATATGGAGATCCCTGATGTCATCGATATTAAGCCCATATCTGGCTAATATACAGTAGTATATATTGTGTCAATCAAACCAGTGTCGCTGCCACGACACAAGTCACACTTGCAAATGAATTCTGTCCTTGTCACTTGCATATCAATATTTGGGAAAATATTTTGTCCACATTTTGTCCAACTTTGTCCAGAGTCATGTTTATTAAAATGGAAAATGTTCAATGCAGAACACTCCTGTCATATGTTTAGATGGACAAGTAGGAAATGGCTGTATACAATAATACAATAGACTTGTTTTTTCCAGTCCAGACAAGGTTTGAACTCCAAACCGTTTGCATGAAAGGCATATACTCTAACCACTACACTGGGACAGTCACAGCTGTTGTATCAGTCATGTTTAATGTATAAAAAACACACACACACACACACACACACACACACACACACACACACACACACACACACACACACACACACACACACACACACACACACACACACACACACACACACTGACTGGCTTTTTACTTGGGTGTGGTGGGTAGTGACTGACTCAGGCCTGCACAATGTGAAAAGATCACACAAAGATGAGGTTTCTTCCTTTATGTAACGATGCCAGCTTTTTAGAATATTAATTTGCCTCGGACGCTTCATAGGCATATTAGATAAAGGTCCTTAGATTGAGTGTAGAATGTTTCATGCAAATTGCTCAAAAATCACAGGATAAATACGGGTTTAAGCGTTTTACAAACTGCTTAAAATCATATAGCGGCCCGCTTTGGCCAATTGGGTTAAGATTGGTTTCAGTGATATTTGGACTAACCCTCTATAGTAGTTCATCATGAAAATTTGACTGCATGTATGTTTTAGAGGCAGAAGAATAATTTGCATGAAACTGCAATATTGATTGAATTATTAAAAAAGCCTGTTGGAGACCATATTGGAGGCTTAGTCTAGCCGCCTGTGCCCTACAGACATATGCACTCAGCTTAAATATATTGCACGCACACGCATGCACGCACGCCACACAGCGAGAGAGCTGCAAGGCCCTTTCCAAGAGCATAGTCTAGTGCAGTGTTTATTATTTTTCCTTTATCTTGAGTTTTGCCTTTTGTTCCTGAGTTCTATTTTTGTCAAAGTTTATTTTTGCTATTTTTGAATTTTGGGTTTCATTGTAGGCTACAAAATTGCATGGAGGAGAAATTAAAATCTTAAAACGCCCCTCTTAAGCCGTTCTTTAGAGCCTCCTAGGCCATCAGCCAACTTCACATACTGGTTTAAAAATATTAGAATGCCCAATAACCAACTATAGTATTTTTAGAGACACAAATTGCTTATTATAAGCAGACATGGCAACCCAGGTACATTCAGAGCCCAGAGCGCCAACTACTGACACTTTAATGCAAGGAGAACAGGAAACCAAATTATGTTTTTCAGGACAGCTTTTTCAGCCTCCGCCTCTTTCAGGATATGAACAGGATAACGGGGGTGGTGCCAGGATTAACATGAATATATAGAGATAAATACTGAATAAAAGTACTAAGGCATTGGCATCAACTTGAAACATTTTGAAAATAGCAGATCTACAAGCTCACAATGCAATGCAACGCATGAGCATTTACTGGAGTAGCCTAAAAGTAAGAGTATACAAGTGAAGTATAAAATACCTCAAAATTATACTAAGGATAGTATTTGAGTAAATGTACTCAGTTACTTTTACACCACTGGCATTGTAGACCCAGATGCTTGTGAAACATGATAAAGAAATAGTCATGCAATAGTATGAATTTCAGTTTATTTACACAAAGGATTTGCAATTGCAAAATATTATAGCAGCATTATTTTCTGTAAGTGGCTAGCAGAGTCAGACTTAACTAAACTTAAATTGTTTTTATTGAAAAACGTTGAGGGGAAGGCGGCTGGGGGTCAAAACTTGGAACTTTAGGGGCTCACATGGGGCTGCTGTCTGGGGCAGCCAGCCTAGGTGGGGGAGGGAAAGAGAAATTAGGTGAGCTTCAGAATAATTACAGTTGAGCCGCAAGGTAGAGAAGAGGTGTTCAATCTGCCCGTTCCACACAGTTCAGAATAATGAACCCACTTACACTGCCTTTCTTTGGCTTCAATGAAGCAATCTGGGAGCTGGTACTGATTGTCAGCTGATTGTCAGATGGGCTTCAGGTGTGAGGCTGAGCTTCCCCTGCATGGTTTGAAACAATAAATGAATGCACTCAAACATCATTACTTTATAAAGAAACTCAAAGTCATTACTTCAAAATCAAATCAAACTAGGAATGAGTGTCACTGCTGCTGCTTTTTCCTACCCATAACCATAGGTCAGACAGGATTGTGTCAGTCTTTCTGCAGGCTCGCCATCTTTCAGATTCAGTTCTAGGCAATAAACCTGGCCTGGATCAAAGAAAAAGGCCAAATGAATAGAAAAACACAAATTCAAATAATCTGCTACAGGCTTGAAACAAAATAATTCCATTAATCTGCCCAACTAGGCATTGGCATTAAACTCAAAATACATCAATTCAATAATCAACGTTGCAGCTAACATACAAGCATTACATTCCAAAAGAAATCGTTTAACATTTAGATCCCAAAACCAAAAACAACATAACATTTCAGAGCACATGGTCACATTGTTCCTCCATCACACACAGCCAGTGTATGGAGTGGATCAGGTAGGTATGGTCAGGTGAGGTAAATCTAAAAGCCAAATTATAGTATGGGTAAGTATAATGAATGAAACTGTTAGAAATTGGAATAGTTGTTGGAATAATGAACAGTGTACAGACCTGCAGCTGCTGCATAATGTAGCAGTGAGTAGCAGCAACCACCAGCACCATGCAGCGTCCAAACAATCTGAGAGGGGGGGAGTGGCCTCAACTCAACCACTATTTATACCCTTGCTTAAGAAGGTTGCCATGTTTGGTCGGGTTGCCATGTTCAGTTGCAGTACCAGGGTTTTCACGGCAAAATGTTGTCAAATGTATTTTAAATGCATGAGGTAAGGCTTGAACAGGGGACTTCTGGAATGATAGACAAAGGCCTTACCAGGTGAGCTATGCACAGCTCTGCACAGTGAGATAATATTACTTTAAATGTTTGTTTTAGAGACAGAAGAATAATTTGCATACAACTTGCAATATTGATTGAATTATTAAAAACTATTAAAAATGCATGTTTCAATTTTTAAAAAATCCGATCTGACAGATCTTTAGATATTGGTCCAAAGTTCATGTAAAAAAAGTTCCGTGCACGTGACGCGAAAGTTCCGGAATAAAAGCGGGTTTAAGTGTTTTACGAACTGCTCCAAAAGGCGGAAAATCGAAGGGCGGAGCTTACTTAACAAAGACACAGATGTCTTCAGCTTGAGTCAAGGCACGCGTGTAAGCAAGTTGCATGTCTTCAAACCAAACGAGGCATGACTTATGCCCCTTTAAAGTTTGAGTTTTCAAACGCTTCGTATAGCGCCCCCCTTTGGCCAATTGGAGTAAGATTGCTTTCAGTGATATTTGGACTAATCCTCTACATATTTGCCAAATGCCATGAACGTGTCACTTTGCATGTATGATTTAGAGGCAGAAGAATAATTTGCATATAACTGCAACATTGAGTGAATTATTAAAAAATAATGTTTCGCTTTAAAGAAAATCCGCCTGAGTTTTCAGACCGTATTGGTCCAAAGTTCATGTAAAAAAAGTTTCGCGCACATTACGCGAAAATCCCAGGAGGAGATACATTTTTACTGTTTTTCATATAATTCAAAATTGTGGGAGAAGTAAAGGTCAGAGGTCAAAAGTCAGAGCGTAAAAGTTGTTCGGCATGAGGAGACGCATAAGTGTATACAGGTTCCATTGCTGTACCTGAAACAGGGCATGAGCTACACCAGTTCAAAGTTTGCACTTTCGAAGGCTTCCTACAGCGCCACCCTTTGGCCGATTGTTGCGAGCTTCGCGTTTTAGCCGTTTGGCATGGTCCTCTGCCATACTGCCATGAACGTGTCACTTTGCAGTATGATTTAGAGGCAGAAGAATAATTTGCATGAAACTGCATTATACGGTTAATTATTAAAAAATAATGTTTCGCTTTAAAGAAAATCCGGCTAACTTTTCAGACCGTATTGGTCCAAAGTTCATGTAAAAAAAGTTTCGCGCACGTTACGCGAAAATCCCAGGAGGAGATACATTTTTACTGTTTTTCATAGAATTCAAAATTGTGGGAGAGGTAAAGGTCAGAGGTCAAAAGTCAGAGCGTAAAAGTTGTTCGGCATGAGGAGACGCATAAGTGTATACAGGTTTCATTGCTGTACCTGAAACAGGGCATGAGCTACACCAGTTCAAAGTTTGCACTTTCGAAGGCTTCCTACAGCGCCACCCTTTGGCCGATTGTTGCGAGCTTCGCGTTTTAGCCGTTTGGCATAGGCCTCTGCCATACTGCCGAGTTTCGTAAAAAGCGACTGCACGGTCTAGCCGCTAGAGCAAAAGTGGCGGAATAATAATAATAATAATAATAATAGTGATGAAGTCCAATAACAATGAGTGGCCAAGGCATTGCCACTTCGTGGCCTTGGCCACTAATAATAATAGTGATGAAGTCCAATAACAATGAGTGGCCAAGGCATTGCCACTTCGTGGCCTTGGCCACTAATAATAATAGTGATGAAGTCCAATAACAATGAGTGGCCAAGGCATTGCCACTTCGTGGCCTTGGCCACTAAATATAGCTGCAAGCAGCGATAAAGTGGCCAAGGTAGAAAAAGTAGGAAAGCAAAAAAGCATCAAGGGAAAGCAAAGAAGAAATCAAAGAAAAACTAGAAGCAGTGTTCTTCCGAACAGGTCTCCAGCAGGTCAGGTGTTTTTTTTTTTGGCCTAGTGGTGACTATAATAGGCCAAAGTCAAAAGGGTACCACGTGTTCCTTGGCCTTTCACGGCAATCGGACGCTGCATGCGGGATTTGAGGCATTTTGTTCCAAAAATGGGTTTTGCAAAAATTGACCCGCTGGTGGCGCTATAACAGGCCAATGTGAGAAGGGTGGCATCTGTTCCTTGGCCTAGTGGGAATGTGCGTGCAAAATCTCACACAAATAGCAGGCTGCGTTTGAGACATTTTGTTCAAAAAGGAGCAATCCTGCAAACCTTGGAATTCAATGTTAGCCAATTAGATAGAATATGATATTGGACAAATCCGTCATGATTACATCACTGTAGAGATACTGTGTGCCCATTTGTGTGATTATCGGATAAAATCTGAAGGAGTAATATCGAAGAATGCGTTTTCGGCCTTCTGGTGGCGCTATAAATGACAGAGACTCTGCCGATTTTACACTAATCGGCATAGTTATTGGTGAAAGCACAAATTGACCTCTACACAACATGTATGCAAAAGACTATATGCAACAGACATAAAATAGTTCCAAAGAACTCCTCAAGGTTTTAACTCAATATCTTTATTTTCCAACTTTTTCATTAGTTGTCTTTGTTGAAGAGTTGGTCATCAGGTTGTAAACCTTCAAAACAGAGGGTTAACAACCTAGCCATTTTCAGGCATGTCTTTTAAATCACAATGTTTTCAAATAATTCAAGTAGTAAACGTCTTCAAATAAAGTTTTTAAACATTAAGTCTGAACCCAAACCAGCACACGGAAACAGTTCTCAAGGTGAAAACGCAATAAGCGTTGTTTTATTCAATGGGGCGTTCCCCTAAAACATGAAATAAAGTTCTTCCCAAAACCGGGGCTTTTAACACGTCTTCAAATAAAGTTTTTAAACATTAAGTATTGTTAAGTCTGAACCCAAACCAGCACACGGAAACAGTTCTCAAGGTGAAAACGCAATAAGCGTTGTTTTATTCAATGGGGCGTTCCCCTAAAACATGAAATAAAGTTCTTCCCAAAACCGGGGCTTTTAACTCAAAATATGCTTCTTTCCAGAACTTAACAAACAGGGGTTACATTCGAAACATATGTTTCACAGTATGCTGTTGCTTCCATTAACACATGCCATTTCTCTTCCAAGACTCAGATGCAGCTCCTAATTTGCCTACAATGGGAACAGATAGAACCACCATTAGCAATGTGGCAAAATACAGAGCAAATGTGCGACAGAGGAGAACATAGTGGAGTTTTGCTTACTGCTCGATGGAAGAGTCCCTTCGAGAGCCAGCTACACAGTGAAGCAGAGCTCGGTGGTTAAGAGCAAAAACATTTGGATTGCCTGACTCGGAGAAGCTGTGTTGCGGCCAGGTGCTGACAAATCAAACTGATTGCAACAAGCAGCCATCTTAGCTGCTGCATTCTGGGAAATGTAGTTTTTCTGAAAACCAAGCAAAGCCATCAGTTAGATTCAGTTCACATGCAAAAAACAGGGCCTGGATAAAAAAAATAAGAAAAATCAACTAATCAGCCGATCTACAAGGTTAAAACAAAATAAAGTCAACAGATCTGCTGATTTGGAGGTTGTGATTTGCCATCCAATTTGCGTGATTTTAGGCCAAAATCTGTAGGAGCAGTGTTGTAAAATGTGTTTTGCAAAAATCTGTCTGATGGTGGCGCTAGAGAGGGGCATGTGTGAAATCAGGGACGGAGGTTGTGATTTGACAATCAATTTGTGTGATTTTAGGCCAAAATCTGTAGGAGCAGTGTTCGCAAATGTTTTGCAAGAATCGGCCTCATGGTGGCGCTCGAGGGCCATGTGAGAAATCAGGCAGCCAAGGAGTGTGTGCAAAGTTTGGCATGGATAGGGGCAATGGTAACGGAGATATGAATAGGGCAAAAGTATGATGTCACACGGACAGAGTGACAGCCGGTGAAGGTTTCGATAGTAACTGCGACCTAACAGTCGCAATAATACTCACATCTCTTTAGTTAAATGCTTACATTGAAGAAAGAGATGAGGCCACACCCCAAACAATAGTGGACACAGGCAATAATCCACAACTGCACACTCCTGACAATATAAAACACATTCTCACTGTAAACGATAGAACCAAAATAACACAGTAAAACGGTAAAAGAGACCATACAAAATACAAGCAAACAGTCTTACCGGTTAACAGAGCAGCACACACTCAACTCAGCAGTGTTTTGTTCAAACTGTTCAGATGGATTCAATCGGCCGACGCCCAACAAGCAACCATCTTAGCTGCTGCATTCTGGGAAATGTAGTTTTTCTGAAAACCAAACAATTAAGATTCAGTTCACAGGCAAAAAAACTAAAAAAATCAACTAATCAGCCGATCTACAAGCTTAAAACTAAATAAAGTCGACAAATCTGCTTATCTACAAGCAATAATTACATTACCGAAATGAATCTTTTTACATTCCAATCCCAAAACCAGAAACAAACATTTCCGAGCCACATGTTCACTTACCAATTATCTTAGTCACGCAGCCTCAGTGTCAATATCAGAGTTGGTCAGGTGGATCTAAAAGCAATATAGTGTGGGTTAAATATAAATGGAGTAATGCTGTTAGAAATTGGAATAGTCTTGAAATGAAATGTGTACAAACCTGCAGCAGCTCCAATGAGGTTACTGAACAAACTGAAAAAAGACTGGCTTTATACAGGGTGTGGTGATTACGAATGCTCTGCAGCTGTGACTCAGGGACCGTGGTCAAAACATTGCATGTGAAAAATAAGAATATATTCCATTTGAAAAATAAAATAAAATGACTGTAATTCCCGCTGAACCGTGGGTTACAAGTGCACAAGTGCACAGTGCACTAACCTACATTATTGCAAAGTGTGATTTAAATGTGACTTTGAATGTATGTTTTAGAGGCAGAAGAATAACGCACGCACGCGCACGCACGCACGCACGCACGCACGCACGCACGCACGCAGGCAGGCACGCACGCACGCACGCACGCACGCACGCACGCACGCACGCACGCACGCACGCACGCACGCACGCACGCACACACACACACACACACACACACACACACACACACACACACACACACACACACACACACACACACACACACACACACACACACACAAACACCTGTGCCTAACCATTCTGCATTAGAGGTGGGATTTATGGCTATTTGAAGTGAGACAGTACCATCGATCATAAAATGTGTGTGTAAATTAAGCTACCTTGACTGTTGTTATTCATAAAACACCTAAAAAAAACAAGCAGGCAACAATGAACTCGCTCCTCCACTTGTTCTCTCTCTCTCACTCACTCACTCACTGTACTCAGTCAGTACTCAGTGGAGTAGCAAGGAGATGTTGAATTGGGGGGAGGGGGTCTCCCCCCCAAATGAACGGCTCTCTACTGCGCGAACCGGATCCCAACGTTCACTTCAAAGAGCCGTTCAAAAGATTTGATTCGTTCGCGAACGTCCCAGCTCTATTCTGCATCTAGCCTAAGGACCAGATCATGGGAAAACCCTACTCACGTCAGGGTGGGGGGTCCCCAGTTCAAATATGATTCTTTTTGGTTTCAGTGATATTTGGACTTACCCTCTACGGTAGTTCATCATGAAAATGTTACTTTGCATGTATGTTTTAGAGGCAGAAGAATAATTTGCATACAACTTGCAATGTTGATTGAACTATTAAAAAAGCATGTTTCAATGTTTAAAAAATCCGATCTGACAGATCTTTAGATATTGGTCCAAAGTTCATGTAAAAAAAGTTCCGTGCACATGACGCGAAAGTTCCGGAATAAAAGCGGGTTTAAGTGTTTTACGAACTGCTCCAAAAGGCGGAAAATCGAAGGGCGGAGCTTACTTAACAAAGACACAGATGTCTTCAGCTTGAGTCAAGGCACGCGTGTAAGCAAGTTGCATGTCTTCAAACCAAACGAGGCATGACTTATGCCCCTTTAAAGTTTGAGTTTTCAAACGCTTCGTATAGTGCCCCCCTTTGGCCAATTGGAGTAAGATTGCTTTCAGTGATATTTGGACTAATCCTCTACATATTTGCCAAATGCCATGAACGTGTCACTTTGCATGTATGATTTAGAGGCAGAAGAATAATTTGCATATAACTGCAACATTGAGTGAATTATTACAAAATAATGTTTCGCTTTAAAGAAAATCCGCCTAAGTTTTCAGACCGTATTGGTCCAAAGTTCATGTAAAAAAAGTTTCGCGCACATTACGCGAAAATCCCAGGAGGAGATACATTTTTACTGTTTTTCATATAATTCAAAATTGTGGGAGAAGTAAAGGTCAGAGGTCAAAAGTCAGAGCGTAAAAGTTGTTCGGCATGAGGAGACGCATAAGTGTATACAGGTTCCACTGCTGTACCTGAAACAGGGCATGAGCTACACCAGTTCAAAGTTTGCACTTTCGAAGGCTTCCTACAGCGCCACCCTTTGGCCGATTGTTGCGAGCTTCGCGTTTTAGCCGTTTGGCATGGTCCTCTGCCATACTGCCATGAACGTGTCACTTTGCAGTATGATTTAGAGGCAGAAGAATAATTTGCATGAAACTGCATTATACGGTTAATTATTAAAAAATAATGTTTCGCTTTAAAGAAAATCCGGCTAACTTTTCAGACCGTATTGGTCCAAAGTTCATGTAAAAAAGGTTTCGCGCACGTTACGCGAAAATCCCAGGAGGAGATACATTTTTACTGTTTTTCATAGAATTCAAAATTGTGGGAGAGGTAAAGGTCAGAGGTCAAAAGTCAGAGCGTAAAAGTTGTTCGGCATGAGGAGACGCATAAGTGTATACAGGTTTCATTGCTGTACCTGAAACAGGGCATGAGCTACACCAGTTCAAAGTTTGCACTTTCGAAGGCTTCCTACAGCGCCACCCTTTGGCCGATTGTTGCGAGCTTCGCGTTTTAGCCGTTTGGCATAGTCCTCTGCCATACTGCCGAGTTTCGTAAAAAGCGACTGCACGGTCTAGCCGCTAGAGCAAAAGTGGCGGAAGAATAATAATAATAATAATAATAAATATAGCTGCAAGCAGCGATAAAGTGGCCAAGGCATAAATAGCAGGAAAGCAAAAAGGCATCAAGGGAAAGCAAAGAAGAAATCAAAGAAAAACTAGAAGCAGTGTTCTTCCGAACAGGTCTCCGGCAGGTCAGGTGTTTTTTTTTTGGCCTAGTGGTGACTCTATAATAGGCCAAAGTGAAAAGGGTACCACGTGTTCTTTGGCCTTTCACGGCAATCGGACGCTGCATGCGGGATTTGAGGCATTTTGTTCCAAAAATGGGTTTTGCAAAAATTGACCCGCTGGTGGCGCTATAACAGGCCAATGTGAGAAGGGTGGCATCTGTTCCTTGGCCTAGTGGGAATGTGCGTGCAGAATCTCACACAAATAGCAGGCTGCGTTTGAGACATTTTGTTCAAAAAGGAGCAATCCTGCAAACCTTGGAATTCAATGTTATCCAATTAGATAGAATATGATATTGGACAAATCCGTCATGATTACATCACTGTAGAGATACTGTGTGCCCATTTGTGTGATTATCGGATAAAATCTGAAGGAGTAATATTGAAGAATGCGTTTTCGGCCTTCTGGTGGCGCTATAAATGACAGAGACTCTGCCGATTTTACACTAATCGGCATAGTTATTGGTAAAAGCACAAATTGACCTCTACACAACATCTATGCAAAAGACTATATGCAACAGACATAAAATAGTTCCAAAGAACTCCTCAAGGTTTTAACTCAATATCTTTATTTTCCAACTTTTTCATTAGTTACTTGTCTTTGTTGAAGAGTTGGTCATCAGGTTGTAAACCTTCAAAACAGAGGGTTAACAACCTAGCCATTTTCAGGCATGTCTTTTAAATCACAATGTTTTTAAATAATTCAAGTAGTAAACGTCTTCAAATAAAGTTTTTAAACATTAAGTATTGTGAAGTCTGAACCCAAACCAGCACACGGAAACAGTTCTCAAGGTGAAAACGCAATAAGCGTTGTTTTATTCAATGGGGCGTTCCCCTAAAACATGAAATAAAGTTCTTCCCAAAACCGGGGCTTTTAACTCAAAATATGCTTCTTTCCAGAACTTAACAAACAGGGGTTACATTCGAAACATATGTTTCACAGTATGCCGTTGCTTCCATTAACACATGCCATTTCTCTTCCAAGACTCAGATGCAGCTCCTAATTTGCCTACAATGGGAACAGATAGAACCACCATTAGCAATGTGGCAAAATACAGAGCAAATGTGCGACAGAGGAGAACATAGTGGAGTTTTGCTTACTGCTCGATGGAAGAGTCCCTTCGAGAGCCAGCTACACAGTGAAGCAGAGCTCGGTGGTTAAGAGCAAAAACATTTGGATTGCCTGACTCGTAGAAGCTGTGTTGCGGCCAGGTGCTGACAAATCAAACTGATTGCAACAAGCAGCCATCTTAGCTGCTGCATTCTGGGAAATGTAGTTTTTCTGAAAACCAAACTAAGCCATCAGTTAGATTCAGTTCACATGCACGCACGCACGCACGCACGCACGCACACCCGCACACACACACACACACACACACACACACACACACACACACACACACACACACACACACACACACACACACACACACACACACACACACACACACACACACACACACCTGTGCCTAACCATTCTGCATTAGAGGTGGGATTTATGGCTCTTTGAAGTGAGACAGTACCATCGATCTGGCTCACTGAAAAGAGCCGTTCAAAAGACTGGCTCATTTGGCTCCTTGTATATTTATATATTTTTAAGAAGAATTTGTTTAAACATGAATCCACAAGGTGGCACCACATTCCTCTGCTGACAGTTGAGATCACAATTTAGTATTTACCCTTTTCATAAAATGTGTGTGTAAATTAAGCTACCTTGACTTTTGTTATTCATAAAACACCAAAAAAAAACAAGCAGGCAACAATGAACTCGCTCCTCCACTTGTTCTCTCTCTCTCTCTCACTCACTCACTGTACTCAGTCAGTACTCAGTGGAGTAGCAAGGAGATGTTGAATTGGGGGGAGGGGGTCTCCCCCCAAATGAACGGCTCTCTACTGCGCGAACCGGATCCCAACGTTCACTTCAAAGAGCCGTTCAAAAGATTCGATTCGTTCGCGAACGTCCCAGCTCTATTCTGCATCTAGCCTAAGGCCCAGATCATGGGAAAACCCTACTCACGTCAGGGTGGGGGGTCCCCAGTTCAAATATGATTCTTTTTGGTTTCAGTGATATTTGGACTTACCCTCTACGGTAGTTCATCATGAACATTTTACTTTGCATGTATGTTTTAGAGGCAGAAGAATAATTTGCATAAAACTTGCAATGTTGATTGAATTATTAATAAAGCATGTTTCAATAAAAAAAAAAAAAACGATCTGACAGATCTTTAGATATTGGTCCAAAGTTCATGTAAAAAAAGTTCTGTGCACGTGACGCGAAAGTTCCGGAATAAAAGCGGGTTTAAGTGTTTTACAAACTGCTCAAAATTGCGGAAAATCTAAGGGCGGAGCTTACTTAACAAAGACACAGATGTCTTCCGCTTGAGTCAAGGCACGCGTGTAAGCAAGTTACATGTCTTCAAACGAAACGAGGCATGACTTATGCCCCTTTAAAGTTTGAGTTTTCAAACGCTTCGTATAGCGCCCCCCTTTGGCCAATTGGAGTAAGATTGCTTTCAGTGATATTTGGAATAACCCTCTACATATTTGCCAAATGCCATGAACGTGTCACTTTGCATGTATGATTTAGAGGCAGAAGAATAATTTGCATATAACTGCAACATTGAGTGAATTATTAAAAAATAATGTTTCGCTTTAAAGAAAATCCGCCTAAGTTCTCAGACCGTATTGGTCCAAAGTTCATGTAAAAAAAGTTTCGCGCACGTTACGCGAAAATCCCAGGAGGAGATACATTTTGACTGTTTTTCATATAATTCAAAATTGTGGGAGAGGTAAAGGTCAGAGGTCAAAAGTCAGAGCGTAAAAGTTGTTCGGCATGAGGAGACGTATACGTGTATACAGGTTTCATTGCTGTACCTGAAACAGGGCATGAGCTACACCAGTTCAAAGTTTGCACTTTCGAAGGCTTCCTACAGCGCCACCCTTTGGCCGATTGTTGCGAGCTTCGCGTTTTAGCCGTTTGGCATAGTCCTCTGCCATACTGCCATGAACGTGTCACTTTGCATGTATGATTTAGAGGCAGAAGAATAATTTGCATGAAACTGCATTATACGGTTAATTATTAAAAAATAATGTTTCGCTTTAAAGAAAATCCGGCTAAGTTTTCAGACCGTATTGGTCCAAAGTTCATGTAAAAAAAGTTTTGCGCACGTTACGCGAAAATCCCAGGAGGAGATACATTTTTACTGTTTTTCATATAATTCAAAATTGTGGGAGAGGTAAAGGTCAGAGGTCAAAAGTCAGAGCGTAAAAGTTGTTCGGCATGAGGAGACGCATAAGTGTATACAGGTTTCATTGCTGTACCTGAAACAGGGCATGAGCTACACCAGTTCAAAGTTTGCACTTTCCAAGGCTTCCTACAGCGCCACCCTTTGGCCGATTGTTGCGAGCTTCGCGTTTTAGCCGTTTGGCATAGTCCTCTGCCATACCGCCGAGTTTCGTAAAAAGCGACTGCACGGTCTAGCCGCTAGAGCAAAAGTGGCGGAAGAATAATAATAATAAATATAGCTGCAAGCAGCGATAAAGTGGCCAAGGCATAAATAGCAGGAAAGCAAAAAGGCATCAAGGGAAAGCAAAGAAGAAATCAAAGAAAAACTGGAAGCAGTGTTCTTCCGAACAGGTCTCCGGCAGGTCAGGTGTTTTTTTTTTGGCCTAGTGGTGACTATAATAGGCCAAAGTCAAAAGGGTACCACGTGTTCTTTGGCCTTTCACGGCAATCGGACGCTGCATGTGGGATTTGAGGCATTTTGTTCCAAAAATGGGTTTTGCAAAAATTGACCCGCTGGTGGCGCTATAACAGGCCAATGTGAGAAGGGTGGCATCTGTTCCTTGGCCTAGTGGGAATGTGCGTGCAAAATCTCACACAAATAGCAGGCTGCGTTTGAGACATTTTGTTCAAAAAGGAGCAATCCTGCAAACCTTGGAATTCAATGTTAGCCAATTAGATAGAATATGATATTGGACAAATCCGTCATGATTACATCACTGTAGAGATACTGTGTGCCCATTTGTGTGATTATCGGATAAAATCTGAAGGAGTAATATCGAAGAATGCGTTTTCGGCCTTCTGGTGGCACTATAAATTACAGAGACTCTGCCGATTTTACACTAATCGGCATAGTTATTGGTGAAAGCACAAATTGACCTCTACACAACATGTATGCAAAAGACTATATGCAACAGACATAAAATAGTTCCAAAGAACTCCTCAAGGTTTTAACTCAATATCTTTATTTTCCAACTTTTTCATTAGTTGTCTTTGTTGAAGAGTTGGTCATCAGGTTGTAAACCTTCAAAACAGAGGGTTAACAACCTAGCCATTTTCAGGCATGTCTTTTAAATCACAATGTTTTCAAATAATTCAAGTAGTAAACGTCTTCAAATAAAGTTTTTAAACATTAAGTATTGTGAAGTCTGAACCCAAACCAGCACACGGAAACAGTTCTCAAGGTGAAAACGCAATAAGCGTTGTTTTATTCAATGGGGCGTTCCCCTAAAACATGAAATAAAGTTCTTCCCAAAACCGGGGCTTTTAACACGTCTTCAAATAAAGTTTTTAAACATTAAGTATTGTTAAGTCTGAACCCAAACCAGCACACGGAAACAGTTCTCAAGGTGAAAACGCAATAAGCGTTGTTTTATTCAATGGGGCGTTCCCCTAAAACATGAAATAAAGTTCTTCCCAAAACCGGGGCTTTTAACTCAAAATATGCTTCTTTCCAGAACTTAACAAACAGGGGTTACATTCGAAACATATGTTTCACAGTATGCTGTTGCTTCCATTAACACATGTCATTTCTCTTCCAAGACTCAGATGCAGCTCCTAATTTGCCTACAATGGGAACAGATAGAACCACCATTAGCAATGTGGCAAAATACAGAGCAAATGTGCGACAGAGGAGAACATAGTGGAGTTTTGCTTACTGCTCGATGGAAGAGTCCCTTCGAGAGCCAGCTACACAGTGAAGCAGAGCTCGGTGGTTAAGAGCAAAAACATTTGGATTGCCTGACTCGGAGAAGCTGTGTTGCGGCCAGGTGCTGACAAATCAAACTGATTGCAACAAGCAGCCATCTTAGCTGCTGCATTCTGGGAAATGTAGTTTTTCTGAAAACCAAGCAAAGCCATCAGTTAGATTCAGTTCACATGCAAAAACAGGGCCTGGATAAAAAAAAAAAGAAAAATCAACTAATCAGCCGATCTACAAGGTTAAAACAAAATAAAGTCAACAGATCTGCTGATTTGGAGGTTGTGATTTGCCATCCAATTTGCGTGATTTTAGGCCAAAATCTGTAGGAGCAGTGTTGTAAAATGTGTTTTGCAAAAATCTGTCTGATGGTGGCGCTAGAGAGGGGCATGTGTGAAATCAGGGACGGAGGTTGTGATTTGACAATCAATTTGCGTGATTTTAGGCCAAAATCTGTAGGAGCAGTGTTCGCAAATGTTTTGCAAGAATCGGCCTCATGGTGGCGCTGGAGGGCCATGTGAGAAATCAGGCAGCCAAGGAGTGTGTGCAAAGTTTGGCATGGATAGGGGCAATGGTAACGGAGATATGAATAGGGCAAAAGTATGATGTCACACGGACAGAGTGACAGCCGGTGGAGGTTTCGATAGTAACTGCGACCTAACAGTCGCAATAATACTTACATCTCTTTAGTTAAATGCTTACATTGAAGAAAGAGATGAGGCCACACCCCAAACAATAGTGGACACAGGCAATAATCCACAACTGCACACTCCTGACAATATAAAACACATTCTCACTGTAAACGATAGAACCAAAATAACACAGTAAAACGGTAAAAGAGACCATACAAAATACAAGCAAACAGTCTTACCGGTTAACAGAGCAGCACACACTCAACTCAGCAGTGTTTTGTTCAAACTGTTCAGATGGATTCAATCGGCCGACGCCCAACAAGCAACCATCTTAGCTGCTGCATTCTGGGAAATGTAGTTTTTCTGAAAACCAAACAATTAAGATTCAGTTCACAGGCAAAAAAACTAAAAAAATCAACTAATCAGCCGATCTACAAGCTTAAAACTAAATAAAGTCGACAAATCTGCTTATCTACAAGCAATAATTACATTACCGAAATGAATCTTTTTACATTCCAATCCCAAAACCAGAAACAAACATTTCCGAGCCACATGTTCACTTACCAATTATCTTAGTCACGCAGCCTCAGTGTCAATATCAGAGTTGGTCAGGTGGATCTAAAAGCAATATAGTGTGGGTTAAATATAAATAGAGCAATGCTGTTAGAAATTGGAATAGTCTTGAAATGAAATGTGTACAAACCTGCAGCAGCTCCAATGAGGTTACTGAACAAACTGAAAAAAGACTGGCTTTATACAGGGTGTGGTGATTACGAATGCTCTGCAGCTGTGACTCAGGGACCGTGGTCAAAACATTGCATGTGAAAAATAAGAATATATTCCATTTGAAAAATAAAATAAAATGACTGTAATTCCCGCTGAACCGTGGGTTACAAGTGCACAAGTGCACAGTGCACTAACCTACATTATTGCAAAGTGTGATTTAAATGTGACTTTGAATGTATGTTTTAGAGGCAGAAGAATAACGCACGCACGCACGCACGCGCGCGCACGCACGCACGCACGCACGCACGCACGCACGCACGCACGCACGCACGCACGCACGCACGCACGCACGCACGCACGCACGCACGCACGCACGCACGCACGCACGCACGCACGCACGCACGCACACACACACACACACACACACACACACACACACACACACACACACACACACACACACACACACACACACACACACACACACACACACACACACACCTGTGCCTAACCATTCTGCATTAGAGGTGGGATTTATGGCTATTTGAAGTGAGACAGTACCATCGATCATAAAATGTGTGTGTAAATTAAGCTACCTTGACTGTTGTTATTCATAAAACACCTAAAAAAAACAAGCAGGCAACAATGAACTCGCTCCTCCACTTGTTCTCTCTCTCTCACTCACTCACTGTACTCAGTCAGTACTCAGTGGAGTAGCAAGGAGATGTTGAATTGGGGGGAGGGGGTCTCCCCCCCAAATGAACGGCTCTCTACTGCGCGAACCGGATCCCAACGTTCACTTCAAAGAGCCGTTCAAAAGGTTTGATTCGTTCGCGAACGTCCCAGCTCTATTCTGCATCTAGCCTAAGGACCAGATCATGGGAAAACCCTACTCACGTCAGGGTGGGGGGTCCCCAGTTCAAATATGATTCTTTTTGGTTTCAGTGATATTTGGACTTACCCTCTACGGTAGTTCATCATGAAAATGTTACTTTGCATGTATGTTTTAGAGGCAGAAGAATAATTTGCATACAACTTGCAATGTTGATTGAACTATTAAAAAAGCATGTTTCAATGTTTAAAAAATCCGATCTGACAGATCTTTAGATATTGGTCCAAAGTTCATGTAAAAAAAGTTCCGTGCACATGACGCGAAAGTTCCGGAATAAAAGCGGGTTTAAGTGTTTTACGAACTGCTCCAAAAGGCGGAAAATCGAAGGGCGGAGCTTACTTAACAAAGACACAGATGTCTTCAGCTTGAGTCAAGGCACGCGTGTAAGCAAGTTGCATGTCTTCAAACCAAACGAGGCATGACTTATGCCCCTTTAAAGTTTGAGTTTTCAAACGCTTCGTATAGCGCCCCCCTTTGGCCAATTGGAGTAAGATTGCTTTCAGTGATATTTGGACTAATCCTCTACATATTTGCCAAATGCCATGAACGTGTCACTTTGCATGTATGATTTAGAGGCAGAAGAATAATTTGCATATAACTGCAACATTGAGTGAATTATTAAAAAATAATGTTTCGCTTTAAAGAAAATCCGCCTGAGTTTTCAGACCGTATTGGTCCAAAGTTCATGTAAAAAAAGTTTCGCGCACATTACGCGAAAATCCCAGGAGGAGATACATTTTTACTGTTTTTCATATAATTCAAAATTGTGGGAGAAGTAAAGGTCAGAGGTCAAAAGTCAGAGCGTAAAAGTTGTTCGGCATGAGGAGACGCATAAGTGTATACAGGTTCCATTGCTGTACCTGAAACAGGGCATGAGCTACACCAGTTCAAAGTTTGCACTTTCGAAGGCTTCCTACAGCGCCACCCTTTGGCCGATTGTTGCGAGCTTCGCGTTTTAGCCGTTTGGCATGGTCCTCTGCCATACTGCCATGAACGTGTCACTTTGCAGTATGATTTAGAGGCAGAAGAATAATTTGCATGAAACTGCATTATACGGTTAATTATTAAAAAATAATGTTTCGCTTTAAAGAAAATCCTGCTAACTTTTCAGACCGTATTGGTCCAAAGTTCATGTAAAAAAAGTTTCGCGCACGTTACGCGAAAATCCCAGGAGGAGATACATTTTTACTGTTTTTCATAGAATTCAAAATTGTGGGAGAGGTAAAGGTCAGAGGTCAAAAGTCAGAGCGTAAAAGTTGTTCGGCATGAGGAGACGCATAAGTGTATACAGGTTTCATTGCTGTACCTGAAACAGGGCATGAGCTACACCAGTTCAAAGTTTGCACTTTCGAAGGCTTCCTACAGCGCCACCCTTTGGCCGATTGTTGCGAGCTTCGCGTTTTAGCCGTTTGGCATAGTCCTCTGCCATACTGCCGAGTTTCGTAAAAAGCGACTGCACGGTCTAGCCGCTAGAGCAAAAGTGGCGGAAGAATAATAATAATAATAATAGTGCTGAAGTCCAATAACAATGAGTGGCCAAGGCTTTTGCCACTTCGTGGCCTTGGCCACTAATAATAGTGCTGAAGTCCAATAACAATGAGTGGCCAAGGCATTGCCACTTCGTGGCCTTGGCCACTAAATATAGCTGCAAGCAGCGATAAAGTGGCCAAGGTAGAAAAAGTAGGAAAGCAAAAAAGCATCAAGGGAAAGCAAAGAAGACATCAAAGAAAAACTGGAAGCAGTGTTCTTCCGAACAGGTCTCCGGCAGGTCAGGTGTTTTTTTTTTGGCCTAGTGGTGACTATAATAGGCAAAAGTCAAAAGGGTACCACATGTTCTTTGGCCTTTCACGGCAATCGGACGCTGCATGCGGGATTTGAGGCATTTTGTTCCAAAAATGGGTTTTGCAAAAATTGACCCGCTGGTGGCGCTATAACAGGCCAATGTGAGAAGGGTGGCATCTGTTCCTTGGCCTAGTGGGAATGTGCGTGCAGAATCTCACACAAATAGCAGGCTGCGTTTGAGACATTTTGTTCAAAAAGGAGCAATCCTGCAAACCTTGGAATTCAATGTTATCCAATTAGATAGAATATGATATTGGACAAATCCGTCATGATTACATCACTGTAGAGATACTGTGTGCCCATTTGTGTGATTATCGGATAAAATCTGAAGGAGTAATATTGAAGAATGCGTTTTCGGCCTTCTGGTGGCGCTATAAATGACAGAGACTCTGCCGATTTTACACTAATCGGCATAGTTATTGGTAAAAGCACAAATTGACCTCTACACAACATCTATGCAAAAGACTATATGCAACAGACATAAAATAGTTCCAAAGAACTCCTCAAGGTTTTAACTCAATATCTTTATTTTCCAACTTTTTCATTAGTTGTCTTTGTCTTTGTTGAAGAGTTGGTCATCAGGTTGTAAACCTTCAAAACAGAGGGTTAACAACCTAGCCATTTTCAGGCATGTCTTTTAAATCACAATGTTTTTAAATAATTCAAGTAGTAAACGTCTTCAAATAAAGTTTTTAAACATTAAGTATTGTGAAGTCTGAACCCAAACCAGCACACGGAAACAGTTCTCAAGGTGAAAACGCAATAAGCGTTGTTTTATTCAATGGGGCGTTCCCCTAAAACATGAAATAAAGTTCTTCCCAAAACCGGGGCTTTTAACTCAAAATATGCTTCTTTCCAGAACTTAACAAACAGGGGTTACATTCGAAACATATGTTTCACAGTATGCCGTTGCTTCCATTAACACATGCCATTTCTCTTCCAAGACTCAGATGCAGCTCCTAATTTGCCTACAATGGGAACAGATAGAACCACCATTAGCAATGTGGCAAAATACAGAGCAAATGTGCGACAGAGGAGAACATAGTGGAGTTTTGCTTACTGCTCGATGGAAGAGTCCCTTCGAGAGCCAGCTACACAGTGAAGCAGAGCTTGGTGGTTAAGAGCAAAAACATTTGGATTGCCTGACTCGGAGAAGCTGTGTTGCGGCCAGGTGCTGACAAATCAAACTGATTGCAACAAGCAGCCATCTTAGCTGCTGCATTCTGGGAAATGTAGTTTTTCTGAAAACCAAACTAAGCCATCAGTTAGATTCAGTTCACATGCACGCACGCACGCACACCCGCACACACACACACACACACACACACACACACACACACACACACACACACACACACACACACACACACACACACACACACACCTGTGCCTAACCATTCTGCATTAGAGGTGGGATTTATGGCTCTTTGAAGTGAGACAGTACCATCGATCTGGCTCACTGAAAAGAGCCGTTCAAAAGACTGGCTCATTTGGCTCCTTGTATATTTATATATTTTTAAGAAGAATTTGTTTAAACATGAATCCACAAGGTGGCACCACATTCCTCTGCTGACAGTTGAGATCACAATTTAGTATTTACCCTTTTCATAAAATGTGTGTGTAAATTAAGCTACCTTGACTTTTGTTATTCATAAAACACCCAAAATAAAAACAAGCAGGCAACAATGAACTCGCTCCTCCACTTGTTCTCTCTCTCTCTCTCACTCACTCACTGTACTCAGTCAGTACTCAGTGGAGTACAAGGAGATGTTGAATTGGGGGGAGGGGGTCTCCCCCCAAATGAACGGCTCTCTACTGCGCTAACCGGATCCCAACGTTCACTTCAAAGAGCCGTTCAAAAGATTCGATTCGTTCGCGAACGTCCCAGCTCTATTCTGCATCTAGCCTAAGGCCCAGATCATGGGAAAACCCTACTCACGTCAGGGTGGGGGGTCCCCAGTTCAAATATGATTCTTTTTGGTTTCAGTGATATTTGGACTTACCCTCTACGGTAGTTCATCATGAACATTTTACTTTGCATGTATGTTTTAGAGGCAGAAGAATAATTTGCATAAAACTTGCAATGTTGATTGAATTATTAATAAAGCATGTTTCAATTTAAAAAGAAAAAACGATCTGACAGATCTTTAGATATTGGTCCAAAGTTCATGTAAAAAAAGTTCTGTGCACGTGACGCGAAAGTTCCGGAATAAAAGCGGGTTTAAGTGTTTTACAAACTGCTCAAAATTGCGGAAAATCTAAGGGCGGAGCTTACTTAACAAAGACACAGATGTCTTCCGCTTGAGTCAAGGCACGCGTGTAAGCAAGTTGCATGTCTTCAAACGAAACGAGGCATGACTTATGCCCCTTTAAAGTTTGAGTTTTCAAACGCTTCGTATAGCGCCCCCCTTTGGCCAATTGGAGTAAGATTGCTTTCATTGATATTTGGAATAACCCTCTACATATTTGCCAAATGCCATGAACGTGTCACTTTGCATGTATGATTTAGAGGCAGAAGAATAATTTGCATATAACTGCAACATTGAGTGAATTATTAAAAAATAATGTTTCGCTTTAAAGAAAATCCGCCTAAGTTCTCAGACCGTATTGGTCCAAAGTTCATGTAAAAAAAGTTTCGCGCACGTTACGCGAAAATCCCAGGAGGAGATACATTTTTACTGTTTTTCATATAATTCAAAATTGTGGGAGAGGTAAAGGTCAGAGGTCAAAAGTCAGAGCGTAAAAGTTGTTCGGCATGAGGAGACGCATAAGGGTATACAGGTTTCATTGCTGTACCTGAAACAGGGCATGAGCTACACCAGTTCAAAGTTTGCACTTTCGAAGGCTTCCTACAGCGCCACCCTTTGGCCGATTGTTGCGAGCTTCGCGTTTTAGCCGTTTGGCATAGTCCTCTGCCATACTGCCATGAACGTGTCACTTTGCATGTATGATTTAGAGGCAGAAGAAAAATTTTGCATGAAACTGCATTATACGGTTAATTATTAAAAAATAATGTTTCGCTTTAAAGAAAATCCGGCTAAGTTTTCAGACCGGATTGGTCCAAAGTTCATGTAAAAAAAGTTTCGCGCACGTTACGCGAAAATCCCAGGAGGAGATACATTTTTACTGTTTTTCATATAATTCAAAATTGTGGGAGAGGTAAAGGTCAGAGGTCAAAAGTCAGAGCGTAAAAGTTGTTCGGCATGAGGAGACGCATAAGTGTATACAGGTTTCATTGCTGTACCTGAAACAGGGCATGAGCTACACCAGTTCAAAGTTTGCACTTTCGAAGGCTTCCTACAGCGCCACCCTTTGGCCGATTGTTGCGAGCTTCGCGTTTTAGCCGTTTGGCATAGTCCTCTGCCATACTGCCGAGTTTCGTAAAAAGCGACTGCACGGTCTAGCCGCTAGAGAAAAAGTGGCGGAAGAAGGAGATGAAGTCCAATAACAATGAGTGGCCAAGGCATTGCCACTTCGTGGCCTTGGCCACTAAATATAGCTGCAAGCAGCGATAAAGTGGCCAAGGTAGAAAAAGTAGGAAAGCAAAAAAGCATCAAGGGAAAGCAAAGAAGACATCAAAGAAAAACTGGAAGCAGTGTTCTTCCGAACAGGTCTCCGGCAGGTCAGGTGTTTTTTTTTTGGCCTAGTGGTGACTATAATAGGCAAAAGTCAAAAGGGTACCACATGTTCTTTGGCCTTTCACGGCAATCGGACGCTGCATGCGGGATTTGAGGCATTTTGTTCCAAAAATGGGTTTTGCAAAAATTGACCCGCTGGTGGCGCTATAACAGGCCAATGTGAGAAGGGTGGCATCTGTTCCTTGGCCTAGTGGGAATGTGCGTGCAGAATCTCACACAAATAGCAGGCTGCGTTTGAGACATTTTGTTCAAAAAGGAGCAATCCTGCAAACCTTGGAATTCAATGTTATCCAATTAGATAGAATATGATATTGGACAAATCCGTCATGATTACATCACTGTAGAGATACTGTGTGCCCATTTGTGTGATTATCGGATAAAATCTGAAGGAGTAATATTGAAGAATGCGTTTTCGGCCTTCTGGTGGCGCTATAAATGACAGAGACTCTGCCGATTTTACACTAATCGGCATAGTTATTGGTAAAAGCACAAATTGACCTCTACACAACATCTATGCAAAAGACTATATGCAACAGACATAAAATAGTTCCAAAGAACTCCTCTAGGTTTTAACTCAATATCTTTATTTTCCAACTTTTTCATTAGTTGTCTAAGTCTTTGTTGAAGAGTTGGTCATCAGGTTGTAAACCTTCAATACAGAGGGTTAACAACCTAGCCATTTTCAGGCATGTCTTTTAAATCACAATGTTTTTAAATAATTCAAGTAGTAAACGTCTTCAAATAAAGTTTTTAAACATTAAGTATTGTGAAGTCTGAACCCAAACCAGCACACGGAAACAGTTCTCAAGGTGAAAACGCAATAAGCGTTGTTTTATTCAATGGGGCGTTCCCCTAAAACATGAAATAAAGTTCTTCCCAAAACCGGGGCTTTTAACTCAAAATATGCTTCTTTCCAGAACTTAACAAACAGGGGTTACATTCGAAACATATGTTTCACAGTATGCCGTTGCTTCCATTAACACATGCCATTTCTCTTCCAAGACTCAGATGCAGCTCCTAATTTGCCTACAATGGGAACAGATAGAACCACCATTAGCAATGTGGCAAAATACAGAGCAAATGTGCGACAGAGGAGAACATAGTGGAGTTTTGCTTACTGCTCGATGGAAGAGTCCCTTCGAGAGCCAGCTACACAGTGAAGCAGAGCTCGGTGGTTAAGAGCAAAAACATTTGGATTGCCTGACTCGGAGAAGCTGTGTTGCGGCCAGGTGCTGACAAATCAAACTGATTGCAACAAGCAGCCATCTTAGCTGCTGCATTCTGGGAAATGTAGTTTTTCTGAAAACCAAACTAAGCCATCAGTTAGATTCAGTTCACATGCACGCACGCACGCACACCCGCACACACACACACACACACACACACACACACACACACACACACACACACACACACACACACACACACACACACACACACACCTGTGCCTAACCATTCTGCATTAGAGGTGGGATTTATGGCTCTTTGAAGTGAGACAGTACCATCGATCTGGCTCACTGAAAAGAGCCGTTCAAAAGACTGGCTCATTTGGCTCCTTGTATATTTATATATTTTTAAGAAGAATTTGTTTAAACATGAATCCACAAGGTGGCACCACATTCCTCTGCTGACAGTTGAGATCACAATTTAGTATTTACCCTTTTCATAAAATGTGTGTGTAAATTAAGCTACCTTGACTTTTGTTATTCATAAAACACCAAAAAAAAAACAAGCAGGCAACAATGAACTCGCTCCTCCACTTGTTCTCTCTCTCTCTCTCACTCACTCACTGTACTCAGTCAGTACTCAGTGGAGTAGCAAGGAGATGTTGAATTGGGGGGAGGGGGTCTCCCCCCAAATGAACGGCTCTCTACTGCGCGAACCGGATCCCAACGTTCACTTCAAAGAGCCGTTCAAAAGATTCGATTCGTTCGCGAACGTCCCAGCTCTATTCTGCATCTAGCCTAAGGCCCAGATCATGGGAAAACCCTACTCACGTCAGGGTGGGGGGTCCCCAGTTCAAATATGATTCTTTTTGGTTTCAGTGATATTTGGACTTACCCTCTACGGTAGTTCATCATGAACATTTTACTTTGCATGTATGTTTTAGAGGCAGAAGAATAATTTGCATAAAACTTGCAATGTTGATTGAATTATTAATAAAGCATGTTTCAATTAAAAAAAAAAAACGATCTGACAGATCTTTAGATATTGGTCCAAAGTTCATGTAAAAAAAGTTCTGTGCACGTGACGCGAAAGTTCCGGAATAAAAGCGGGTTTAAGTGTTTTACAAACTGCTCAAAATTGCGGAAACTCTAAGGGCGGAGCTTACTTAACAAAGACACAGATGTCTTCCGCTTGAGTCAAGGCACGTGTGTAAGCAAGTTGCATGTCTTCAAACGAAACGAGGCATGACTTATGCCCCTTTAAAGTTTGAGTTTTCAAACGCTTCGTATAGCGCCCCCCTTTGGCCAATTGGAGTAAGATTGCTTTCAGTGATATTTGGAATAACCCTCTACATATTTGCCAAATGCCATGAACGTGTCACTTTGCATGTATGATTTAGAGGCAGAAGAATAATTTGCATATAACTGCAACATTGAGTGAATTATTAAAAAATAATGTTTCGCTTTAAAGAAAATCCGCCTAAGTTCTCAGACCGTATTGGTCCAAAGTTCATGTAAAAAAAGTTTCGCGCACGTTACGCGAAAATCCCAGGAGGAGATACATTTTTACTGTTTTTCATATAATTCAAAATTGTGGGAGAGGTAAAGGTCAGAGGTCAAAAGTCAGAGCGTAAAAGTTGTTCGGCATGAGGAGACGCATACGTGTATACAGGTTTCATTGCTGTACCTGAAACAGGGCATGAGCTACACCAGTTCAAAGTTTGCACTTTCGAAGGCTTCCTACAGCGCCACCCTTTGGCCGATTGTTGCGAGCTTCGCGTTTTAGCCGTTTGGCATAGTCCTCTGCCATACTGCCATGAACGTGTCACTTTGCATGTATGATTTAGAGGCAGAAGAATAATTTGCATGAAACTGCATTATACGGTTAATTATTACAAAATAATGTTTCGCTTTAAAGAAAATCCGGCTAAGTTTTCAGACCGTATTGGTCCAAAGTTCATGTAAAAAAAGTTTCGCGCACGTTACGCGAAAATCCCAGGAGGAGATACATTTTTACTGTTTTTCATATAATTCAAAATTGTGGGAGAGGTAAAGGTCAGAGGTCAAAAGTCAGAGCGTAAAAGTTGTTCGGCATGAGGAGACGCATAAGTGTATACAGGTTTCATTGCTGTACCTGAAACAGGGCATGAGCTACACCAGTTCAAAGTTTGCACTTTCCAAGGCTTCCTACAGCGCCACCCTTTGGCCGATTGTTGCGAGCTTCGCGTTTTAGCCGTTTGGCATAGTCCTCTGCCATACCGCCGAGTTTCGTAAAAAGCGACTGCACGGTCTAGCCGCTAGAGCAAAAGTGGCGGAATAATAATAATAATAGTGATGAAGTCCAATAACAATGAGTGGCCAAGGCATTGCCACTTCGTGGCCTTGGCCACTAATAATAATAGTGCTGAAGTCCAATAACAATGAGTGGCCAAGGCTTTTGCCACTTCGTGGCCTTGGCCACTAATAATAATAGTGCTGAAGTCCAATAACAATGAGTGGCCAAGGCTTTTGCCACTTCGTGGCCTTGGCCACTAATAATAAAGTCGCTTATAATAAGCAGACATGGCAACAACTGGGTCTGGGAGGCCTGTCACTCAACCGTCAGACTGAGTCTCATAAAGTCACTGCAAAACAGATCCACTGTAAAACAGATCCACTGCAAAACAGCTCCCCCTAGTGGCGGAAAAAAAATCCTCACAGCAGACGTGCATGATCTGTGGATTTATATGATGTGTATTTGTGATTTGTATTTGTGTTTTGTGATTGTGTTTTGTATTTGTGATTTGTATCTGTGTTTTGTGTCTGTGTTTTGTGTCTGTGTTTTGTATTTGTGATTTGTATTTGTGTTTTGTATCTGTGATTTGTATTTGTGATTTGTATTTGTGTTTTGTATTTGTAATTTGTATCTGTGATTTGTATCTGTGTTTTGTGTTTGTGTTTTGTATTTGTGATTTGTATCTGTGATTTGTATCTGTGATTTGTGTTTTGTGGATTTGTATTTTGTGGATTTGAATCACAGATAAAAATCAGAGATGCAAATAACAAATAATAATACAAATCACAGATACAAATCACAGATACAAATCACAAATACAAAACACAAATACAAATTACAAATACAAATCACAGATACAAAACACAAATACAAAACACAGATACAAATCACAGATACAAAATACACAAGAATCTGACCTTGTGAGTTTCAAATCTGGGCATGTGAGTTCAAAATGTGGAAACACAAAATTTCAAAAATTACAAAACTGGAGGTACGCATTTGTGAATTATGAGACTGTTCTGGCTCCATAGGTATCCCTCAGTGCTCTCCCTCAGTGCTCTCCCTCAGTGCTCGCTCGCTCTCTCTCTCTCTCTCTCTCTCTCTCTCTGCGTGCATGCGTGGTGTGTGAGCGGAGGGTGGCGTGGAGTGGTGTGGAGTGCGAGGTTTTACGGAGCGAGTGAGCTTGTTTTTTCTATCTTTTCTCATGCTTTGCTGGGTTACTGCATAAAGTGATTGTTTCATTCTTTGTTTAGTTTTAAACTCCCGTGCGGTGCACGGCGCGGTGCGTCGCGGAGGCGGCCGCTGTTTGTCGGCGGCGGCATGGAGTTTGAAACGTTGACGAGGAAACATGGTTTCAAGGTCTCACCTTTGTTTCCTTGCTCTGTGGAGGAATGCAGCGTAGCCGTTGCAAAGGTGGTCGGAGCAGCAAGTGTAAAATCCGCTGCCCGGATGAATGGTGGTGTGGTGATTTTTGTTGATGAGGTGGAGAAGGCAAACACAGTCGTTGCAAACGGCGTGGTGATAAAAGACACCTTCGTGTCTGTAACGCCTCTCGCTACACCTGCGACTAAGGTTTTACTGTCAAACATCCCGCCGTTCATAAGCGACCAGCTTATTGTTAAAGAGCTGGCCAGGTTTGGTAAAGTTGTGTCACCAGTAAAAAGGTTGGCTTCAGGGTGCAAATCACCCGAACTGAAGCATGTTGTTATGGAAATACAATTTATATTCCCTTTCAGGCTATTGATCTATCGATTATTGAGTTATCGATTATTGATATAGATTATATATTTAATATTCATCTTACTTCGGTTATATTAATATATGACTGTATGCTGATGTTATGAATGTAATATGTAAGCAAGGGAAGTAAATGAGTATGATAATATGTCTTATGAGTTTAGGCCTCAGTGTACTGTGTACACGTAGTTATGCAGCAGCAGGCTCATACAGCAAGGTCAAGTACACTAACTATTTCCCTGTAGGCAAGCGGCAGACCCAGACAGCAAGACGACAGGTTAAGGTGTTATGAACGCAAGGAGAATGTTTCTTATATCAGGCGTCAGTATTCTGGCTAGGGTAGTGACTACACACTACGGCCTCGGCATAGAGCAGAGGGCTTTCCATGCTCAGTCGATAAGAATGGAACACATGCAATAGTTGGTCAGGGATAGTGTCGCCGCTCTCAGTCAAAGAGCGTCGAGCAGCACATTTCATAGTCAGGCAGAAGTGACCTTACATACTCAAGTGTTGAGAGAGTACATCTTTTGGTCAGACAGAAGGAATGTCAGTCCTCAGAATTATCTTAACAATGTGTATGTATCCTTGCAGTATCTGTATTTAAGCTGCCTCAACATCCAGATCGGTGTCAGACTCCCGTTGCCTTTCGAGACAACTGGACCCTGTCCACCTTTCCTTCTTTCATCTCTCTTTTTCCTTTCTCCTCTCTTCTTTCTATCCTTTACTCTTCTCATTATTATATTACATAGGAATCATTGTCATATTATTATTATTGTCATCTGTTGTATTGAATAAATCTGTTATAGACATATCAGTGTCTAACTCTTCATTCTCTCACCGAGGAAATGTTCGAATTTCCACAACAATTGGCGACGAGGATGGGATTGGACACGCAGCCTGGTGCTCCTGCCGGATGTTACCTCCCTGCGGGTGAGAAGCTGTCCGGTTAGGAGCAAGGGCTGCTGATCCAATCCAGGGTTGAGGATGATGAACCACGCGGTGAGAGACTGATTTGTACAACAGATGAAGTAGTCTTTTAGAAGAGTAATAGTGCCGTATACTGTATATGTATGCATACTGTATATTTATAGGTTGTTGATCAGAGGTTATGCATGCAAACTCGTGACTAGTCGGATCACTGTCTCAATGTCTATGTTTATAGTTACAGACAGGGAAGTCTTATACTAGGTCACTGACGGACGCGTCTTGGTTGTTTAGGTGAGCTATAATTCCAAATAACTTGAGTAATCGGTTGTTCGGTGAGCTATAATTCCAAATAACTAGAGTTATACTTTTTTGGTGAACTGTAATTCCAAATAACTAGAGCTGTAATTGTTCAGTGAGATATAATTCCAAATAACTAGAGCAATCTGTTGTTTGGGGAGCTATAATTCTGAACAAATAGAGTAATCGGTTGTTCGGTGAGGTGTAATTCCAAATAGCTAGAAATGGGTAATTACCAGAGTTATAGAAGTGAGTGTGCCAGGGATGCAGCAGTGCCCAAACAACTGCCACCTTTTTTGCGAGGACATGTCAGATTATGTCCAGAAAGTCATGGTCAAATTGAGAGACGGTGGGAATCGCGGGGTTCCCAGCGGGGGCAATTCCTTTTAACTCAAATTCCTATAACTCAAATTTATTGGGGGAAAACTTGTAGAGAAGAAGATCACAGAGGAGAAGCAGCATGCATGACAATCCAGTAAAAGTATAAGATATGAATTCAATGAATGAATCATCACCTTGTTTTTGGTTTGTTTTATTTGTTTCAGTCTACGATTTTTTATTTTACATCACCATATTGCAGTTATTTTACTGAGTACTATTTGGCTCCAATTATTGGTTGCCTTTTGGAAAATAACAGTAAGAAAGAGAAAGGGAGATAGAGAACAGCAACTAACACACGTCTATTATTTTCGTTTAATTTTATTTTTCTCTATCCTTTTGTTTGAGGGTACTGGGTGGACCTCGACCTGGATTCCGCTCCTCCCAATGGCTCTCCCAGCATACGCACCACCGGCACCAACCCACAACAACCGTCAGGATCGTTCTGGTCTACCGTCCGTGGGCCCTACAAGACATTGCCGAAGCAGCAGAGGATATCGGCAGCCGCACGTCTATGTGGCTGCACAAAATACAGTTAAAAGAATGCCGTCCCTCCAGGATGGAAATATGCAAGGTGACAGTCAACTCATTGCAAAGTGTGAGGCCGCATTCCCGCCCAGAAGAGACATTGGCAAAGTTGCCATGGTGACCCGTGACACGGAAGGGCGAGTCACTGATTACTACAACGTCTGTGGACAGTGTTTGTTTTTAAGAGTGAAGTCAGTGGACTGATGCAGCCAGGTGCAGTGGCGTGCGCCTGTAATCCAAGTTACTGGGTGGATCGTTTGAGCTCAGGAGTTTTGAGCTGCAGTGGACTATGTCGATCGGGAGTACGCAGTTCGGTATCGTTGAAGCCAAGGTGATGGGTGCAAGACCACTATATGAGATGCACCCTAAAACGTACAAGGACTCAAGTGCTCCATGTTCAAATGAATCGCTGCCATGAACATGGGACAAGGACAGTTCAGCCGCAAAACCAGCGAGGATGCAGTGGGTGCGGATGTGGCAGAAGAAGCCAAGGACCTGGGGGGGATGGCAATGGGGTAGATATACCTGAAGAAGTGAGTGAACATTGGCATGTTGTGCCCAACACCATGCAGCTGATGGAGGTTGGGCTGCCGGACAGTCTGGTGCACAACACAGCTTTCCGATTGAGGCCAGGTGGAGGAGCGGACCCCAGGGAGAGATGCTGGTTGCACCACCCCAGAGCAAGTACCCCTCACACACACAACACAACGCACATGCACACGCACACGCACACGCACACACAAGGCATGCACAAGCTAGTGCAGCAAGCTACTGTATCTATTATCTACAAGATAAGAAGAAAATGCAACAAGCACAATCACACACAAATTAGGGGACTACTACAGTAGGGCATTCTGGAGCAACATATTCACTGTTCAGAGCAAGTAGTAGAATATGAGTACCCCTAGCATAGTCATAAAGGTCAGGAAACTCAAGCACTCATTTATACTGAGTACAATAGGTCCAGGTACAGCCCGAGTCAGTTATTAGTTCCAATGGTGTTTAAAAAAAAAAAAAAAAAAGCACAGGAATTAATGACAGAAATCCTAATTCATGACATGGTACAGAGTCAGACACACAAACTGCAAATTAACTATACAGTAAATACATGTTTACTAGTCTGTGGATTGTGCTGCTGCCTCTCTCTCTCTCTCCATCTGATTCTCAAGGCAAGTTATTCAAGGGGAAGTATGCTGCGTATCTCTCTTGGAGAGGAAACACACCAAAGGCTGGCAGGATTTGGGCACAATGCTGGGTCGCCAATGACAGGGCACAGGTTTGGTACCGGTACAGTTTTATTTTAAAAAGGCCTATAAAGAAGTGAGATCACACAGTCTAGACACCAATCCACAACTTTAAGAGGTGCACCTACGGAATTGCGGTTGTGCGGAGTTTGCAGGCTGTCTGTCACAAACCGTGTGCCCCACAGGTTGCAAACCCCCACACTATTTTGACTCAAATTCCGCCCGCCGCGACAATTTTCTGTCTTTTTTATTCTGTGGTCAAGTTGACCAATGCGAGGTTTTTTCGTTTCCGATTGAGGCATCCGATAAATCTGATCAGATCAGAGAATCATGCGAATCTCCAGGGGTTTCACAGTGAGCTAGTCAAGAACCCAGGAGTCTGGACCCATCCGCGGGGTCTACACTTTGACGGTCTGACAACTTATGGTTTGTGTGGCTCCTCAGAGGAGGCCTGCAGAACCTGACACTGTGATGCTCCTGAAGCACCTCGCTGATAAGGGTCACGGTTAGTTTGTCAAAACTGCAGTATGTACAAGAGTGAATCTATTGGGGACATGTGATCACAGCAGGGGGAAAATCCCTCTCTCCCTGACATGTATTAATAGTAGAAGAAGCTGACAGGACCAAGTATTATAGGGACTGGACTTGACTGGACTAATAAGGCATTTTATGATAAAATAGGCCTTGGATGAATGCCCTACTCGCTACCTATGACAGGCAGAACAGGTGGGGCTATTCAAGTATTCATAGACGAATACTTTATATCATTCTCTTGTAATTCCAAGTTCAAGTGTGTTAACAGAGTTTTGTTTCAGTTACATTATGTTCAAATCACATTACTGTAGTATTTGCATAATATTTAATTGCATGAAATGATCTTTAAAATAAAAGTCACATAACCATGTACAGTAGGAGGAGCCCTGTTCTGTATTGGTATCATATTTATTTGAGCATTACACCTACATTTTAATAAATGGTTGATGGGACTCACAGCCCTGGGCACTGGCCCTATGGCCCGGTCCATAATCAGCCCAACAGTTCACCTAATCAGTTGATCAAAGGGGGAACTGCATGATGTCATGTTTGCAAATAGCATGGTAAAGTTATGTAGCTTACGGTTGTCACTGCAAAAGCAATGCTTTCGGGCAGGCACACTGTATAAAGTATGAAGTATATTTCTGATGTGCTGCATTGTTGCCCATTAACCCTTTTCTCTGTAACAGGAATTGTTCGTATTTTTGTTGATTGCAGACGAGACCAATATCTGAATCTTACAATACCTACTTACTTACGCCTACAGCCCTACTGGGGGCATAGGCTGTCAACAAGGGATCTTGTGCTGTTCTCTTCAGCTTGCTCCATGTCATTTTCATGGCCGTGATGTCTGCCTCCAGGTCTCTGTACCTGGTGTTTCTTGGATGACCTCTTTCCTTCTTGCCCTGTGTGTGGAGTCCATCCTAGGCCTTGTCAGGAGATGTTGCTTCACTTGCATGCAGGCTTTCACAGAGTCATATCCAACTACGTTTCATTTCTTCTTATGCGGGCAGCTGTCCTGTCCTCTGCCGGAGTTCACTGATGGTGTCTGGCCATCGGATGCAAGGATCTTGCACAGGCGACTGTGGATGAAACCCTGCACTTGCGTGCAGGGCAACTGTAGTTCTCTGTGTCTCTGCTCTATGTCATTAACTTGTGCAAGGGGTGCAGAGAAAATGTTCTTGTTGTGTTTCCAAGTGTTTGTGTACTGTATGTGAAACCGAGCGAATGAAACTTAACTAACTAACACACTAACTACAGGCTAACTTTGAGTGCATGATAAATGCTTAAGGTAATTCTCTGCGAGGGTGGGGATTGTTTTGTATGTTGTATGCTGTTATGTCCTTTCCGATAGGAAGCAGCATTCATGTACAGCAGACCCTGAACACACACAAACAGTGTGCAACTTGGAAGTAAGTGATATATACACAACACAACATCCCACCAAACCGAGCTGTGGATATATTATTATAGAAGTGTGAGCATATTGTTTATTTAGGACGCACAGTTACTGTAGCTGTAGCATTGATTGATTGAGTGTTTGTTTGTTTGATTGATTGATTGATTGATTGATTGATTGATTGATTGATTGATTGATTGATTGATTGATTGATTGATTGATTGATTGACTGACTGACTGAATACTTTAGTAACAATTAATACTTTATAGATAAGATTGTTAACAGTACAGAGTGCAGTCAAAGGTTATGCTAAAAGGATAACACAAATGCCCCAGGGATTTATTTCCATTGTGGGCCAGTTTACTCAATGCATCAGTAATCAGTAAGACATCCAATATGTGCAGCAGTAACTATTTTTCTTGGGGACCACAACTTTCAGTGTTACATAACAACCAGTGTTGGGGTAAATTGTTAAAGGTGATTAATTACTGTAATATTACTTTAAGCCTTAACTGCAAAGTCGTTACTAAGGATATTTCAGTACATAGGTAAGTTATTACATTTAGAAAGTAACTTGCCCAACACGGTTAATAATAACTCATATCATAATGCAGAGTTCAGTATGGACTGTTTGTTTAAATAAAGTGGATCTTACTTACAGCTAATTATGTGAAATGTACTTCTATTGCATATCTGTTACAATAATGTCGATATAAATGGAAAGAGTACTTCTCATACAGAATAAACAGAGTCTTTGTAACTTATGTTTCCTTCTAATAAATGCAAGTAACAAATCGATTAATGTTATATTGGATATATAGCAAATCAGTTGCTGAGAGTAACTTAAGTACAGGGAATCGAATATGTACTCAAACTAAGTGACCTTATCCTCCTTACTTTTGATACATCTATTGCACCTATGTGTTGAGATTTTATGCTTCTGCCCCAATACATTTCGTAGGTAAATAATGGGCATTGTGCCACTACCATTATTCTCAGCTTTAACTACAGTAACTTTGCACATATAGCCAGTGTTGCTTAAACCTTTTGGGCTCAGGAAAGATATTTAGAGTTGTTTAACCCTAAATTACATTGCTATTTGTTCTACTTAAGTGTAATAATTTATCATGTTACATTTGTTGTGAATGTATTCGGAACATTCATATTGATTATAAGATAATATGCACTGTAGTGAAAGCATGTTCTCACTTTCGTTAATTTGTGATTTGAATCACTTGAAATTCAGTGTCTTTAGACGTGTAACCTGGATAGTGAGAGACTTAAGAGAATATCAGTTTCAGTTATAACTGATTGAAAGCAACGTTTATACGATTTTATAACTTATTTTAGAAGTTTGCAAATCCAAATAATACAATAAAAGATACTTTATTTTATTCCAATGGTTTGTTTTATTCTTCCAAAATGAGTTACCATGCAGGCTAAGTGTCATGAAATTAGAAATACAATGTTCTCCAAGTGATAACAAGTGGTGTGGAGATGCTTGATGTTAGATCAATAGAACTTATTGTCACATAAAGGACCTAAGTGATTGATACCAGTTCAGCTACCAAGCTGCAACAGAATGAATACTTTACCTTTAGGACTATTAGTCATGTATGATGCCAATACTCTTTACTCAAGTAAAATCTAATGCAGGACTTCCAATTAAGTACTTCTGTATTTTGGCATTGAATACTTATCCCACCACTACAGTGAATAGGAAAGGTTATAGGTACCCATAAGGAGGAAGATTTCGGGGTTGGGGGGGACTAACCTCTGAAGCATATTTTAACTGCAGGTCAGCAAGTGTCAAACACGGAACAACGCCCAACCAAGGGCCAACATGGAGACACATGGCAAACCACATCGTCCTTCAACAGTGGCTTGCCCCCAATCGGTGGGGGGTAGCTGGAGCTGCACCATTATTCTGATCACAATTAGAATTTGATTAATTACAGCTCTAGATATAGCTTTATCCTATAGAACAGCATCTGCTTTTGTCTGATGTGTTTACTTGAACCATTCACTGGCATTAGCTAAATTGTATTACATTTTGTGTCCATTATATGGCCAAAGGGGGAATTGTTATGGAAATACAATTTATATTCCCTTTCAGGCTATTGATCTATCGATTATTGAGTTATCGATTATTGATATAGATTATATATTTAATATTCATCTTACTTCGGTTATATTAATATATGACTGTATGCTGATGTTATGAATGTAATATGTAAGCAAGGGAAGTAAATGAGTATGATAATATGTCTTATGAGTTTAGGCCTCAGTGTACTGTGTACACGTAGTTATGCAGCAGCAGGCTCATACAGCAAGGTCAAGTACACTAACTATTTCCCTGTAGGCAAGCGGCAGACCCAGACAGCAAGACGACAGGTTAAGGTGTTATGAACGCAAGGAGAATGTTTCTTATATCAGGCGTCAGTATTCTGGCTAGGGTAGTGACTACACACTACGGCCTCGGCATAGAGCAGAGGGCTTTCCATGCTCAGTCGATAAGAATGGAACACATGCAATAGTTGGTCAGGGATAGTGTCGCCGCTCTCAGTCAAAGAGCGTCGAGCAGCACATTTCATAGTCAGGCAGAAGTGACCTTACATACTCAAGTGTTGAGAGAGTACATCTTTTGGTCAGACAGAAGGAATGTCAGTCCTCAGAATTATCTTAACAATGTGTATGTATCCTTGCAGTATCTGTATTTAAGCTGCCTCAACATCCAGATCGGTGTCAGACTCCCGTTGCCTTTCGAGACAACTGGACCCTGTCCACCTTTCCTTCTTTCATCTCTCTTTTTCCTTTCTCCTCTCTTCTTTCTATCCTTTACTCTTCTCATTATTATATTACATAGGAATCATTGTCATATTATTATTATTGTCATCTGTTGTATTGAATAAATCTGTTATAGACATATCAGTGTCTAACTCTTCATTCTCTCACCGAGGAAATGTTCGAATTTCCACAACACATGTGGTGTCATAGCCCTAGAATGTCTCCAATATTCGGTCGATTGATACTCCGTATAATCCCTCAGATCTGGAGCCATAGAACGCTCCCATGGCGCGGCGGTTAGCAACTAATCTGCGCGGCACTAAAGTGCTGCGCGCTACTTGTGTACTCACCCAATAATTAATTCCTCAGCCTGGGAGAAAGATATTGTCCTGTAGTGTCATATCCATTTGAAAGTTATGGCTGAAAACGTGTACTTTGTAAAATATCTCCACTTATCTCGAGCCAACACGGACGACTTACACGACCGGGCGAGGGGCTCGGAATGACTGCTGGACTGAATATATCAAAACTTCCTTTGGGAAGCACAAAACGTACGGGGCACACAATTGACAGGTGCTTGTGATTGACGTGGGGTGACTAATCGCACCACCTGCGTGATTGCGTGCCCCGTACTTTTGTGCTTCCAAAAGGAAGTTTTGATATATTCAGTCCAGCAGTCATTCCGGGCCCCTCGCCCGGTCGTGTCAGTCGTCCGTGTTGGCTCGTGATAAGTGGAGATATTTTACAAAGTACACGTTTTCAGCCAGAACTTTCAAATGGATATGACACTATAGGACAATGTCTTTCTCCCAGGCTGAGGAATTAATTATTGGGTGAGTACACAAGTAGCGCGCAGCACTTTAGTGCCGCGCAGATTAGTTGCTATCCGCCGCGCCATGGGAGCGTTCTATGGCTCCAGATCTGAGGGAATATACGGAGTATCATTCGACCGAATATTGGAGACATTCTAGGGCTAGTGGTGTCACACAGGAGGATGCTGTTCATGATTTTGAACGACAGGACACGAGAAATGAACATCACGTTTAAGTTAACTGTAGATGGTTTTGACTACACCCTTTATGCCACTACAGATAAAATGAAATGTTTTGGCTGTGGAGAGGAAAGTCATTTGATTAGATTGTGCCCACAGCGGCCGCCCACTGCGGCCAGTGCAGGTGCGAGGGGGAAGAGGGGTGCTCCATGGGGGCGCCCTGCTACTGCAGGAGATGGTGAGGTTGTTGGACAGGGGGGTGAAGCTGAAGGGGGGAACGGTGATAATGGGCTGCAAGAGAAAGTTGGAGGGGGAGGAGAGGAGGTGGTGGACCTGAAACTGATGGTAACAGGTAGAGTCGCCGAAATGAAGCTCGCCGAGAAACGGGGGGTGCATTCGGAAATGCACACCGGGTGTGGCAACGGTGCGCTTTTTCAGCCTGAACTCTGAAGGTAAACTTTCTGAAAAGCAGCAGTTGCTAACCTAATGTTGCTATTGATGTTTATAAACTAGGGTAAATTATGGTTATAGTCTTAATCTCACAGTATCATAAATGTTAATGCTAGCAAGTTAGCAACAACAAACATGTAAAGTAGGACACACAATCACAGTATGCCTTCTTCAGTATCAACATGAATTAATATTCTAATATTCTATTATAATTTACCCTAGTTTATAAACATCAATAGCAACGTTAGGTTAGAAACTGCTGCTTTTCAGAAAGTTTACCTTCAGAGTTCAGACTGAAAAAGTGCACCGTTGCCCCACCCGGTGTGCATTTCCTAACGCACCCCCCGTTTCTCGGCGAGCTTCATTTCGGCGACTCTACTGGTATTCAAACTGATCAGCCTACTGCTGATAATCAAAATGTTTTGTTGAGCGCTAAAGAGGACAGTGGTCCCAGTACCAGCCAAGTGGAGGAGGGAGGGAGTGTTGAAAGTGGTGGGGCTGGAGTAGAGGGACAGCTAGCACTTGCTGATGTTGATATGGGAGGGGAGGAGGAGAATTTAAAGGTGGGGAGACAGAAAAGAAAGGCAAACTGTTCAGATGGGTCAATGAAGCCAATGATTCTGAATCAGAGTGTTGGGAAAATGATGATGAAGGGTGTTGGAGAGCTGTCGGAAATGAAGCAATTTCTACAGAAAACTAAAAATGAAAGGTTTTTGAAAATTGAAAAACATTTCCCTGGTAAACAGAAGTTTGTGAAATCAGCTAAATTAAATATGAAGAAAAAAGGAAAATTTGCTCTCACTGAGCAGGAGATTAGCAGATTGAAAAAAATGATTACAAAAGTTAAGCAAGAGTTGAACAATGACACTGGGAAACAGACAGCTTCCTAATTTTTTTAGTCATGTACAAGGTTTGTTTGGTGCTTGTTTGGGGTTCCCTCTCTGTACCGAGCCCTCCTTTTCGCCTTGCTTTGCTTTTAATGGACATGAAGATTTTCTATTGGGTCTGTTGGACTGGACAATGCTGGAGAACGCTGCATGCACATAGACTTCTGGTGTATGGAATAACCGCTGGTTGGTGGGGCCAGGATGGGCCTGTAATGCAGTCCAACCAGAAGCCACTCACAGACTATGTGCCAAGGGTTACTGGAGTGCATACTGACACTGTAAGGAGACCACTGGATGAGTCAGCAGCTGATCTGTCGGGGGCGCTGAGATCAGTTTGCTGTGAAGATTGGTGTATTTTCTGTTGGGTCTGTTGGACTGGACAATGCTTGAGAACGCTGCATGCCCATAGACTACTGGTGTATGGAATAACCGCTGGTTGGTGGGGCCAGGATGGGCCTGTAATGCAGTCCAACCAGAAGCCACTCACAGACTGTGTGCCAAGGGTGACTGGAGTGCATCTTGTAAGGAGACCACTGGACGATGAGTCAGCAGCTGATCTGTCGGGGGCGCTGAGATCAGTTTGCTGTGAGGATTGGTGTTTGAGACATGGCATGAAAGACTGTCTATGGAGGGCATGTGGCTTGGAAGGAGATGGAGCGAGCTGGAGCTGCAAACTGACCCAAATGGCTAGTCCAAACGCCAAGTGGATAGCCAAGTGGCAGTGTCAAAGCATTGACATTGAAAATGACTTGTACTGTTCTGTGGACGAAAAACTGCTGCACGAGTGTTGTGTCCGCGAGGGCGGGCTGGGTGTGGAGGAGGACTCGGTGCAGAGAGGGAGCTTAGAGGTGACAGCATCAAACAATTTGGATTAACGTTTTGCATCAATTTGATTCTTTGTGTTAATGTACATAGGCTAGAACATGGGAGGATGTAATGTGTGAAATAATTTAAAGGAAATTGTCTTTTTGTTTTTTTTTTGCTCAAGAAAAAGTGCCTGGAGCCTTTTTTTTTATTGTCATCGCTGTGCTGATGTGAGAATAATATGAACAGTATTTGGACAATATTGTTTAAATAAAAGGGATTTTTAAAAGTCAAAAAAGTCTCTCTCTCTCTCTCTCTCTCTCTCTCTCTCTCTCTCTCTCTCTGAGCTGACACTTATATCCTAGCCTAGGTGTATGGCCTGTACTAATGGTTGGTTTTTAACTTGTTTAGTAAGGAAAGCTTCCTCCAAACTTGAATCAAAAGTACAGCCAACTTCCAATAGGAAAACCTCTTTGCTGTTCTCGAGATGCGATGTGTTGTGAGCTTGTAGATCTACTATTTTCAAATGGACAGAATCTATAGGGAGGAAGTAGTTAGAGTGTTTTGTAATAATTATAAGAATATGGGGG